>NC_048596.1:115060263-115376218 GCF_003668045.3 Cricetulus griseus | reverse complement strand
ATGGTGACTGGTGAGTGTGCTCAGAGGTGGACAGATGGACAGACAGCAGGACACCATACCCTGTCTCTGTACCATTTTTTTTAAAAAGTGTATTTAACCAGGCAGGGAGAGGAGGGTCGTTGAGGACCAAATCGCATGGGTGAGAGAAGTCTGCTAAGACCTTGGGGAAAGGCTAGTACCTCATGTGGAAACTGACTTTAGATGGCTGATGAGGTGGGAGCCCTGATACCTGGCCATGTGGACTTTCTCCTCATGGGTTTCTGCTACCTGTGCTCTGCTGTCGCTTGTTTGTTTTTATGGCAATAATGTCCCTTAATGGAATGCTTTTCACACTAACTTTCCCCAGGTGGCTTCTGTGTTGCTCATGCTAAGTGTGACGGATAACATTTTGCTTTTTCTGATCAATGTAGTGGGTAGAAACTGCTATTTGTGGTCTGGAAATATCAACTCTGGGCATAAGCAAGAAAGTAGGGGGGTGGGGCGGTCTGAAGGCAAACAGGGAATGCATGCTCACTGCCCCTGTGATGTCACAATCAGCTTCACCTGTGACCTGGTCCAGCCTCACCAAAAGCCACTCCTGGCTTTCTGTCTGGGTGGGATAGCCCCTAGAAACTCAGCCATGGCAATCCTATGGGAGCAGTGTCCTTGGGAGCTTTAGTTTAGAATAGCTGAGCTGTGTTGCATCTCAAGATTTCTTTGTGAGTTCAGCTGGTCACTATGAGGCAACTGCCAGTCACAGTGGTTCTGAACTCTTGAAGGCTGTGATTCCTGAGTGCTGTTTGGAAATTGGCACCATGGAGATGAAGAGGAAGCCCTTCCTACCATGGCCAACACAGGCCCCACATGGGTCCAGAAGGTCAGCAAGTGTTTACTGAATGAGGGGTTGGACACTGTGGGCATAGTGTGGCAACTTAATGGAAGCAAGTCAGAAGGACCTTGGGAAAGACAGCAAGCCCAACCAATGTTAAGGTCCTCACCTCATCAGCCCCATAAGAAACTGTTAAGACAGTGTCATTTGGGTGTTAACTTTGTCATCCGTCAAGAGCTCTGACTTGTTCGTTGGGTGAGCAGTGTCTGTGCATGGCAGTGTAGCAATGCCACCTTCTCCAGGGAGGCACTATGGATGGATTTCAAAGCTAAGTAGTCTGCTGTGGGATTTGTTGGAGCTCAGCGTGAATATATTCACATAGGCCAAACTCAAAGTCAGAAATCTGTGTGGTATTTGTGCTCTTTAAGTTGGTTCCCAAAGCTTCAAGCTTGAAATGGGGTCTAAGGAGTGTATGTGTGTGTGGGGGGGTGGGGATCGAAGTGATCTATGACATCTTCAGGTGTGTGCTCTAGGATGCACACCAACCCCGCTGGAAACGTGACAACAAGGAGTGACAAGGCTTTTCCACCTCATATGTACTTCCTATGTATCTGGTTCCTAAGGCACCTGGTCGGTTGAAGAATACGCTGAACTACTAAGAACAACTGGGGAAGGGGAGACAAGCTTGCTTCAGGGTCTCAAGCCCATTTCCTGATGAGGTGCAAGAGGAAGGGTGCGGCGTTACTAAATGGTAGAATCATGTCCAGTCAATCTTTTATTTAGTTTACATAAAATCCAGAGGATAGCGTCTGGGGAGATAGCTCCATGGGTAAGATGCATGCCACATGAGCATGAGGATCTGAGTTGGGATTCCTAACTTATGTAAAAAGCCCCAACATGGAGACAGGACGAGCCTTGGTTTTCCTTGGCCAGCTGGTCTACCTGAATGGGGAGCTCTAGATGCAGTGGGAGAACCTGTCTCAAAAGATATAGTGGAGGAATAGAAGACACTCACCACTGACCTTTGCCTCCACACACGGCATGTGCATCTGCACATGTATGTTCACACATGAACACATACATGCACATTACAAACACATATATAGATGCTAGTGGAACAATGTAACACCGTGGTAATGTATTTATTCTACTAGGATTAATATGGAAATTCTGACATTGGAGGAATGTGACTTTTAAGAAGTCTGCAAGTGGCACTATCTTCCTGCCCACTCCACTTTTTGAGACCACCCCTGCGCACACACACACTTTTTTCTTATTATTTCCCACTGCAGCATACATTGTCTGTTTATAACCCTCTTAGTGATGTTTTGGTGCAGTGGACACACTCTGTAGTTCCCTCCAGGGCGAATGTATCCAGTCTCCATTTATCTTCTTTATTTATGATGAAAACATTCAGAATCATGTTGCAGCTTAAAAACTGCACACAGCCCATTGTTGTCCTTGGCCACTGTACAGGGACACACACCCAGGAGCTTCCTCCTGTCTGGGAGCCCTGAAGCCAGCTTTCCTCCTCACCTTGTCCCCACTCTCCCAGCCTCTCACAACCACCATTCTGCTTGGTTTCCATGAGCTCAACTCTGCTGGATTCCACGAGTGACACCATGGGGCAGTTGTCTTTCTGTATGGCTTATCTCATTTAACACAGTGCCTCTCTACCTCCATCCATGTTGTCACATGTGACTGGATGTTCATCCCTTTCTGTGGAACAGTAGTTTTCCATTGTGCCAAGTTTTCTTTGTTCATCCATCAGCAAATGCACACCTGGGTGCTTTCCATTTCTTGGCTATTGTGGAGTGGTCAGAAATGATGATGGTGGTGCAGCTGTCTCTCTGGCATGTCATCAGCTTCCTTTCTCTGGGCCAGATACCCAATAATGGAATGGCTGAATCATGTGGTAGTCCTATTAAATTTTTTTCCCTACCAATTCTAATTCTATGGCTTGCTGGATGAAGGCTGTGCACTAGGGACACCTGTGACCCTGCCTTTTGCCTGAGGATATTTGTTTTTGGCCCGAAGAAGAGAGTGTCAGGGAATTCCTGGCCTTGCAGCAGTCCCAAGCTGTGATAGACAGGGAGCTAGTACTCAAATTCCCTTGGGGTTGAAAAAAAACTGGGAGGAGCCTCCAGCTCCCAGAGTGCCCCCTCCCACCATGACAGTGCACTGAGGGTGGCCTTCTTCCCTCCTCTCTCCCCTCCTGGTTTTAGCCACCTGCCCTTTGCCCCCACCCCACTCTAAACTATTTCTATTTTAACCATTGCATCCCAATCTGTTTCTGTGGGAACAAAAGACAGTGAATACTCAGTCTACTATGGTCCAAGAACCCCCTGGCATCCTGGGACACATGGTCCACCTGTCAAAAGACATTTGAGTGTGATGGGAAGTGGGACCACTGATGTATGTTGCTGAGGGGTTACTGCTAAACTGTCCTCCAAACAATACATAGCTTTTAGAGATCCATGTAGAAGTACTTACAAATGAAGATATGTGGATTGCTTCAACAGTGGTTGAAGCTGGGGTGGCAGGAGCATGGTGGTTTATTACATTGTTTGGTTTACTACTACAATGAAACAAAATGAATCCCATATGAATACCCTCTGATGCCCCTTCTCTGAGGCAAGATTAAATGACCCTCTTCCCAGGCTGGGTACCAGGGTGAGTACCTTTCTCCAGTGGGCCAGCAGCTTGGTGGGCATGGTCTTAGCAGCATCTCCACTCTTGGCCCTGCTCCACATTGGCATCTTCCTTCCCCACAGTTTATCCCCTAAAGCCTGTCTGGAGCCTTTGGCATCTCCCAGATTCACCCTATCTCACGAATCTCTGCTCTGAAGTTGTCTTGACCTCTGGTCTTGCTGCAGCTGCCTTCCAGCTGTAGCCCCCACCCCCTCACCTTGACTGTCTCTTGCCAGAATTGCTAGGGTGAGCAGGCGAGGAGCGGTGGGCCTGGAGCAGAAAGGGGCAGGGTAAGGGTGTGGTGTTTTAGTATGTGATCAGCCACTCCAGTGTGACCTTGGCCTTGGACAAACATTCCAGGGATGTAATAGAATGGTTTTAACAAAGTTGTGGATAGGTTGCTGTGGTTCCAAGGGGGGTGGGGTGGAGTGGGGGGTGGGGGATGGTATGCAGGATGGGTCTTTAGTCCTGGGGAGATTTGGGAGCTTGAATTATCAGAATATTGGCCGTAAGGTCTGTACTTTCCCAGAGGGAACCGAATGCAGCCAGAAAACAGAAAGCAAGCCAGTACTTACAGCTGAACACCTGGCTCTGGGTGGGTCAACTGCTCAGGCCTTAGAACAGCTGTCCCAAGCCTCTGTTAGCAGGATAACAGGCAGAATGCAGCCTCCAGGAGATTTCATCCACCCAGGTAGCCTGAGGGTGGCTGAGAATCCAAAGACCAGTATGGGGCTGGAGAGATGGCTCAGCTGTTAAAGTCTAGGCTCACAACCAAAGACTAGTATTATCCTAGCTCACATAGCTTGCAAACTGGTACATCTACGGTTTGTACTCTGCCCCCTGGCTTCCCACCCATCAAATTCCTTCTTTTTCCTCTCGTCTCTACTCTCTTGACATGGGAGGCAGTGCAGTTGATAGGGACAAGAGCAGTTTTGGTATTTTCTAGCTAAACGAGGTGCTGTGGGTGTGGCAGCAGCAGGTGTCACAGTGGGAAGCTTGGTGATTGGTGTGGGGCAGGGGCGGTATTGCAAGTTTTGGTCTTCTCCTTTGGACATTTGCTGGGCTTCCTGGTGAGCAGTGAAGTTCCATTCAACTTTTTTGTAAGTTCAGCTCTGTGGAGAGACTGGGCTCATTTCCTGAATACATCCCCTTCTTACTTCTGCTTCCCACAGCCAGATCTCTTAGGGCTTTTTAGGACTCCCCTTCTATTCCTACCTGCTGGGATCCCACAAAGTGCAGCCCCTTTCTCTCAAACCCCATTCCTTATCTTTCTATTTTGGTTTTAAAGTGTGTGTGTGTGTGTGTGTGTGTGTGTGTGTGTGTGTGTGTAGGGCTGTGTGTGTATAGAGGGCTGTGTGTGTATAGAGGGCTGTGTGTGTGTAGAGGGCTCTGTGTGTATAGAGGGCTCTGTGTGTGTGTGTGTGTGTGTGTGTGTGTGTGTGTGTGTGTGTGTGTAGGGCTGTGTGTGTGTAGAGGGCTGTGTGTGTAGAGGGCTCTGTGTGTATAGAGGGCTGTGTGTGTGTAGAGGGCTATGTATGTAGAGGGCTCTGTGTGTATAGAGGGCTGTGTGTGTGTGTGTGTGTGTGTGTGTGTGTGTGTGTGTGTGTGTAGAGGGCTGTGTGTGTGTAGAGAGCTGTGTATGTAGAGGGCTCTGTGTGTATAGAGGGCTGTGTGTGTATAGAGGGCTGTGTGTGTGTAGAGGGCTATGTATGTAGAGGGCTCTGTGTGTATAGAGGGCTGTGTGTGTGTGTGTGTGTGTGTGTGTGTGTGTGTGTGTGTGTGTGTGTGTGTGTGTGTGTGCATGCATGAAGAGGCCAGAAGAGGGTGTTGAATTCCCTGGAGCTAGAATTACAGGTGGCTGTGAGCTTCCTGTGCTGGGAACTGAACTCGGGTCCCCGGAAAGAGCATCACAATGTTCCTGACCTTTGAGCCATCTTTCCATCCTACATGGTGTCTGTTGCACATGTTATACTCTGGAGCAGTCTGACACCATATGGAGAAAAGCTCATGGCATGCTGACCTTGCAGCATGGCTTTGGCTGCAGGATGCATCATCTGTGTCTCCAAATGACTTCTGTCCACACTCTTCAGGGTGGGTCTTCCCCTTTGCATAGCTTCAGTCAGTCCTGGCTTCCTCCTGCACCTCTCAACTGCAATCACTTGACTCCACTTAGACTCCTTCCCTGGCACTTCCCTCAGCCTTCCTCGTCTCACCTTTCCTTCACCTTGATTGCTACAAGGCACATCTCATAATGAGTTATTTTCCTCTGTGTGAGCATGTGTGTGTGAGCAGATGCGCATGCATGTGGAGACCAGAGGTCGACTTTGGGTGTCATTTCTCGTGAGCCATTCTCTGCCTGTCTGTCTGTCTGTCTGTCTGTCTCTCCCTCCCTCCCTCCCTCGTCCCTCCAGGATCTCTTATTGGGACTTGGGTTCCTCAGGTAGGCACAGCTGGCTCTAGATCCTGGCAGATCCTCCTGTCTCTGTCTCCCCAGCAGTGAAGTTCTATACACACTGTGCCTGGCTGTTTAAATTCGGACTCTGGGGATTAACTCAGGTCCTTAAGCTTTCCAGGCAAGCTCTTTATTGACTAACCCATCACCCCATCACCCCAGCCTCCATTACCCCACTGTCACTTGTTCCTCTATCCCGAGGAACCCAGTCTCCCTAAAAGATGAATCCAAAGGCCTTTGTAGCTTTATCTCTTGTGACCATCTTGAAAACATCTGGTGTGGTTCCCGTGCCTCCACCTCTTTCAAATCATGACCAACTGGAGTTGACTTCCAGTCCTTGTCTTTTCACACTGCTCATACTCTGAGATGCATGTCATCTGTCAGGGGGATGCCTGTGATATGTCAAAATCCCCAAAGCTACATTTCTGTTTCCAGCTCTTGACAGACTTCCCTCTATTTCAGGCTGGGTGACCACAGTGTTTCACTTTGTGTGTATGTGTGTGTAGAGGATCATCTTGACTCTTGTTGCTTAGGTGCTGTCTACCTTTTGTTTTCTGTTTTTTTAAAAAGACAGTTTTTTTGTTTTGTTTTGTTTTCCTGGCCTGGGACTCTGAGTAATCTAGGCAGGCTGGCTGACCAGTGTGTCCCAACGACTTATCTCCACCTTCACAATGATGGAATTACAGGTGTGCTTTCTTCCACGCCCACCCTTGTTAAGTGGGGTGTCTGTCTCTGGTGCTCAAGCTTATGAGGCATGCCTGCCTTTCCTGATTGCTGTCACCCAGACCCAAAATTGCACTTCAGTTTTCATTAATCCAAGTCCTTTCATCCTCCCATGACTAAAACCAGAACAGCCATTGTTGTTGTCGGGCAAGGTGCCCTGGGCAGGATTCCCCAGGTTTGATTGAATCCAGGCTTTCCTTCTGAGAGGCCGGTGAGCTTAGGCAAATTGTCCAACTTCTCTGTCTCAGGTTCCAGAAATAGACATTCCTGCCTTGAAGGATTGATGTGGAGATGAGAGTAGATGAAAGAAAGAAAGAAAAAAAAAAAGAAAGGAAGGAAGGAAGAAAGAGAGAGAGAAACAGCTTAGTTCTTGGCAAAGGACATATGCATTGTAGCTTCTGACAAACACAGAGCTTCATGTCACCCAGTGTCCTAGATACTTCATTGACACTGCTCCACTAGGGCCACACTCTGAGACCTTGCCTCCTAACTGCTCTAAGCTGGCTAAGCCCACAGGTCTCAGTGCTTGTCCCCTCCCTTGCCACCTCTTATGCTGTCTTCCCCACTCTCTTCCCTCAGGCCGTCTTCTACCGCTGCTACAGGAGTCTTTCTAAACACAAATCTCAAGTAACCACAAAATTTCTCTGCAGTGCCAGGATAATCCCAGGATAATCCCAGACTGCTTCCGACAGCTGCCAGGCTCATGTCTGGGCTGCTGACCTCACCTGTGGCTGCCAGGTTCATCTCACCCATGGCTGCTGGCCTAACTCACGGATGCCAGGATCAGCTGTGCCTGCTGGCTTTGCCCTGGCCGTCTATAATTACCTGCACTTTCCATACTCTGCCTAGTGGGGTCATGCCATGTGTGGTATTCTTCTCTCTGCTGAAATGCACTCCTCTGTCACCTGTTGAAATTTCACCTGCTGCTTCTTTGCCTTACTGCCCTTCTAAGGATGGTGAAAATGCATTAGCCCAGTTCCTTTGTTTATTGCATATTTCCCCATTGGTGGTCCAGGGCCCTGACTTCCTTGCACTTTGTTGCTTTATTAGTTCTGATGTGTGTGTATGTCTGTATGCATGAACATATATGCCCATGGATGGTTTTTTTTTTTTTTTTTTTTTTTTTTTTTTTTTTTTTTTTGAGACAGGGTTTCTCTGTGGCTTTGGAGGCTGTCTTGGAACTAGCTCTTGTAGACCAGGCTGGTCTTGAACTTACAGAGATCTGCCTGCCTCTGCTTCCCTAGTGCTGGGATTAAACGTGTGCACCACCACCGCTCGGCACATGGATGTTCTTGAAGGCCAATAATGAGCGTCTGATCCACTGGGTCTGGAGTTAGAGGCAGTTGGGGGTGTGGGTCTTCCGTAAGGTTTGCAAGGATTCTTAATGTCTGTCTGTCTCTCTAACCCATTCTTTGTCCCTTGCTTTTCAGTGTTTGATGGCTCAGAAGGGAGATTATGGCTATCAGTGAACTTGTAAGTTCACTTGTAAATCTAGTAATGTTAAAATGAAAAGCCCCACCAGCCTGGCATATGCAGCAGCCAAAGAGAGACCTTGTCTCAAAGTAGAAGGGGAGGACTCACACTCACACACACACATACACACACACATACACACACACACACACACACACACACACACTAGAAAGCACTCATTCCACTTGTTTTTTACTGTGCATGAGTTTAAACTCTTCCTTCTGTCAGTGTAATTTATAATTTGTTCAACACTTTAAAGTCTCAGAAGTCCAATGTGTGTAGCCCTTGTACGATTTGAAATTTTGTAAAAAGCAGCCAGAAGATACATATATAAACATGACCGAAGAGCTTGCTCCTAGCACCATGCTTTACTGTTGTCATTATGCCAGACAGCAGCATCAGCACTAACAGTTTAATGGATGACCTTAGCCAGCAGCCCCAGACGGCTCAACTAAGGGAACACTCTTGCCATCTCCCACCAGTAATAGTTATGATACAAAATGTTGGGAAGCAAATAGAGCTAGGTTCTATGCTATTGGCTAGGGATTAGACATGGACTCAGAATGTCCATGCTTCTTCCAGAAGATTCTGAGCTGCTTTTGTTGGCATTATCATCAAATGGTAACCACATTAGTGATTGACAGGGCTTCTGGAGCTCACTTCTTTCAGCAGGGTCTTCTACCATCTTACCTGATATTTGACTCAGGTAAAGTTTTGTGGCTAAAATAAGTGTGTGTGTGTGTGTGTGTGTGTGTGTGTGTGTGTGTGTGTGTGTGTGTGTGTGTGTGTGTGTGTTTCAGACTCTCCCAGATTGGCCTGGAACTTCAAGCTAGTTTGGAACTCACAATCCTCCTGGTTCTGTCTCCTGAACCCTAGGATTTAAGCATATGCTACTGGGGTCAGCAAGACAGCTCTCAGATATCAGGACATGCTGGCCTCTCAGAGTCTGTGTTTATCTCAAAGCCTGATGATTTGTTAAAATAAATAGTTAATTGTATTAGTTCCCATGCAGATGCACAGGGAGAGACTTGGCTTCTCTCTGGGTATGATGTAAGCTTTATGTCTGGAAAATTATTTCAAGTCCTTGGAAGGTGTGGTTATGCTTTAAGACCAGGGGACTACTGTGTATCTATCTACATGACAGTCTTCTCACAGAGGGTATAATGACCTGTTCAGGAATGACCTCCTGAACAAGGTCATTGCAACCAGCAGCATCTGGATGCCTTGGGATTACTGTGGTGTTTGAGGTGCCCTGAGGTAAAGGTCTATAACTGTGGCTGCCCTGGGTGGAGTGCTGAGTGTAGGCATGTGAGGCTGCCACTTCCACATGCAATTGCTCACACATCCTGAATTCATTTTGGGTTGGCCCTGCTTTGCAGATGTCTGTTTTCCACATCATCCACTTGAGGGGTCTAAAGCTTATGTCCATGCCATACAGAACTCAGTTTCTGCACATTGGTGACTTGTTCCTTCCTGCATGAATGAATGAATGGGCAGGTGGATACAAGAGAATGGAGGAGGCTCTGTTTGCGGCTTGTCTCCAGTTAAGATCTATGCATACTTTGCCTAACTACTAGGGAATCATCAGTATTTTTCTTAAGAACTTAGATGATTTTGCAAGATTTAAGAAACAGATAAACACACACACACACACACACACACACACACACACACACACACACACACACACACGTTTATGGGATCAAGTCTTTCAGGGTACATTTCTTCCAAGGGTGACTATTTGCTACATGCTGATTTAGATTGTGGCAACTCTATAGAATGTGGCTGTTATGACTAGTAAGGGTCTGTTGTATTTAGGTCTCTATGTCTAAGAGTGTGAGGTAGTCAAGATTTATGAGACACTGCTGTAAATATGAGCTCAATAAATGTATTATTTAAAAAAAAAATGCAACCCTGGACTGGAGAGATGGCTCAGTCAGTAAAGTTCCTGATGCTCTAGCATGAAAATCTGAGATCAGTACTCAGCATTACTGTAGAAAAGTGTGGCATAGTGTCTGAAAGTGTTACAGCTCTGAAGGGAAAGGAATCCTGGCAGTTGAAAGCTAAGATTACCTATAGCTCTGTTCCCATGGGAGACAGTTTCCCAAGAAAAGTGTTACAGTCATTGGTCCCTATAGCTCTGTTCCCATGGGAGACAGTTTCCCAAGAAAAGTGTTACAGTCATTGGTCCGGGAAGGTTTCCTTAATGCAAGTGTAACAACTGTGCTCCAGCAGAGGTAGATCAGCCTAGGTTGTCACAGTCTGCTCTGCTCCAGAGAAATGTTACCATTTTCCTCAGATTCCCAGAGAGTAACAATTCAGCTCCGGCATGGGAAGGAAAAATTTCCCAGTCAAAGTGTTACAGTTCTTTTATGCTCTGGCTCCATTCTGCTCCAGCAAGAGCTATTATTACAGCTCTGCTCTCTGCTCCAAGTGGAAGCTGTTACAGCTCTGCTCTGCTAAGGAGTTTCCTCACAGCAAGTAGCAGTTCTGCTCTGTTCAGGCAAAAGTTGTTACAGAGACATCTCTGCTCCCTGCTCTGGGGAACAAAAGCACCACAAACAGATTTATTGGGAGGGAGGAATCCAGTAGAGTGGCTGCCTCTGCCAGGGTGAAAAAAGGGCAGCCCCAAACTGAACAGGTAGAGAGCTTATGTAGGATTTCTAAATGGGCAGAGAGCTTTTCAAGGTGGAGATTTTCAGGGTGGGGATTGGTAGGATCTTAATTCCTGAGCTTGGGATAAGCTCAGAGATTGGTTGGATTTTTATGCTCAGGGATTGGTTAGTTTCATGCTCTGGTACTGTTTTTCATGCTCAGGGATTGGTTGGATTTCAACTCCTGAGTTGGTTAGGGGCAGGGTATGTTTCTTTGGCTCTGGTTTCAGGGCCAGAATTTTTTTCCCACTGGCCTTTTTTATCCTTCAGTGCCCATGCCTGTAATTGCTGGGCCTGGGAGGCAGAGATAGGAAATCCCTAGGCCTGCTAGCCAGAAAGTCTAGATAACTGGGTGATTCCAGTTCAGTGAGAGACCTTGAATTTAAAATGCCATATTTTCAGTTCAGTGCTCTTGGTATGATAAATGTGAAGATAAAAACACTTGCTATTTAAAGGAAAGAGGGAGCAGGTATGGTGGTTCCTTCCTGTAATCTTCAGAAGTCTTTTTGTTTGTTCATTGTTGTTGTTTTGTGCTTTTTATTTATTTATTTACTTTTTTGAGATGGGGTTCTCTGTGTATTCCTGGCTGTGCTGGAACTCGCTCTGTACACCGGGCTGGCCTCAAACTCGGAGATTCACCTGCCCCTGCCTCCTGAATGCTGGGATTAAAGGTGTATCCCACTACCTCCTGACTGTTCAGAAGTCTTGAGGCAGGAGTGATTTGAGTTTTGGGCCAGCCTGGGTTACAAAGCGAGACCCTGTTTAAAAGACCAAAACCAAACCAAAAGCAAGAAGAGCTAAGTTGAACAAGGATGCTGTGTTTGTAGTGTTTCTGTAACTCCCCACAAATAAGAATAATTCAGGAATCTGGCCTCAGGGTAGTTCCATTATCTTTTGGGGCCTTGATGGGGTTTCAGTTACTTCCTAGAGATCCCCTGACCCCACTAACTTCACAAGACCTAATTAAAGTTATACTGTTTCGGAAAAACTTTAACCCAAAACCCCTGCTCAAATCCACTTGGTGTGGAGTTTTGCATCTCCTTTACTTTCTCCTCGGCCCCCGCACCGCTCACTCTAAGCATCCATGTAGGGCATGCACAGGGCTAAGTTCAAATGAATATATTAATGTATGCATCTGCCATCAATGCCTTGTATTCTGGGGAGACAGAGGAGAGTGTCAGAGGAGAGTTACAGGGTTTTTCTTTCCTTTTTGGCCACACAAAGTGCTTTTTGTCACTTTGTGCATGGGCCATGATCAGACGTCATGCAGAACGCATATCAGTTCTGTGGTGTGGCTCTGCCTGGCTCGGAATACCTCATCTGTGTAGCCAGCATGTAGTGGAGCAAAAAGAATCTCTGCTTTATGCACATATGAATGCAATGTCTTTGTTCATGGAAAAGTGACTTTGATTGTTTAGAAGCTCTATGAATTTTAAATGCAGTTTGGGGTCCACTGTATTCTATCTTTTAGGGGAAAATTATGCTCTGCAAGCTTGGGACTGAATGCCTAATCTGGTGGTATAAATGATTCTTGCTTTCAAATCTTATTATTATTATTTATATGTATGGGTGTTTTGCCTGCGTATAAGTCTGTGAACAACATGCATGCTAGGTGCCTGTGGAGGCCAGAATATAGCATTGGCTCCCCCGGGACTGGAGTTAACAGCCAGTTATGAGCTACCATGTGGGTGTGGGAATTGAACCCAGATCCTCTGTAGGATCAGCCAGTACTGTTAGACTCTGAGCCATCTTCCAGCCCCTGATAATTATTATTTTAAGAGATATTATGTTTGCTGTAGCCGTTGTCTGTCCATGAGTTGCTTCTGGCAACATTTAATGTGCACTGTAAACATTTTTATACTTATATTTGTGATGTCTTATTTCATACAGGATTTGAAGTAGCTTGGTAGAAATTTTCTTTAAGTATGAAATTTAAGTAAGTGTAATGTATCATGATCAGAGAAAATATAAATAAGTTTAGGAAAAAGTCAAGGCTTTGGGAGGCCCTTGGGCGTAAGTGCACACGTAGACATGGGCAAATCAAAGGTCCATTGAGCTATATTGTTGATCATCTCATTGGATGCTGAGCTTCTGGCAGCCGTAGGGGAAAGAGAGAAGCCATTGCTTAACCTATTCTTTGGCTCTTCAAGGGCTTATTTATTTACTTATTTATTTTAAAATTTGAAACAAGCTTCTTTTACATGTCCCAGTTCCCTCTTCCTCCCCTCCTCCCTTCCTCCCCACCGACCCCTTATCCCATCCCCTTGAAGGGCTTTTTAAAACATGCCCACCACTAATCAGGGCTACAGTGGGATCCCAAGAGAAAACTGGCCAATCAGAAGAGAGGATTAAGTCTACATTTTGCCAGTCTAATTTTGGGTAAGAAGCAGAGGTAGGAGGAGTGCCTGACATCTGCTTGCATCATCAGGAGTCTCCAGAGGTGCCTGGTGTACAAATAAGGACAGACAGGGGAGATCAGGGTCTTTCAACTCGGAACCTACTTGATAGTAGGTGCTGTGCTGCTCTTGCAATTCAAGCATTAAAATTTATTTTAAGGAAACAACAATAGGGTGTTTTGCGCGCGTGCCTGGTGTGTGTGTGTGTTAGATCCAAAGACAATTGGAGTCAGTCCAATTGGGGATTGAACTTGGCAGCAAGTGCTTTTACCTGCTGAACCATCTTGCTGGCCTAGGAGTTCTTTTCATTTTCCTTGGAAAATGAAAAAGTGGAAATATTTTTTTCTTATACAGTGCTCTCTCTACCATTATGTGTACTGTCTATAAATACCATAAACATTATGAGGTCTTGAAGCCCCCTACCAGCCTCTCAGTTTCAGGATCACAGTGTCTCCATCTTTTTGTCTCCTCCTCTGTAACTGTGCTGGCATGAATGAAGATATTTTAGAGATGTTTGTGCCCTAGCTGCTTTGGCTGTCACACCACTGAAATTGTGGACTTCCAGAAACTGAAAGTTCCCCAGGAATCTTATGTTCTGAGACAGAAAGGCTTCAGAGCTGGCACAGGCCAGAGAGGGTGCTCGTCTCCTCCAACAGGATTTCACACAGTCTGACAGCCTGTCAGACCACCTTGTTAGAGAGAGGAGCTGAGATCAGGATGATGGGTGGGGCCACACCGTGGCCAGGATGCTTAACAGGACAAACCTGCTGCCATCTCAGGAAACCTAAACTTCATGTCAGTAGCTGGAACACAGCCTGTGGAAACAGGTGGGTCCCTGGGGCTCACTGGCCAGCCAACCTAGCCCTACTTGGATGGATTCAGGATAGGGAAAGGCCTCGAGGGGAATGTGGATGGTTCAGTAGCAGTGTGAGTTTTGGTCTCCATACTGGTCTCCATGCTCATATACACACATGTGCACATCTGAACATACAGAACACACACACACACACACACACACACACACACACACACACACACACACACACACACACACACACACACACACACACCCCTCTTACGTTCCAAAGCTTTTGTTTTTGGCAACAGCTCTAGCCTCAGAGCTTGTCAGTTGTCAAAGCTGTTCTTGGTTCCAGGAAGCTGCTGCGCTGAGCTTTCCTCTGATGCTTCCTCTATCTCCCATTTCCTCTCAGCCTCAATCTGAACACAGCCTGTGTGCCTATCTTCTCACTCCTCTGACTGCCACCTCCCTCCCCAAATTTCCCCACCAGCTGCCTCCAAGTAGGAGGTGGTATTCTGCAGACAGCGTTGGGGAGGGCACAGGCTGTAAAGGAGGAGCTTCACTCTCCCTGCCTCTCCACATCTCTTTCTTCCTCAACTGCAGAACAATTTAAAAAGAATAGTTGGAAATAGATGTACATAATCACAGGCCTTGAGACAAATTGAGGAGCCCCTCTTCAGACAGGTCTCACTGACTGCATAATGAGGTAGTCACAGCTGGACCACAGTTTGCTTTGCTTGTTGGGAACCTGTATTTCTCCTACCCTGAGCCAATGTGCAGGTCTTCTCCTCCAGTTGGTCTCCCACAGTGCTGAGTTCAGCATAGCATGGAGCCAGCCCTGGGTGAGATGGGGCTGGGGGCGGGGTCTTTGTCAAACTGTTTAATTCAGGTAGAACCAGGTCAAGATTTTTAATGTTAAACTTATGGAATGTTAATTACTTGGCAATAAAAAGGCAACTTGTTTTCTGCAAAACTAACCCTGACTTTGAGATACAGACCATGGAATACCAGGAATCAGCTCAGATCTTTTCTGCATCTGAGAGGCTCCTTCCCTGGCTTCAAGCTCTCCACGTGCCCTGCATTCTCTGAAGTGTTACTTCCACCCCTTCTCT
Organism: Cricetulus griseus; assembly: GCF_003668045.3. Classification (NCBI taxonomy): domain Eukaryota; kingdom Metazoa; phylum Chordata; class Mammalia; order Rodentia; family Cricetidae; genus Cricetulus; species Cricetulus griseus. Next base: position 115,361,110 of record NC_048596.1, on the reverse strand, counting down.
TTGGCAAGTTGTCTCTCCTGCCCGGGAACCTTCTCCTCCCCACTCCCCTGGCTTCACAGCCCTTGGCCTCTTCCTGGATCATAGGAAACCAGGGAACAAAACCTCAGTTCCTGGAGTTTGGGGTAATAATGTGTGAATCTTTTTTTTTTTTTCCAATACGATGAGAAGTTGCTCTTCCCCTGTTTCTGTAACAAAGACTTGTTTCCTTTGAATTTTGTGTTCTAAAGGATATCTGTCTTAGAAAACTTCCTCCTAAACTTATTAGGAATGTGCAGTGGGATGTTTAGAGGGCAGTGGCACACAGGTGTCACCTGGTCAAGTAGGGAGAGTGAGATTGGTTAGTAGAGGACAAGTTCAATTTAGGGGCTCATGTCAACTGTCAACAGGCCTGAAGGCTCTACAGGGGTTTGTACTACTGGGGGGGGGGGTTCTTAGCAGCATTCATGTAGCATCTCTGTAAACCAGTCCTTAAAAAGCTGCAAAGCTCTTTAATGAAGCAGATTAGTTGAATTATTGTCCTTCTTAAAAATAAGATGCCTTTAAAGAATGTATTCACCTATGCATAGGTGCCAGTCACAGTGCACCATACAGCTTTGATCCATTCATATAGAGATGCACTTGGGCAAATAAGTTGCATTTTGGCTAGGTGTTTATGAGCTTTGGACTTCTTGACATTTAAGAAAAGTCTTGGGACCATCTTGAATCACAGCTGTCAAAAGCTGGACTTCTCTGGCCGGGTATGGTAGCCTGAGCAATGGCCTCCCAAGGTGTCCATGGCCGGTTGGCTGGAACCCTTGGGAGTTCTTTGTGTGGGAGTTTACAGATGGGTGTGGCTGGAGCATCATGAACAGGTGTCTGTTTATCCTCATTAGGGAACCTGAGACAAACTGAAGAAATTGTTCCACCCTAGGTTAGCTTCCTGAACCAGAGAGTTTATTGGGGTCACTTACAGGAGGAGAATGGGTGACTCAAAGCCACCCCAGCATGGGTGAGGGATGCTAAAGCTGCCTCCTTGGAGGCAGGGAGGGAGGAGTATGGGGATTTCTAGAAGCTGGAAGGATGTCGAGTTCAGGCTGTGCCATCCTCTCATTCCCTCCATATTGTATGAACAGTGTTCTTTTCAGATTGTGCCTTGCTCAGAGTCTTCATTTTACAGGCAGCTTTGGACTAGTAACAATAGAAGATGGAGGGTGGAGGCTCCTGATGTTCACCCATAAAATCCAGGCTCGTAGATAACTTAATTCTGGAAGTGTGAAGGGTTCTATCCTATAAAATACTGGGGGGAATGGCAGCTTCAGGGACTCTGGAGTGCATTAAGATCATACCAGGAAAAAAAGGCCTGAGAATTTAAACACGAAACAAAAGAGGGGGTGCAACTCCCTCATCTGGACTCCATAAGATGTGGACATCTAGCACCGAGAAGGTCCTTTTTAACCTTCCACCTGACCACTGGAGCGTGTGTGTGTGTGTGTGTGTGTGTGTGTGTGTGTGTGTGTGTGTGTGTGTGTGTATGTGTGTGTACAAGTGTGTGTATGTACACGTGTGTGTGCATATATGTGTGTACATGTGTATGTGTGTGAGTGCATGTGTGTGATGTGTACACGTGTGTGAGTGTGTGTCTGTGTATGTTTCTGTGTGTGTACACATGTGTGTATATGTGTGTGTTTGTGAGCATGTGTGTGCATGTATGGTATGTATATGTGTGTACATGTGCATGTCTGTGTATGTCTGTATGTGTGAGCATGTGTGTGTGTGTGTGTGTGTGTGTTGGACCAACAGGTAGAGAACTCCCTCTTGTCTCAGGGGCTTCAGCTTGTCTTCATCTCTGCTGCTGTTAATACAGCTTCCTCAAACTGCCTGTCTTCTTTGCCCATCTGGACCTGCTGTCTGCAGGCCTATTTGTCCATCTGGACCCAGGTTTGACTTTTCACCATCAAGATTCCAGGTCTACAGCTTTGCTCTCAAACCTGTGAAAAACTTGTGAACATCTCTGTGACCTCTTCACCCAGCACATTCATAGATATGATACTAGTAATTGAGGTTCAATCAAAAAGACCTGTGTTTTCCTCTGCCAGCACAATCAAGGGTGATGGGATATTTGGTAAATTGCTGCCATTAAAGTCTGCCATATCTTATAAATGTATTATTAACCAAGAAATGCCAGCATTTTGGAAAGACAAATGTGTTCACCTATGTTTCTGGAGCAGCACACTCTGGACAGACCATCTCCCTTGGAGCCTTGATAATGTCTAGATTCGTCTCTGAAAGACATTTTATAGTTCTGACCTCCAGGGCTATAGGAAATCTACTTCATGTTGTAGAACCCTAAGTCTTCAGCCACTCATTATAGCAACCACTGGAGATAAGGGGCAGGGTGGCTCTGTGTCCCAGTGCTGCCTCAGTGTGAGCTCTGGGTCACAGTCATTTGCATTTCAAAGGTTTGTCCCCAGGCCCAGATCATCCCTTTCTGTTTATGTGGTCCCCAGCTTTGATCTCCTATACGACAAGCAAAATTGGCATAAATTTTACCTGAAAGTACTTGCTTGAGAGGCAAGTTGTGAGCTCCTGGGTTCTTGGGTAAAGAGAAGGGGAAGGGAGGGGTGAGAGTGGGGACTGATGCCCACTGATACTTCTCAAGACTCTTCCTCAAAGACTACTTGTGTTCATTTTAATTTAATTGTGTTATATTGGTCAAATATGTATAAACATAGTGTTAACTGTACTCACAGCTTTAAAACAATTATAAATTCTCTAATTACTTAAAATTAAATACAAATTAAATTACAAATGTAGCAAAATTCCAATAACACCAAGGAGTTAATACAGTGGACACTGTTTTTGCTCAACTAAATTGGCATTGTTAGTCTGGTTTCACACACACTGGCAAAGCCCCACTATATTGTCTTGGTTTCAGTTGAACTATTTTATGCAGAAGGTATTATTACTGAAGGAAGTGTGTCCATCACAGCAGTTAGTTGTTCTACTAAGGACATTTATAACAGATAAAAAAATTAGGTAAACAAGTGGTTGGTGACACTGTGGGAGTTTGGGTCAGGGTGATGGCTGCTGGTGAGGGACTCTGCCTTGATGGTAGTGTTTTGTGACCTGCATTTTTATTTCTTTTCTGGCCTTGAACTTGATCTTCCTTCCCCAACCTTATGAGTATGACATGGGTTATGATACCCAGGTATTTCTTCAGCCTGATTCTTTTCTCTTGTACCAGTGTTAAGGGGCATGCAGCATAGCTGTAGATCATTATGAAGCAAATGCTGTGTATCCTCATTAAGGACATGAAACAGGCATTACTAACCCCCTCAACCTCCATAGTGCTCTTCGTGGTCTGCCTCCTTCTGCTTCAAATAGCCCTTACCTTTTGTGGCAATGACTTACTAATTTTATTTATATCTTAGAACTTAAGCATTTGTGTACCAGGCTTTTTTTTTTCTCGGGCCATCAACCAGCTACCAAATCATGACATGGAGACTTAACTATTAGTTATGAATACTCTGCCTTGCCCCAGCCAGCAGGGCTGCAACGAGAACCCGAACCTCTAAGGACCTGGGATGAATAGGAACAAGAGATGCAAAGAACACAGCAAGACACACAAGAGGGTTTCTTATCAAGCCGAAAAATTTTATTTTTCTCAGAGACCTTATATAGTGATTGAAGTGAAAAGCTTGGCAGGGTGGGAATTCATCAGGGAGAGGCCATTTGCCTGATAACCAAACAGCAGAATGTCCCTGTGCATGAGTCCTTGAAGGCAAGCGGACAGTGCAGGTACAGATAAGGCAGGAGGCTAGCTAGGTTGGAGAATGCGCAGGAGGAAGGGTTGCTAAGTAACCTGACCGTGGAATGTTTCTTTCTTTATTATTAGCTACTTCTGTAAGCCCAGGTGCTATTTATCAGGAAGCTGGGGAGGGAAGGATTGATTGGGACTGAAGGTAGCCATTCTTTTAACATAATGGCTACTCCAACAACTGTTGGCAATCTTCACAAGAGGTCCTATACAGCAATGATTGCTCCTGGCACTGCCTAGCTTAGGCTGGTTTCTGGCTATCTCTTTTAACTTGAACTAACCTGTTTCTCTTTGTCTATCTTTTGCCTTGTGCTTTTTATTTTTCTTTCTTTCTGTATATCTTACTTTCTCAGCTTCTCATGTCTGGCTGCCTGGCTTCTTGCCCCCGGCGTGTCCGTCTCTTTCTCCTCCTTCTCTTCTTAACTTCTTCTTGTCTCTCTCCTTTGCTTGGATTTCTCCTCCTACTTATTCTCTCTACCTGCCAGCCTTGCCTGTCCCTCTGCCACCTAGCTATTGTCTGTTCAGCTTTATATTAGACCAATCAGGTGCCTTACGGAGGCAAGGTGAAACAAACACATCTTTACATAATTAAGCAAAGGCTGCATAAACAAATGTAACACACCTTTACATAGTTAAAATAATATTCCACAAGACATTTTGTTTTAGTTAACTTTTCTATTGCCACAACAAAATACCATAACCAAAGCAACCTATATAAGAAACTGGGGGCTTATGGTTCTAGAAGGTTGGAATCCATGACCATTGTGGTGGGCAACATGGCAGTAGGCCGGCAGGCATGGTGCTAGAACTGAGAGCTTACATCTGATCCACGAGCTTGAGGCAGAGAAAGAAGTAATTGGGAATGGCATGGGCTTGTGAAAGCTCAAAGCTTTCCACTAGTGACACACCTCCTGCAATAAGGCCACACCTAATCCTTCCCAAACACTTCCACTAACTGGGAACCATGCATTCAAATATATGAGCCCACAGGGGCCATTCTCACTCTAACCTCAGTAGCATTCCTGAATACCAGAGGTTACTTTGTCTCCTTTGAAACTTATCAAACCAGGGCTATGTTATATCATTTGTGTTTTAGATCCTCCATTCAACACTTACCTTTTCTAGGTCCCTGTGCTGCTCTGTGTAGCTGTAGCTTGTTCTTCATTACAATGTAGAATCACTGTGTGACTGATACAACTGAGTTGGCTATTGGCTTCTTGTCCTGCCACCAGAGAATGAAGTGGACAGACAGAAAAGGGTGAAGACTGAGGGTTTTATTTACACTGGTGGCTGGCAGGATACCAACTGGGGTGGGGGTTGCTGGGAAGTGTTCCAGATCTAAACCTTGTGCAACCTTTGGGATGCCAGCTGAGTGGGGTTGCCAGCAGGTGCTAGAGCTCTGAGCTGTCAAGCCTGGTACCAGATGAAAGAGACTGTGGGCAAGCCCTTGAGATGTCAACTGGGAGACGTCCGGTTGGTGTGACCATTCTGAGTTCTTGGTGTGGTGGTGGTGGGGTGTTACTAGGAGCAGGCTCCGAAGGGGTCTAGGGAGAGCAGGTCACCAGAGTGGGTGTCAAAAGCTTTGGTCCTGACGATGAGGCAGGGGCAGACCTTCCTCCTACCGCAGGTCTAGTGGGCACACGGAAGACAGGGGCATGTATGTCTTCCTCTAATGAAGGGTCCAGTTCTGTTTTGAAGAACTGGGCACTGGTCCATCATGGGTGCTGGCCCAAGAGCTGTACTGACAAACAGCTGCACCATGGGGTTTATATAGATTCAGGTTGCCTGGTTGGCTGGGGCCAGTAAGCAAGTGAGGTGAAAAGGGTAAGAGCTACTTCGGAGACGGTCTGACCTGTCAGCCCAGAAGGGAGAGCAAGGGCACACACATCGCCCATGTTCACTGTCAGGTGGCTCCTTTCCTGTTGTTTCCCCTGGGAGCGGCACTCTGCCTGCAAAGGACGTGGGAAACACCTTGTGCCCTGGGGTTTTAGAGCCCTGCTTCTGCCACCTCTCTTCCCCCTCCACTCATGACTAAATGGTGCTTAATCCATCTATTCTCCCATGGTTAGATTTCGGGGCCGCTTTTAGATTATGACGATTACAAATACTGCCACCATGGATAGTCTCCTGCTATCCCCTGGGGACATGGACCTAGGAGTGGGGAAACTGTTGTATAGTGTGGATTGTGCACTTTGCAAAAATGGGCTTTCCATGAAAATGTCCATTTCAATTTGCATTGTCTTGATTTTGAGTGACATTGAGAGCTGTGTCACGTGTTTCTTTTGCATTTTCATGTGCACTTTGGTTTCTGTCATTATAAAGAGCCGGTCCACTTAGCTCCTCTGCTAATTTTTCTATAGAATTCTTTTCATTGACTTAGAAGATACATAATTATTATGGACATGCATTTGTTATTACGAATGGAAACATGTTACTTATTGCAAATAACTTCTTTTTCTCTTTTTTCTTTTATTTACTTTTTATAAAATTACAATTTCACATGTCAATCCCTTCTCCCTCTCCTCCCTCCCCCTCCCCCTGAACCTCCCACCAGCCCTCTCCCCCTCTCCCTTGCAAATACCTTCTTGTGTGTGCATATTTGTACAGATTTGTCTAGTGTGTGGACATGTGTGAGTGTGGGGAAGGAGGGTGGAGGTTGATATCGGGTATCTTCCTCAAAGACTCCCAATCTTATTCTTGAGACAAGGTCCCTCACTGAACCTGCAGATTGCTGATTTGGCTAGACAGGCTGGCCAGCAAGCCCCAGGGATCCTTCTGTCTCTGCCTCCCCAGCTTTGTGACTACAGGCATGTGCCACCATAACCTGGCTTTTATGTGGTCCTGGGGCTTGAACTCAGACCCTCATGCTTGTGTAAAAACACTTTACCATTTGGTCCATCTCTCTAGCCTGATTCTCTTCCTCTTTTAATGGAATCTGTTGATCAATGAAACTTAATTTTAATATAGTCAGGTCTATCAGAATTTCCCCTAAGTGATTTGTGCTGTGTTTTTACCTATTCAACAGTTCTTTCCTGATTCTAGGCTATGAGATGGTTATTTATTCAATCTTCTAGGGTTTATGGTTCATTTTCATAGTAAGTCAAGAACTGTGTGTGCAGGCTCTGAGATATTGCCCTCCTTTTGAGTGTCATGAATTCTGACAAAAGGCCCAAGACTTCTGGGTCAGAGGCAAGTCAATTTTATCATTCACTTGAACAGCACTGCCCTGTGTACCTCCTGAGCCTCAGTGCTCAGAGGCTAGTAAGCTGAACCCCAGGTGGATAGCATGGGAGGCAGGAAGCCTGAGCCTAGGGATCTGGGATGTTTATAATGGGTAAGCTTACCCGACCTTTGCCCCCAAGGGAAACATTGTCTGTTATATTGGATAGTCAGCAAACCTGTGTGTGCCTTTTTTTGGGGAGAGACACTGATATTCTAAGCCTGTTTCTTATATAAATGCCCTTGAATGGTCTAGAATAAAAGGACCAGAAACCTGAGACCCAGGAACAGTGTTCTCTCTAGAGGTGTGTAAATTACTTGTTACTAATTTGTGTGTGGCTGGAGACAGTTCATTGATTCGTTGTATTTCCATGCTAATATGTAGTTATCCCAGCTTCAGGTATTTGAGGGGTGGGGATTGCTGTCTGCTGAGGGACAGGTGACAGGTGAGCTACAGGTTCCTTGCAGTGTTGGTGAGAAGTGTGAAGAGGCTGAACTCCTCCAGGTTGCAGAGAGAACTGTTAAGGCTCTCTGGGATGGCAGAGAGGGGAAGGATAGAGGAAGACATGTCCAGAGTGAGTCTTTGGATCATAAAATATATTACATTGGGGCAAGGGGATGACTTAGTGGATAAGGTGCTGCCACACAAGTGTGAGGACCTGAGTTCAGATCCCCAGCACCCACATAAAAGCTGGGTGTGGCAGTATGTAATATAACCTTGGTGCTGGGCATGGGGAAAGAAAAGTGGATCCAGCCAGTATAGCTGAATTGGTGAGCTCCTGGTTCACCAAATAAGACAGAGCATGGTAGAGGAAGACAACTATCACTACCCATCTGTACACATGACCAAGTGCACCCACACACATCCTTTATGTGTACATATGTAACATACACACACTCACACATACATAACACACTCACAAAGATACACATATACACTCACCCCTCTCACAGTATCCCCCATATGTACATACTCACATATACACTCAATCTTTTGTACCAATATACTGTATAATGAAAAAAAATGTGTATTTTAACTGTGTACTGAGGTAATAGATGCTGGTCTGACTGTAGAAATTGTCTGTCTAAACAACACGTTGAGGACCTAAATAGTTACAATAAAATCTAAGCAGAAAAACCAAAAATTGTAGGTTCATTTATTTATTTACTTTTTAAATTTGTGTTTTGAGACAGGCTTTTGCTATGTAGCCCTGTCTAGCCTGGAACTTGGTATGTAGACCACCAGGCTGGCCTCAAACTCAAAGAGATCTGCCTTCTGGAATCAAAGGTGCTGGAATCAAAGGCATGTGTCACCAAACCTAGCCTGTATTTAAACTTTTCAAAGCATTTTATGTACTTGATTTGTAGGAGGGGGAATGGGTGTACACACATGTACCAATTCGCATGTGTGGAGGCCAGGGGGACAGCTTTGAACGGTCGGTCCTCTCCACCGTGTGGGTTTAGTGGGTCAAACTCAGGGGCCAGGCAAATGCCCTTACCCACGGAACCATCTCTCCAGTCCAGTAATTTCCCCCTTAGATTCGACATGAGCCATGAGCATGCTTACCCACTGAGCTGTCTCACTGACCAGGTTGTATTTTTTTTAATCTGTTAAATATTCACTACATGAGTGAATTTGGGATGAGAACTTAGTTACATGTGTCACTGACCTGGTATTGTCATTCCTGCCTGCCCAGCTGTTTACTGCTGTCTCCTTGTGCTGTTATTTTTCCTTCTGCTTCCATCTGAACATCGAGCATCCTTGGCAGAGTAATGTGTGATATCTTGGGAGCACAGCTACTGTGTATAACAAATGCAAACAAACCACAGGGCGAAGGTGACTGTCATTCCTGGGTCAGGTTCCATCAGGGCAAAACAGCCACGCTTAGCATTTCAGATAAAAGAGGCTTCATAGTAGAATTTGTCTATGTAGATGTTGAAAGCCTGAAAAAATACAAACGGGTGATGTAAGATTAGAAACTCCCTTAAAAAAAAAAAAAAAAAGATTAGAAACTCCCAGAAGCTTCTCCTGCCTTTAGGTGCCAGGGACAGAAGATAAGAGGCTAAGCCCTTCTTCCCTGCTCCTCATGTGCCTCTTCAGAGTGTGACTGGGAGCCACAGTTTACCTTTACTGTTCTTGGAAATGTCTGATTATGTGATGAGATAGTTTGTTTTTTACTTTGGTAACATCACACAAGCAACAAAAGGGACAACAAAACTGTTGAAAACAGTTACCTCTTTACCCCCAAATCTGAATTTATGTGACAGATACTTACGATGGGTGATTTCTGCATCCAATACTATTATTTTTACCCAAGAATTCTTTGATGACAATTAATATTAATTAATTTTCTAAAATAAGTTTAAAATAGGTCTCAAATGGTGGAAAGCAGCTTGGCATGGAACTTTCCACTGCTGTAAGTGTTAGGTGAGGTCATGGATGTTTTCCCAGAAGTAAAGAATATAGTGTCTGTTTCTACCTTTTTCTCTTATCAGTATCTCAAAATAGACCAACAGTAAGTTTAATTGTTGCTGTTTTTTTTTTCACTACAGTGTCAATGACATCTCATTTGTTCTTAATCCTTTAGGCTTGAGATAAAATGACTGGGCACAAATAAATGAACAATGGGGTCCTGGTGGCTGCCAGGCCCTGGGGGAGTTTGGAAGGAAAGAGGTCAAGGGGAGATTGTGAATTTGGGGAGCCTTGGTTGCTAAGAGGAGGGGAGCATGGAGAAGAGGCAGGGAAGGGGTTTGAGGGCAATGAGTCTGGCTTTCATTGAGTCTCCCCATCCTTTCATAAAGCAGCAAGATAGCTCCCTGCCCCTGATATTTACAATTTCTGATGTTTTGTATTTCTTTGTTTCTAATGTTGTCTCTAAGCTAAAAACATTTGGTTTTGCTTTCTTTATTTAAAAACAGTGTGTACTCATTGTACATAATACTGGGCTTCATAAGGACATTTGCATATAAGTCAAAGATATGAATTAGCTCATAAATTTAGCAGGTTTGGGCTCCCTGAAGCTGAGTTTGGGGAACTTTTGTAAAACCCTGGAAATGCCCTTATGGCTAGATGGGGATTCAGTTTGATTGAGGGTAGTCTGAAATACCCCTTGTTCCTTTCCTCTCTCCTTCTCCGTCTTCCTGTTCTATTCTTGTTCTCATTTCCTAGTTGCTTCAAATCTCCAAAAATGAAGAATGTGAAATTAGCAGCTCTTCCCTCCCATGAGGCCATGTGTGGTGAAAGCCTCAAGGGTCTCACAGGGCACCAAGCCCCTGAGGTGGAGAGAGGGGCAGTTTTGAAGGGGTTCTCGGTTTCTTAGAGTAGACCATGAAGCCCAGGAAAAAGCGGGACTATTCATACTATGTGGCCCTTTGTACCACTCCTGCCACTTGCTCCTACGGAAGATTCACTGAACCCTGGCTTTCTTGGAGTGAGTGACAGCAGAGAACCTGGAGGTAGAGAGCTCTGGGTACCCAGGCTGCCTGTGCAGGTTATAATCTGCAGGATTTGACTGAATCAGCCTCTCCTCCATCAGTCTTCATTAGCTACAAGTTCCTGACTTTGGCTGTTCCCTTTAAAACTAAATCTATATTCTTTGTTGCTTTGTTTAGTTTGAAGGACACATCTATCTTACCGTTGAAGAGAAGTCAGATAGAACCAAGTGTTTCTCTTGTGACTTCCTGTTCAGGTTTTTTTTTTTTTCTTTCTTTCTTTCTTTTTTTTTTTCTTTTTTTTTTTCAGGATCATTTTAAACTTTTATGGTATTATGTCCCAACATGTTTCCTATAAAGTGATTCAGAAGAAAATCATTATTTTACTTATTTTGAATGTGAATGGTAACTCATGCTTGCTCTTTTTTTCTTATTTTTGCAATTTCTTATTGAATGATGAGAAATTCCTTTTTACTTTCTTCACTTTGCTGATGGCTCCCAGACCAAGAGACCACATACTTAGAGACAGTCCAGCTAACACCATGCAGCTCAGAGGCACCTAGCCTATAGCAGCCAGTCTCACATGCCTAGCCATGCAGCCTAGTCTGCTTTCTGTGCATGAAGAATACAGCAGCCTTGTAGGTTCTGGGCAATTTATCAAGGATGAAAACTTACTCAACTCATGCTTCTGGAGGCTGTGCTCAAAAGCTCACATCTGGTGAGGTTTCCCTTGCTGGTGATAACTGCAGAGTCCCAAGGCTGCCTATGGCATCGAGGAGAGTCATTGAACCGTTTCAGGAAAGACAATTCTGAGGAGGTGTTTCAGAAGCTATAGGAAGAAAGTTGAGTACCTTAGGTGGGGACTGTCAGAAGCTTAGAGATGAGGTGACGGTGAGCTAACCTGAGCATTTATTCATGGGAATGGAGAAAGGACCCAGAGTTGTTTGGGATGCAGACTCAATAGTGTGTGTGTGTGTGTGTGTGTGTGTGTGTGTGTGTGTGTGTGTGTGTTGAGGGCTGTATCACAGAGAGAGGGAGCTCTGTGGAGTCTTTGTGACCCCAATCCTTTGATTGTAAGTGTCTATCCACCAGCCTTTCTTTCTGAGAACTTCACCTGCTTGGTACCTGCTTATTGGCTCAATTTTTGAGCAAAACTCTTTATCCGATCTGTTTTTTCATGAAGGATACGTCTTACCATTTTCAAAGACAAGTCAAATATCTCCATGTCTTTCACTTAATACTCTCTGTGGGCTGATTTTTTTATAATGTATTTTTATTATTTTATGTGCATCAGTGTTTTGCTTGCATGTATGTCTGTGTGAGGGTGTCAAATCTTGAAGTTATAGACAGTTGTGAGCTGCCATGTGGGTGCTGGGATTTGAACCCTGGTTCTCTGGAAGAACAGTCAGTGCTCTTAAACCACTGAGCCATTGTTTTTAAAATAGGAATCTATCTTTTCCCCAGTTGCCTGCCTACCTGCCTGTTTACCTGTTGCCCATCTATCCATCCATCAGCACACTCATACCCTTAACATTTTTTGAAGTCTAGATTCCAGTTGTGCTTACTGTTTTTTTTTTTTTCAACTTGACACAGCCTGGGGCCAGTTAGGAAGAGGGTACCTTATTTGAGAAGATATCTCCACCAGGCTGTCAAGGCTGGGCCACGGGATGGGGGGGTATATTTTCTTTACTGATGATTGGTGTCAGAGGGCCCAGTCCACTGTGGGTTATGCTGTATGTAGTCAGGTGGTCCTGGGTGTATGTATAAGAAAATAAACCAAGCCAGGAGAAGGAAGCCAACAAGGAGCATTCCTCTGCAGCCTCAGTTCCTGCCTTGGGTTCCTGCCCTGCTTCCCTTCATGATGAACTATAAAATGTTAGCTGCAGTAAACTCTTCCTTTCCCAAGTTGCTTTGGCCATATTGTTTCTCACAGCTGTAGAAACCTAACAGGACAGCAGTTTTCTCAGCTGTCTGGGTAGTTGATTTCAATAGTTAATAACTTAGTAAGAGGCCGGCAAGGGGGAGACATTTTATAAATTTTGATTTTGAGAGCTTTAGAATATTCTAGGACATTTCTAGTAGACCACTAGGTGTGAAAAATATTTATGTTCAAGAGGCTTGAGGATGTTCGTCAGTCACCACTTATATGTGATCATAGAATGAAAACGACGGGAAGGTTGTTTAGAGAAAGGGAAACACAGGACGCAATCCTGGCTAAGCAGAGAGCAATACCCGAGGCCACTGAGGGGATGAGGCCAAGTCTAAGAGAGGGATGGTCAGTAGGGTTGGAATAGCCCAGAAGGGGAATTGACTAGGAACCTGATTCATCTTGGGCCTGTAGGAGCTGATTGGCAGTGCTGCTCATGTGGAGCCAGCTCGTGCAGTGTGCAGTTGGGAATGGGTATGGCTACACGTGATAGAACATGCAACTACAGAGCTGACTGACCTGAATGAGCTTTTCTCCTGACACCCAGGAGTGGGAGGCCACAGTGTCTGTTCTACATTTAGTAATGTCAGGGCTAGCATCTTTACTGGCTGCCGCAGCCTCAAGATATCTCATGCACAGTGTGGAAAAAAGAACAAAGGGGGCACTTGATGTTAAGAAATGAAAAGCTTGCCAGAAACTCCCACCCAGCTGACTTCTATTTAGGTCTGATTAGCTATCAGACACGTGACTGCTTATGGTTGGAAGGGGCTTTGGGGAAACACGAAGTGTTCCAACGTAGAGATGTGTTGCCTGGGCTGGAACAAAATCTGTCACAGGAAGCGGAGAGTCTCATCGAGGTTGTGGGTAGCAGAGAGAGCTGCCTTTAGTTGGGTTGAGAAGGGAGTGGGAGGTGAGAGAACCAGGGGAGTCTGCGTCTGGTCTCCTTGGGAGGCAGTTCTGATAGGTATGGATTGGACAAGCTGGTGGCCAGTAGAATGTGGGCAATAATGGGAGGTGGCCTTTCAGAATGTGAAAGGCTTGGCCATCACAGTGGGATGGGTGCCTGCAAGCCTACACTTGGGCAATGCACAGAGACATGGGGTGAGTGAGGTCTGGACTGTATGCAAAGTGGCTAGAGGACAGACAGGAGCCTTCTAGAGAAATAAGTTAGAGGAAAGAGCATGCGCATGGGGCGATAGTCTGGGAAATATTACTTTGAACGACCCATGTTTAGTGTTGTGTTTTCCACTCTGAGGATTATTGCAACACTGTGCAGATCCAGTTCTCTCAGGAGTAGTTTCACATGCATGCTGGTTGCATTTATGTCAACTTGACAGTAACCAGAATCACCTGGAAGAGGGAGCATTTGTTGAGAAAGTGCCTTCATCAGACTGTCCTGTAGGCCAGTCTGTAGGCCATTTTCTTAATTAATAATTGATGTGGGAGGGTCCAGTCCTCTGTGGGTGGTGCCTTTTCTGGTCAGGTGGTTCTGGGTTCTATGAGAAAGCAAGCTGAGCAAGCCATGGAGAGAAAGGCAGTGAGCAGTGTTCTCCACACTCTCTGCTTCAGTTCCTGCCCTGGCTTCCCTTCATGATGGACTGTAAGCTGTCAGATGAAACAAGTCCTTTTCTCTCCAAGCTTCTTTTGGTCATGGTGTTTATTACAGCAGCAGAAAATTAACTAGGACAATGTGATTATCACAGTTTCATGTGATACTACAATGTGAGCATGTACTTGAGGCCCATCTGCTTTCTCAGCTAGGGCTGACCTCAGTCAGGCTGTTGCCATGGGGGGAGGGGTAGTCTTCCTAAGGATCTCCTACTTCCTACCCTCTGGGTGTGTGGAGAGGGGTGGAAGAAAGAGAAAGTGGAAAGGGAAGTTTCTACTTGTTTGATGCAGGTGCCACAAGCCTTTGAGCTGCTTGGCTATGGCAGGTGTGCAAAGCCGACTCCTGAGGAGCCTATTGGTTTTCCCTCTGGCTAGTGTTTGAGATGCCTTTCAAGTTGTCTGATTGAGCTAACCCTTTTTAAGGCTCTTCGGGATGGATGGCCTTAACACCCACTTCTGGTCCCAGGGTTTCCTTGCATTTCCCTAAGGGTTGCGGGCAGGAAGACTTCCTCTCTCCCCCTCTTCCTCCAGCTGGCTTGGGCCTCTGGATCATTGTACTTTTGTCTCTGTCCGTAGATACTTTTAAACCAGTCCCACAGATTTTTGATACTCTCCTGGTCTGCTTCTGAAGCTCATGGGGCCTTTGGGCAGGCCAAGCAAGATAAATGAGAGATAAAAACCACTGGACTTCATAAAGAAATTATTTTTTTCTAAGAAAAATAAAAGTTAGTTCCAAGTAATAAAAACAAAAGAATCTGAAAGATAATCTGACTACAAACCTCCCATACTTGATCCCCGCCATGCTTGATCCCCCCATACTTGTTTTAAGCAATATTAAATGCCAGGAAACAGTAGAACTCTCTTGGTATCCACAATACAGAGGAGGATCCATAGTTAAATACTCAAAACAATATTCTTAGCTTGATGCACAGAGGACATTAATGTTTTAATTTTTGTTATTATTGTTTTGGTTTTATTATTGTGATACAGGTACTGACATATAAAAGCCATTCCCTGGAAAAATTGCAGATCAATATGTCTAACTTATAGTCATGGTATAGAAGGACTGAATTCCTCTCTGTAGATTTAGATATAAGATAAATGAAGACACGGTGGCTCATTTTTGTCATCCCATCATTTAGGAAACAGAGGCAGGAGAGTTAGAGATCAGCCTGGTGTATATATTGAGTTCCAGGCTAGTCAGGTCTCATAGCAAGATTGTTTTAGAAAACAAAGCAAAACAAAACAGCACCTCCAAACCAAAAGAAAAATAGAAAGAAGATAGAATTGTCCATGACAGACCATATTACATTAGGCAGTGAAGAGAGGGACTTTGCCTAAGCCTGTAGATAAGTCTATATTAATGTTTTACATTTTGTAGTTTTCAGTATGGTCTCAAATCCATAAAGTAACATCTATGTCGACAGATTTCTGAGGTCAAGGACTGGTTATTTGTATTTTTATGTAAAATGACGGTTCTTGGGACCATAAAGTTGACTCAGCAGGTAAAAGTCCTTGCTGCACAATTGTGACAACTTGAGTGTCATCCCTGAAACTCACTGGAAGGAGAGAAACAACTCCCAAAATTGCCATCTGACTTCCACATGAATGCAGAATTTGTTCCTACAACAAACCCACACCAGGCCCAAGAACAACCTTTCTTGGTATTGTAGGCGAGACCTTCAGGGCCTGGGTGGTCTGGAGCAGCCTCAGCTAAAGAGGGGCTGAAGCCAAACTTCTTTCTACTTCTCATCTCTTGTTCTTCTGCCGGGCTGTTATGTTCATCTGTCTTCCTGGGAGCAAGTCTGATTTCAGCTTCATCCATTTTCAGTTCACGCTTCTGATAGTTCCCTTGTCATGGTAGCCTTTTCTTGCTTCATGGGTATACTATCTAAATGTGTCTGTGAATATTAATGAAAAGGCTTCAGCCATGATGCCCTGGCCAGCTGTTTTTTCTGGATCATCCTTAGCTTCCTTGTAGACATGTTTTTCTCATGTCTGGTTTTCCTCAGATTTCTGTGATTCAAGGCTGTCATTAGATTGGAGGGCTAGGCTGAGATGTGTGGGTGGTTGAGGTAGCTTTTGCCTTTTTGCCTAATTGTGTTCTCTTTTGAACTCTGGTGGATGTGGTGATCAGAGGACTTCACACTGGATCAGTGGGGACCAGAGGAAGGCTGCAAAGAAGGGTTTTACTCTGGGAATGCAGGGCTTTGCTCTTGGGTGGGCTGCCCTCATATTTTAACTCCTGGCTGTTGCAATGTTTGGAAAGACCTATAGCTTCTCTCTGATCCTGATATTGCTCTGGAGCCCACTCATAAGGGGAGTCCTCTCAAGCAGGAGTGCAGGCTCCAGGCTTGCACAAGCACTCCGATGTTTGTTGCATAGCAGGTCTGTTAATGTCTGCTGTTTTTGTCAGGTTTAGTATGGGATGTTGTTCTAAGTGCTTCCCATACGATAAACCCCATGAAGCAGCAACTGTGATCACCCACAGTGTGCACATCAGCAACTGAAGGTGTAGAGTGCTTTGGCTTCGGTAATTTCCCCAGAGTCAGTTCTCAGTTTACCAGTGAAGCGGGGATTAGAATTGAGATGCCATGACTACAGAATTTGCCTTTGGATGTAGGAGAGATGTGGCAACAGAGTGGGAGGGGATCACCAACACTCTTGCCTTTCATTTATTATTAATTGTGTGTGTGTGTGTGTTCACGTGTGCTGGTCTGCATATGCCATGGCATGAATTCAGAGGTCAGAGGACAAGCTCGGTGCTTATCTTCACCTTCCACTCCGAGACTGGATCTCTCTTGTTCTGTCTGCAGCCTAACTGCCCTGAGAACTCCCAACCCTTCTCATCTCCGCCTCCCAGCTCTTGGTGGGGCATGCTGGGGATACAGACATTCGCTTTACTGTTGCTGGCTTCTCCCTGGATTCTGGAATCTGAGTTCAGGTTGTCAGGCTCCTGCTGCAAGTGTTTTAAACACTGAGCTGTCTCCTCAGCCACCATGCAATTTTTAAAATGATCCCCATATTGTGCTTCAGGGATCACTGCTGTTCTTTGATGCTTACATAATTTAGGCTTGGAATTTCCCTGTATTCACTTTGATCTTGGGAGCTGTTTTCTGTCCCCTCCTCCTACCCCCCATATATTGGTGATAATTTTCTCCCTTCTCTGATCCCATCTGCTCTCCATCTTCTAGGAACATCACACCATTCATGGATTGCCGCTGGCACCTTTCCTGGTTTTCCTGCACGGTTATGGGTGTGTCCTCTGCCTCTGTACATATTTATACATTTATGTAGAGACACCTGGTTGATCTGAGAAGCTTGCAAGCTGTCCACCATCTTGGCTGAGTTTTGCAGTGTTTACATTTATGTGTGGCAGGGTTGCTTATTTTCTCTTGTCCTGCTGTGATGGTGACTGAACTCACAGTAGCTATCACGGCTCAGGGTACACAGCACAGCACACCAGGTCCTGCAGTAAAGATGATGAAACTCCTTACTGTGCCAGTGTGAGTCTATAATCAGAGTCAGTCCAATCTGGATGGTCAGGCAAGAGTCTCATTTCTACTGTAGAGACAGGAGGAAGACCCAGACCAGCATTGCTTGCTTTGTTTTCTTCTAGACTAGTGGTTCTCAACCTTGCTAACATTGTGACCCTTTAATGCAGTTCCTCATGTTGTGGTGACACCCCAACCATAAATCATTTCATTGCTGATTCATAAAGGTAATGTAAACATTGGGTATTCAGGCTATTTGGTGTATGACCCACCCCCTGTGGGTTGCAATCCACAGGTTGAGAACCACTGTTCTAGATAAATAAATCAGAATGAATACAATGTATGTAATTGTAACATTGAGTGCAGGATTAGTGGAGAGAGATAGGTAAGCCATTTATTGAGACAGTACATACACCAGGGGTGTAAGCTGACATCTGTAAGCATTTATCTTGATGTACTTTAATAAATAATGTGCCCATGTAATCAGTTGAGCTACTAGAGGCTGGGGACATGATACAGTTGGTAGAGTGTTTGCCATGCAGGCAGGAAGACCTGAGTTCAGATCCCCAGTACCCACATTAAATCTCACATGGCGGCACATGCATGTAATCTCAGTACTGGGAAGGTGGAAACATGTGGGTCCCGGGGCTTGCTAGCAGCTGGGGTAGCTAAATCAGTGGACTCCAGGTTCAGGGAGAGGCCTTGTCTAAAAAATAATGAGGAAAGTGATGAGTAAGACTCTCATCATTGGTAAAGGACTTGGAGAAATCAGGGATAACAGGAACATACCTTAACATAATAAAAGCAATATACAGCAAGCCAACAGCTAACATCAAATTAAATGGAGAGAAACTCAATGCAATTCCTCTAAAATCGGGGACAAGACAAGGATGTCCACTCTCTCCATACCTCTTCAATATTGTCCTTGAAGTTCTAGCTAGAGCAATAAGACAACAAAAGGAGATCAAGGGAATACAAATCGGAAAGGAAGAAGTCAAACTCTCACTATTTGCAGATGATATGATAATCTATATAAGTGACCCAAAAAACTCTACCAGGGAACTCCTACAGCTGATAAACACCTTCAGCAAAGTGGCAGGATATAAGATTAACTCAAAAAAATCTGTAGCCCTACTATATACGGATGGCACATTGGTGGAGAAAGAAACCAGAGAAACCTCACCCTTTACAATTGCCACAAACAACATAAAATACCTTGGGGTAACACTAACCAAAAAAGTGAAAGACCTGTATCATAAGAATTTTGAGTCTCTAAAGAAAGAAATTAAAGATACCAGAAAATGGAAAGATTTCCTATGCTCTTGGATAGGTAGGATCAACATAGTAAAAATGGCAATCTTGCAAAAGCAATCTACAGATTCAATGCAATCCTCATCAAAATCCCAACACAATTCTTCACAGACCTTGAAAGAACAATTCTCAACTTTATAAGGAGAAACAAAAGACCCAGGATAGCCAAAACAATGCTGTACAATAAAGGAACTTCTGGAGGCATCACCATCCCTGACTTCAAGCTCTATTACAGAGCTATAGTCCTGAAAACAGCTTGGTATTGGTACAAAAATAGACAGGTAGACCAATGGAATAGAGTTGAAAACCCTGATATTAAACCACACACCTACGAACACCTCATTTTTGACAATCTAAATTTATACAATGGAATAAAGGGAATTTCTTCAACAAATGGTGCTGGCTCTTAACCTCTGAGCCATCCCTCCAGTCCTATAAATTTAGTATCTTCTACTTTTGACTTATGTAACTAGAGTAACATAGCATGTTCTCCTTTTTATTTTGGACCCTCTGTCATTAGACTCATAGAGCATAAGTCACAGTTATGAAACTGTTTGGTTATGAAACTCCATAACCAAAAGCAACCTATGAACCCTCCAATATCAATCATCAATCAAGAAAATGCCTTACAAGCTTTCTTGATTGAGAGTCCTCCTGCCCACACATCCCTAGCTTGTGTTCAAGTTGACATAAACACTAGCTAGAAAAATTGACCACTTGTCAACTCAATACACAAATATATCACTTGTTAAGCTGTAACCTCTCTTTTCTTGTCTATCCCCCAAATCTTTTATTAATATCAATATCACGGTAAAAAACATTCCAAGTTTTAAAACTTCTGCCATCTTTAAAAATTCAAATTCTTTAAAGGTCTAGTCTCTATGAAACATCCCAAGTCTCTTACATTTCTCTAAAATATCCCAAAGCTCTGTAAGATTCTGAAGTTTCTTAAATGTGGGCTCCTGTAAAATAAAATATAAGTTAAATATTATCTTACTCCAAAGGGAAAGAACAAGGCCACAGTCACATCAAGTCAAAGCAAAAACAAAATTCAGCAGTGTTAGAAGTTCATGCTTTATGTCTGGGACCCACTTCGAGACTCTGGAGGGCCCCGGGAGCTCACTGCCTTATGAAGCCTGCCCTCCGAAGCCCTGTGTCATAGGATCCGCTGGCTGCCATCCATGGCTACAGCTGTCCTTGGAAGTTGTCTTATGCTATTGACATCTCCAAAATGCTGGAGTCTCCTGCTGCAACTGAGGCTGCACCTTCCCATGGCCTCTCCTCAAGGACTCAGCTATGCTACACAGTGCCAAGCCACAGATTCTTTCCATAACTCCTCCTTACTTTCAAAGTCAGTACCACCTGGGTGACTCTTACACTCCTAGGTCCACCTGCCAGCATGAGACACAGCCTCAGCCCCTGTAGACCACAGCCTCTGTGTGCTGACCCTGAGGCAACACATCTCAAATTTTGACTCATTAATGCTGGCCTCTTCTCAATCAAAGCTGACTCTTAAGCCCCAGCTGACCTTTGTCAATTGTCCCAGTAAAGCAGACATTTAACTCCAGTGGTTCAGGTCTCTTGTTAATCACAGTTGACTCTTCAGCTCCAGGTGACTAGACACCACAGGTTTCTAATTCAAAATATTGAATGTCTCTGATAGAGTATTTAAGGGACTCTCAAACTTCTATCTGAAACTTCACAATCCAGGCCTCCATCATCTGTTTTTTTTCCCCAACTACTCTTCCAGTTTCCCACATAGAATGCACACTGGGCTCTGAGCAACCAACAGCTTTCTTGCCCAAAGTTCAAAGGCCACCACAGTCCTCCCCATGTGATCATATCTGTTACAGTGATAACTCATGGCTTGGCACAGATTTCTGTCTTAGTTAGGACTTCTATTGCTGTGATAAAACACCACAACCAAAGACAACTTGGAAAGAAAGGGGTTTCTTTCAGCTTACAGTTCTACCCATCACAGTCCAACCTTGAGGGAAGTCGGGACAGGAACTCAAACAAGGGAGGAACTTGGAGGCAGGAGCTGATGCAGAGGCTGTAGAGGAGTGCTGTTTACTGGCTTGCTTCTCATTGTTTGCTCAGCCTCATTTCTTCTAGAATCCAGGACCACCAGCCCAGAGGTGGCACCACCCACAGTGAGCTGGGCCTTCTGATATCAATCATCAACCAAGAAAATGAACTGCAGGCTCGCCTACAGGCCAGTACTATGGAGGCATTTTTTTCCATTAAGATTCTTTCTTCCCACATGACCCTAGCTTATGTCAAGTCGACATAAAAACCAGGCAACACAATGAACACCCTTGACTAGATGTTTGCCTGCAATTGACTCTTGTTGCCCGAGGCCTTGTGTCTTTTAGCTCCTATGTTGTGCTGTATTGCAGATGTAGCAATTGTCCTTTCACTTGTCCAGCCTGTTGCAAAGGACATTGTGTTGCTTTTGGGTTTTAGTTATTTTGAACAATGCTGCTTGTACATGAATTTCTGCTGGTGAATTTCTAAGAGGGTGATTGTTGAGTCACAGGGTGTAGCAATTTGTAGATTTCTATATTCATCTTCAGTAGATGCTGCCATACTGTTTCCCAAAGCCATTCAGGCAGTGTGTAATCTTACCAGTGACACATGAGTGTTCCAGTTGCTCTGTTAATCTCAGGAAACACTTGTACTGACATTCATATTTTTAGCCATTCTGACAGCAATGTAGTGGCATCTTGGCATGATGTGATTTGTTTTTCTGTGATAATGACAAAGGTGGAATATTTTCATATGCTTATTGGCTGTTTGGGTATTGTCTTAGAGTACTACTGGGCTAGTGCAATAAAAATACCACACAGTGGACAATTTAAACAGACATCAGTTTCTGAGTTCTGTGAACTGTGGAGTCCTTAGCAAAGGCAGGTGAAGTGTGTCTGGCTAGGGGCTGCCTCAAGGTTCACAGATGGCCAGCTCTCTGTGTGTTCCTGTGGATAGAGAGAAGAGGGTTTTCTGGGGTTTCCCTGGTAGAGACATGAATCCCAATCCTATTGGTTGCAAACAATTAGAACCTCGCCCTGACCCATTCACCCCCAAGACCCCACCTCCTAATATGACCTCATTGGACATTAGTGATTTGGTATATGCATTTTGAGGAGGCACACCTCCTTCCCATCCCCTTTACTATGATGTCTCATTGGACAACCCTAAGCTCCATGGTTTTGTGTCTTGATGGCTGTGCTAGAGTGAAAATCTCTGCCTAGACCATTAGCCTTTAGCAGTGTCCTTGTGCTGTTTTCTTTAAGCCTTGCCTCTGAGCCCAGGAGGACGAATTACAAGCACCAAGAGAAAAGGGAACAGCCTGTCAGGGTCACTTCTTTATGCTTTTCCTTTTTCCCAGAAATTTGGCCTCTTAGATCCTGGTTTCCTTGGTTACAGTGTGCTCTGCAACCTCAGCAGGGAGGGAGATGGTTGCTCATTCTGGGCTGGAGCTTTCTGCTCCCACTTTCTGTCCTATGCTACAAGACAGACCCCCCCAACAATAAACAAAGAAGTACCGGGGCACAGTCTCCACCCCCCTGCCATTTCTTTCCTTCCATTCCTGGCCCCTCAGCCTCTGCTACTTGATGACTGCACAGATAGCTTTAAGATTACATTTGAAGAGCTCACACACCCCTTTTGCTCTTCCTCCCCTGCTGTGGATGAGTTGAATTTTGCCATATTTTCTGAGCTACTGCATCTAAATGTCAGAGAGAAAGGACAGGGAGAGCCAGTAGAGAGGTGAGCACCCTTGGGGAGGCTGAAGTGTTCTGGACACTGCTTTGGAGACTTATCTTTACATTAGATGACAAACACCGTCAAGTCCATCCAATATGTCCTGTGAACATCTGGAAGTGCCCATTTAAAAGCCTCTGTATGTGTTTTTGTAAAGAATCTTTTTAATTTTTGTTTTTCCTGTCTTTCTAAGTTTATGTAGCCTAGAGATTTTCTCCAGCCCTCCTATCCACAGAGCTGTGCTTTCAGACACACATTGGAAAATACACTATGTAAGAACAATTCCAAAAGTCTCTATGTAGAAGTTTGCCTGCTTTTTTTGTTATTTGTTGTTGTTTGTTTTGTTTTGCTTTTAAAAAAAACATTTTCTGAGGTTTTGGTTTTATTGCAGTTCAGTTTTATTTTTTTATTTAAGAAGCGGGGACTGGGGAGATGGTTCAGTAGTTAAAAGTGCATCCTGTTCTTGTAGGGGACCTGAGTTCAATTCCCAGCTCCTACATCAGGATATCAATGTCCTCTTCTGGACTCAGAACCTGCCCCCGCCCCCCAATTCAAAATAAAAATAAATCCCCTTTCAAAATAGAAGAGATGGAGACGTCCAGATTTTTTGAAATCATGTTATACACAAAGAGCATCCAAGACTATGATAATATTTACTGTTAACCCCCTGATGCATATAGATGGAGACCCCACACACGAGCTTGGTTTTCCCAGGTGTACATTTCTTTCACAACTTGTCATTGCTCTGCTGTAGTCCTTGAAAGAGGTTTCATTTTCCTATTTCAGATGTGACCAGAGCTGCCAGTTGGAGCTGGACAGCGTTCCATCTGATGATGCCCGGACCTCCTGAGACAGGTCTGGTTGGCAAGTTTACAGTGCTTGTCTAGTCAGCCCAAGTCAGATGCCTGATTTGTGGCAGGGACACTGAAGAAGCTGGAAATCCAACACTGTCCCTTTAACAGTTCTCTACATATGGTACCTGTCCCTCCTCATATATGGATTACCCTGTCCATCTGGCTCTTCTCCAAGGGTCCTTCCCTTGACTGTGATTCTAGAATTCAGATCCATTACTACACTTTCCTGATTAAACTCCTCACTGCTCATGGTTAGGAGTAGCACACGACTTGCCTGCGACCTGCCTGCCTGTGTGCCCTGCCTGCCTGTGTGACCTGCCCCCCCACCGTGTGACCTGCCTCCCTGTGTGACCTGCCCCCCTGTGTGACCTGCCCCCCTGTGTGACCTGCCTGCCTGTGTGACCTGCCCCACCCCCGTGTGACCTGCCCCCCACCGTGTGACCTGCCCCCTGTGTGACCTGCCCCCCTGTGTGACCTGCCCCCACCCGTGTGACGTGCCCCCACCCGTGTGACCTGCCCCCCTGTGCGACCTGCCTTCCTGTATAACCTGCCTCCTGTGTGACTTACCTGTGTGCCCTGCCTGTGTGACCTGCCCCCTTGTGCAACTTGACCCCCTGTGTAACCTGCCTCCCTGTGCAACCTACCTTCCTGTGTAACCTGTCCCCCTGTGTGACCTTCCTGTGTGCCCTGCCTGCCTGTGTGCCCTGCCCTACCTTCCTGTGAGACCTGCCTTCCTGTGTGACTTGCTTGTGTGACCTACCCACCTGTGTAACCTGTCCACCTGTGTGACCTCCCTCCTGCCTGGGTGACATGCCTGTCTGTGTGACCTGCCTGCCCATGTGCCCTGCCCACCTGGCCATGTGACTTCTCACTTGGGGTTAGTCTTTAGTATAGTCACTCTTTAGTAGTACTGTCTCCTTACAAGACATATCGATGTCATGGCTTTGTCTATACTTCCCTCTTCCAGAAATGCTACTTCCTCCCTGGTGAAGTACATATAGCCTTCTAGGCTCTCTTCTAGAACTTCCTGGGAACTTCCTTGTATCATTGGCTTCTGTCCTTCTGGTTTCTTTTTTTTTTTTTTTTATTACACCTTAAATCACTTTTTTATTTTATTTTTTTTTATTTTTTATTTTATTAGTTCTAGTTAGGGAACAAGCTTATTTCTCCCTCTCCCTCCCCTCTGTCCTTCTAGTTTCTAGTGGCAAGTTCTACATGTCCCTGCCATAGAAGTGTGCTATCTGGGTGTGTTATGTGGCTATCTATGCCTTGATCATGGTGTTTCTAACAAGCTATATTGGTACCTTTTGGCAGACTAACTTGGGCAATTAGATAAAGCGTGCTAGTTTGAAACATTAGATTGCAGTACTGTAGTTTTGTTGATATAGGTTGAATGATACTGTATTGGTTGAAAAGTAGTAAGTTGAAGAATTTTTTCTGTGTTTTAAAGAATATCTGTTGACCTTTAAACATGGCTTTTGCTTCATTCCACAGGTTTTAGTTTATCATCTCTGTATCTAATTATATATGTATGTATGTGTATGTATCTGTATTTCTGTGCATATCTGTCTGTCCAATCTATCACCTATCTATTGCTCACTATGTAGTTCTGGCTGGCCTGGAACTCACAGGAAATACCCTACCTCTCTCTGCCTACTGAGTGCTGGAATTAAAGGCATCTCCAGCCCTCACCTGATGTACAAAATTTGGTGTGTGTGTGTGTGTGTGTGTGTGTGTGTGTGTGTGTGTGTGTGTACGCGTGCAAAGGCCAAAGGTTTATGTCAGGTGTCTCCCTTATTTACTCTCCATCACTGAGGATCTCTCACTGAGGCTGGAGCTGTCTGGTTCTGACTGTCTGGCCAGGAAGCCCAGGGTTTCTTCAGCCTCCCCAGTGCTGGCATCACAGGCACTCGCTGCTGCGTGGCTTTCTACAGGTGCACACCACTTCACTGGCTTTTGTATACACGCTGGGGATTCAAACTCAGGTCTTCATGTTTCTACAACATGACTTCACTAACTGAGTAATCTCCTTAGTCCCCAGAATAATAAACTTTTGTCCATTTATATTTATTTTATTGTTGATTCCTACTCTATTTGTACTGCATAATACTCGTGCCTGTTCGCATACACACACACACACACACACACACACACACACACACCACCACCACCACCACCAACAACAACAACGTCACATAAAACCCAAACCAAATACCCATATTGTCTATGATATTGGTATTGATATTATGACTTAGGCATGGTCATTTTTTGTCATGTTCTGTCTGTACTCCTGAAGAATACACATTTTTAAATTTGTTGGCTGAAAGGTTGCATATGTATATGCATATTTGATCAATTTTAATTTGACTTTTAAGCCATGTATTACATATGTGAATTATGCAGTTGGTAGATGCAATATTGTTATGATTGAGTTTTGTGGATTGCTTCTTTTGTTGTCAGTCTGAGATGCCATTCAGTGCTTTGCTCAGGAAGATATTTCCTGTCTGATGTTGTTAAAAGCTTTATTTGGGTTCGTACTTTCCTAGTGTGTATATATCTTTTATTTTAATATTTCTTTGTTTTGCTTTAGATGTGACTCTTGAAATTTTTTGTAGCTGGGTTTTAAGAATCCACCCAGTTGAGCTGGTCTTTATGTAGCTCGGCAGTAGAGCACTTGCCTGGTATGCACAAAGCCCTGGGTTTGAGTCCCAGCACCACCAGTGAAGCAACAAAATCCGCTATTACTTGATCCTTTAATACAGTGATCTCAATCCTCACCCTTGATTGGCCTATCGGGATTCACTGTAACTACCTGGTTCTGTAGTTTCTATTGGCCATTCCTTTGCTTGCATCTGAACATCTTTTCTCAATTCCCTCTGGTTTGAAATACATTAGATCCTCACCCACATGTCAGTAAGGAAACTGCATTTCTTTTACAGCTTTGTGCTTTTAGTTAACCCATTAATTATGGACTGAGATGCTTCTTGTCTGAAAGAAAATGACACCAATCCTCCATGCTTTCCTGCAGCTGCTATCATGGAGGAGAAATCTGGTGTCCACATACTGCTGCCATTGGTTGTCTGTGCCCCCGCTGGCCCCAAACTATGGTAGTCTTGAAGTTCTATCTTTGAGATCTCGATAGCTATTAATATTCATCTTTCTAACTGTGCTGAGTATATGCTCAAAACTAAATATTTCTATCTTTGTGTAATAGAAAAAAAAACTATTCTTAAATTACTGATTTTCTTTTTTCTTTCTGGGGTACTTTTCATCTTGGAGCCTTCCTCACTTCTCTGCTCTTGTCTTGACTAGCTCAGATTTCATTAGAAAATAAAGTGATTTGTCTTTTTTTTTCCATAAGTCTCTTAAATACCATCCAGTTCACTAGTTCTGCTCTGACTCTGCCCAGTCTGGTGTTTTTCCCTGTGCCTGGTTAGTTTTTTGTCAAATTGGTACAAGCCTCCTCATCCGGAAAGAGGCAGTCTCTATTAAGAAAATACCTCCATTAGATTGGCCTGGAGGTAAGTCTGTGGGCATTTTCTTGATTAGCAAATGATGTGGGAGAGTTCTGCCCACTGTGGGTGGTGCCAGCCCTGGTCCTGAGTTTTATAAGAAAGCAGGTTGAGCAGGTCACAAGGATCGAGCTTGTAAACAGTGATCCTCCCGGATCTGCTTCAGGGCCTTCCTCCAGGTTTTCACCTTGAGTTCCTGCCCTGGCTTCCTGTGTGAACTGACTATAACTGACAAGTTGAAATCAGCCTTGTTCTCCCCAAGTTGCTTTTGGTCATGCTGTCACAGCAATGGAAGCCTAACTAGGACAATCCCATTTATGCTGTCACAACAATGGAAGCCTAACCAAGACAATCCCATTATTGAGACTTTCATGGCCAGACTTTTTTTTGTTGTAATTTTTAAAACTAAATTTTTAAAGTTTTGTTATTTTGGGTGATTGTGTTTTGCTAATTGAAAATTTCCCTCACTTAATGATTTTGGCTGTGGCTTAAACATACCTAAGAGGCCTTTGCCACCTTGTTTCACAAAGTTCTTTTTGTTAGTGACGAATTTGTGCTATATCGTATACTCATTCTGGCTCTCTTTCTTGGTGTATTTTCTTTAGATTTAGATCTAGGATAAATAATATTGGAGAAATGTCCTTTGCCTTTAAAGCCCTCTGTGTTCTGGGTAGCTCACCCAGAACTTCGGCTTCTTCCCTGTGGCAGTTCGGTGGGTGTGTGATCTAACCCACAGAGGCAGGATGCCCTGCCAGTCAGGACAGTGGCAGATGCTGGTCTGCACCTGAATTCCTTTTTCCACCCTCCTTTTCTTTCCTATTTCCAGACCATAGGCAGAGCTTGAGGCCACACTCTCACTCTGGGGCACACTCTTGATCCCTTTTCATCCAGTGGGAGCCAGAGTCCCTGCTGCTGCCTCTTCCCCTGTGTGTAGATAATTAGTGCTCACCATGCTGTGTTTGAGTTCTTTGTCAGGACTAGGACAAGATTTCTTCTGATTCTAATCGTTGCTTTGTCTTTCCGATTTTGTTTTTGATATTTAAGGTGTCATTTGCGTTTATTCAGAACATAGGGAATGAATTAAATTGGAATTTATATAGTCACCTTGATTACAAATGAGCTTGCTTGTCAATATTTAGAGTACAGTTGGGTTTCCCTACAGTGAGGGCAAGGGACCTCTAGGAGTCCTACCCATCTTTAGAATGTTTATATGGGGGTATATTTGTCATGATGCTCAGCACACAGCAGGTGCTGAATGCTCAAGTATTGTTATGGCTGTATCAGTTACTTTTCTTTCCTGGGACAGAGCATCATGAGCAAGGTAACTTATGGAAGGAAGGGTTTATTTGACTTATGGTTCTGGAGACCCTATAACAGCAGGGGAGGAATGGCAGCAGGTGGCTAGAGCAAGAGAACACATCCTCAACAGTAAATATGGAGTGGAGAGAGCAATCTGAAGGGAGTTTGAGGCTACAAACTCTCAAAGCCCACCCCAGTAACGTACTTCCTCCAGCAAGGCTGCCCAACCTCCCCGAGCAGCACCACCAACTGGGAACCAAGCGTTCATTTACCTAAGCCTGTGGGGGGAATTTCTCATTCAGTAGTAAAGTGACTTAAATATCTAATGTCTCGTAAGTATTCCTACTTAATGTCTCAAAATAGCTAAATATCCTGGGAGAATTCAGGTAAAGCAAACAGTTGTCATAACTGTAACCTGTGACTCCCACTAACAACAAAACCAGGCATTATCTCTTTCCAGATGAGAAAAGAGTGGAAGTCACATTCATTTCTGGTCTCCAAAGTAGAGATATTCTTTTCTGTATGCCCCACCAGGCTTTCTGAAAACAGCCCATGTAACCCAACCTAGTGAGAGCATTCAAGTTCCAGCCTTAATGCTCTCTCAGGGTCCAGGCTAGGGGCTAGACAGCAGGCTGGGAGAGTTTTTTTAAGAGCAGTTCCTCTCATGGCTCTTTATTCTTCAAGAAAATGTTCTTCCCAAGAAGTTCCCTCTCAAAAGCTCTCAAAGTTCTCTTAAGATCTAAAAGTTCCTTCTTGTAAAAGTCCTCCTGAGGCCCTCCCCTATTCCACAGGGCTTCTAGTTTTTATATCCACAGGCACATTAAAAACTATCTGACAATAGAGCATGCATATCTCTAAGAGCCAGGTAGGATCTTGAGCAAAGCAGGTGCCTTGGTGTCTCTCCCCTGGACATGACTTGCAACTAATTACTGACTAAAGGGGACTTCTCAGTGCTACGTCAAAGGGAAAAACTAAGGCTATGTATTGTGAGATCCAGAGCAAAGTAACTTATGGATGGCTGATACTGCTCTTATTGCTCTTACTCCAGTGAGAAGGAATTCCTTTCTCTGGGGCCTATTTGAGAATACAAAGCACCCAGCATATATTCTACATACAGCCAAATTCATAGTAACAAATATTCTGGAGTTGGTACCTGGAATATTAATTGCTACTTCTGTAATAAATGATAAAGGCTCTTAGCACCAACGAATGAGAACTAGTCAAGGAGGTTTCAGGTCTAACTCTGAATGCTGAGTGGATCTCTAATGGATATTATAAGATCAGGATTTGTACATGGGATTCTCCAGTTCCAACAGCAAAGAAATTAAAGACAGACATGCCAGTCATCTTTTACTGCATCACACAGTCACCCCAAATAAAGTCTCATATTAAGGGTTAGGGTGAGGCTGTCTGATTTCTGTCCTCAGCTTGAAAGGAGAGAACTCCTGTCAAGTGGATTCTCTTGAACACCTCAAGCTTAGTGGTTTAAAACAATGATGTTTGGGGACGTGGTCAGCTGAGGAGACTCTCCTTGTGTGTTCCCTCAGCTGTGTGTCAGCTAGGTGGCTGTGTTTCTGGAGCATGAGTGGCCAGCTACGATAGAGAGAGAGAGAGAGAGAGAGTGTGTGTGTGTGTGTGTGTGTGTGTGTGTGTGTGTGTGTTGCGTGCGCACCACATTGCCCATGTAGACGTCTGGGAACAACTTAGTGGAGTTGGTCCTCTCCTTTGACCTTTACGTGGGCTCTGGGGCTGGAACTCATGTCATGTGGTCTGCCTGGCAAGCACCTTCACTGTCTTGTTGGCCCCCAATAGTTTCCATAAAGGACCTGGTTTAAAATCAAAACATCAGAGCCAAGATAATCCCATGATTTTTTGTTTTATTAATTTCAGTGGAAGAAATATAAAAAAATCTTTATAAGTGAAAGCATTTGTGTTTGTTTTTGCAGCTGTTTAGTGAAAAGATAAGTGGTGCCGAAGGAACGAAGCTAGACGATGTATTTCTGGACATGGAAAAGGTAAGGCTATTTGAACATGTAAATGGTTAGAAATGAGATATTCTTGCCATGTGAAAACACCTCTTACTGTAAGGAATATTACGAGGAGTGGAAATACAGAATGTTCAAAAGCAAACATGGGCTGCACAATCTGGAAGGCAGGACCTCCATGCTTCCCAGCTCTTTAGGCCCTGGCTTGAACCACATGCAGTGTGAACATGTTGAGGAAGGAAAATGGGATGTGACTAACTGGTTCCCTCTAGTGGCCAGAAATCAGAATGCACAAAAGGTGGGCCTTGGCTGCAACTCCAGGGCCAAAGTAATTGTGCTCATATGTCTTGGAGAGTCAACTATTTCTGGGACAAGGCTTTATCAATAGATAGCAACTAATTAATCATTTGGGAATCGGGGATGCTGTTCCCAATTGTTTCAGCAGCCACACAGAAAATACTTTTCTGTCATTAGAACTGTCAGGGAGAATTCTGTCAGGGATAATAAAAGAAATTATCTTTTTGTAACTGTGAGGCTTTTGGAATCATATATGCAGATGAAATAATTTAGAAGAGCATTACTGGCTTGGCATGTCAATGGTGGACTGTAACATGCCAACAGAGCGCTGCAGAATCTGTCCTGTGTCATGTCCCCTGGTCACCTACCTGGAGAGTAGCTTCAGTACAGTAGAGCTGGGTCCACGGCTACAAAGCGAGTTCCAGGGCAGCCAGGACTGTCCCACAGAGAAACACTATCTCAAAAAACAACCAAACCAAACCAAACAAAACAAACAAAATTGTCCAATCAGTTTTTAATCCAAAGTCCCATATTCCTCCAAACAAAAGCATGGTCAGGCCTATCACAGCAATACTCCAATCCCTGTCTTAATCAGTGTTGTACTGCTGTGAAGGGACACTGACCACAGCAACTCTTATAAAGGAAAATATTTAATTGGTTTGGCCTACAGTTCAGAGGTTTAGCCCCTTGTTGCCATGGTGGGAAGCATGGTGGCACACAGGCAGACATGGTGCTGAAGAGGGAGCTGAGAGCTCTGTATCCAAATCTGCAGGCTGCAGGAAGAGAGACAGACACTGGGCTTGGCTTGAGCATTTGAAACCCTAAAGTGTCCCCAACCCTCCAGTGACACACTTCCTCCAATAAGGCCACACCTCCTAATCGCTGTCAAGTAGCACCACTCCCTAATGACTGAGCATTCAAATCTATGAACTTATGAGGGCCATTCTTATTCAGGCCACCACAACTTACCATGTTTTGACCAAAAATTGATAATTGTGATGAGATTTGATGTGCTATTTTGTGGGAAGGTTTACATCTTCCTGTATTTTCCTATGTAGGAATGTGAATTCTTAAATAGTCTGTGTTCTTATAAGATTTATCCCCTTTTAAGACACAGTTTTTGTATTGCTTCCTTAATTTTTTTGTGGGTTATTGGTGGTCTAGAATAAAGTGAATGAACTCTGTATCATGGTTATTATTAATTAATAACGAGCAATGCAGGAATGGCAGAAGGACAGTGTCAGTATTAATGTGGCAGAGAAAACTCTGATGTTAACATCTGATAGGACATGGTGGTTGTGTGTAGATATTCTAACAATGGTGGTTGTCTTACTATCACCAGGATAGCTTCTAACCTGTTAGATTACATTATCATCAATATATATCATTATATTATGATGCTTTATCTAAGCGTGGTTATTCAAGTTCACTCTGTAGGCTCAAGTGTAGTCTTAGCATTGAGAGTTCTCCAAGTGTCTCTATTCAAGTAGAGTCATAATGTATCGAATATTTCTAACTCTTATTCACATTCATTTTAACATTATAAAGAAAAGGAAATCAGTGTTCTACAATGTCACTGAGCAGAGTTGATTTCTCAGAATCACAACAGAGCAGAGATCACCTCGCCTGAAGATATTGAAAACATCCATGGTAAAATTGCCACAGGCTGGAGAGATGGCTCAGTGGTTAAGAGCAAGCACCGTGCACTGGTTGCTCTTTTAGAGGACCTGGGATCAATTCCCAACACCCACATGGCAGCTCACAACTGTCCAAGTCCAGTTTCAGGGGGTCCAACACCTTCACACAGGCATACATATAGGCAAAACACCAATGTTCATGAAATAGAAAGAAATAGAAATCACCACAGTGGTGTTAGAAGTTAAATGAATGGAACTGCTTGTTGGATCTGTGACTTTGGGAGTTTTAGATTCAATAACACTTCGGTTTTGTCTTGTTCTAAAGAAAATAGATGTTACCAGTAAGGCTGTTGCAGAAATCCTTTCAAGAGCCACAGAGTATCTCCAGCCCAATCCAGGTAATGTCCGAGCACGTCTTGAAACATTCCCTTGACATTTGTGTTTAAGTCTCTCTCGACCCCCGACTCCTTTGCATGAGGCTGACACAATTTGGAAGCAATGCCTGTGTCCAAATAATGAAATTCAGTTGTGGAATCTCCAGGGACACAATGTGGCTATAGTGAGTCCTAGTGGGAGCAACAGGCATTTGGATGAGCTTTGGGGCACATGGTTAGGATGGAGTGTTGGTCTCAGTACAGGCATCCCTCAGTGGACATCATCTCTGGTATTCTGTATTCTTCAGAAACCCACTGCACATTTAAAAAATGTTTTATGAGTTACATTTTCTTAATGAACAAGAAAGTCCTCTATCTTGTTCTGAAAGGCCTGTGTATTAATTTGAAAGGGTCTCACTGTGACCCTGATGCTGAAGTTGAGGCATGATCATATGACCAGCGGTGGAGGAAGTGTGGAAAATGTGAGCATCAGCTTCTACACAAGCCTTAATCCTGGGTCCTAGACAGTGGTTGCCACAGGCTGATGAGAGCCAGCAGAGGATGCCCAAGCCTCGAGCTTTCCTCTGAGGATTTGCTGTGGGAGTCACTGTGAGTTCCTTAGCCATAGGACTCAGAAGGCATGCACCCACACTCTGAACATCTAAGAGCATACATTCAATCAGATCATCCAGGGAGAATGGTGTGTAAAGGACTCAAGATAGTAATAGCCCTAAAATTCCAAGTCCCACTAATGGTGCTGGAGTGATGAGTTTCTTTCCTGATGTTTTAGCCTATAGAATTTCATAAGCATTGTTTTTATGTGAGGGCCTTCTAGGTTCTAGAATGCAAAGTCAGGCAGACTCCACACTTCAAGAGCTGACACTGGAATGGGATAGGGAGCAGCTATCTATCAGGGCAAGTGTCCCCTGGGCAGAGACCACTGGCTATCATGAAGATGAAGACGGATGCACCAGTAGCCTCTAATCTCATCTAATGGCTCTTACCCCATATACCACACACCCACTCTGACAATGTGAAAGGGGAACCATTGTGACTCTACATTTCAACATGATATCAGCCTGTATGGTCCAGCTTGAGAAGTACTTGTCTAGATTGCATTGAATGTGAATGTCCTAGATACCACAGCTGGTGCCTTGGATCCTTAGCTCATAGTCTCCATTTCCCATAGATGCCATTTTGTCAAACGGGCCCACCCCAGTCTATTGATTACACAGTAGGGATTCCTGCTGTACTTTACTTGACAGACAGTCTTGGACATTTTAGTAGTATGCTGAAGTCTACTTTCAGCGTCTCTTTCCTGGCACCGCCCCAGGATATTCTGGCACTCAGTAGCTGCATAGTGAGTTGCAGGAAGGGCAGGCATTTTCTGGGGGTTTCTCACATGCCCGTGTCAACACAGCATGTGGTCCAGATGTATTACTTTCCTATTGCTGTGACAAACACCACGAACAAGGCAATTCATAAAAGAAAGCCTTTAATTGGGCTTACAGTTTTAGAGGGATAGAGTCCATGCCGGTGGATCAAGGTCATGGTAGCAGGAACAGCTGCGAGCTCACATCTCAAAAACTGCAAGCAGGAGGCAGAGACCACACTGGAAATGGTTTTGGAAACCTCAAAGCCCACCCCAGTGACACCCTTCTTCCAACAAGGCCATACTCCTAATCCTTCCCAAATAGTTTCATCAACTGAGGAAATAAGCATACATCTGAGCCTGGGGCTGTTCTCATTCAAAACCCGGTGCTAAAACTATTAAATATGCAGTGCTAGAGTCAGAGACAGAAAAGTGGGTGAGAAACCATAGCTGCCTGCTACCTCCTCACGGAAAGTTGCTGAGTGGCACCTGCTGAGGGGAGAAACAACACAGGTGACTGTTCACTGTGGTGGCGTCTGCCTCCTACCTGCATGCCCCAGACCTCTTGGTGACCTTGTGAATCCTCCATTTAAATCAGTTCTTCGGAGCAGAGTGAGGGTGCTGATGACCAACTGGCAGCTTGATAGCTGCCGCCTCAGCAGTTCCAGTCTTCACAAGTGGGGACAATGGCTGCGCAGGTGTCAGTGCCAGCTCACGGGTGCTTGTTTCAGAGATAACATAGTCCGTAATGTCGGTGGCTGTTGTGGCTGAACCAGTGTGCTTAGCACCCCATGCCCCACCCTCGAAAAGGCTTTGGAAAATCACTCCTGAGAATGAAGGTGGATTGGTGCATGCCTTGTGCCTCTGGTGTTTTGCTTGTGAGGGCCACGTTTGGATAGCTGTGTTTGTTAAAGGCAATGTGATTGTCACTGTACCTTGTAACTTTAAGGAATTACAAATGACAATGTTTTTAAGCATACAGAGCTAAGCTAGGAATGCTGAACACTATGTCGAAGCTCCGAGGACAGGTGAAGGCCACTGGCTACCCACAGACAGAAGGCTTGCTGGGGGACTGTATGCTGAAGTATGGCAAGGAGCTCGGAGAAGACTCTGCTTTTGGTGGGTACCCCCAGCTCAGCTGGCACAGTGGGGACACCTGGGTGGCCTTTGGTTGTCCACAAAACCTGTATCTTTGCAGTGTAATAGTTTTTGGGTATTACCAGAGTAGTATATTCATTGCAGGGAGTTAGAAAACATAGATAAGGAATCCCACCTCCTTGGGTAGGCTCAGTTAAACTGTTAGCCTTTGTATCTCTTGTTCATTCTCATGTATTTTAAAGATTAAAACACAGTGTACACACACACACACACACACACACACACACACACACCACGCCATAAACATAAAAATCCAGGATATGTGTATTTGTCTTTTTGAATCTGACGCATTTCTCTGATTATAATATTTTCCATCACTGCCTTTTTCACACATTTCATGATTTCATTTTCCTTTCAAGCTTAACCAAGTTCCACTGTGTGTGTGACCACCTTTTTGTCCCTCCATCCATCTTGATAGATGGTTTTTGTTTTGTTTCTTTTGGGGACAAGAGCCCATTGTGCATCCCTATCTGGCTGTAGCCCCCACCTGTTTGAGGCTGACCTTAAACTCTGTACCTTCTTTTAACATGCACTCCTTTGCTTGCCTTTATATTCCCAAGCTTTGAAAATCCTGCAGATAGGAGAGGATCTTTTTAAGTGTGTGTGCGCGCGCATGCACATGTGTACTGTACCAGAGATAAACCTCTGGTGTCATTCCTCAGGAGCTGCCACTGTGTTTTGAGATAAGGTATCACACTGGAACTGGGCTTACCAACAGTAAGGCTAGGATGGCTGGCCAGAGAGTCCCAGGGAACCTTTTGTGTCTCTCTACCTTCCCAGTGCTGGGGTTACAAGCACACACTGTCATCCCTGGCATAGAATATATATATATTCCCAGGACTTGGGAGAGAGAGGCAGGAGGATCGTTAGAGGCCAGCCTAAAGTAACTGGGAGGACTTGTCTCAGAAGTCCCCAAACAAAGGCAGTGTTGTTCAATTCCTAACAGAGGGTCTTAGTGTCCATAGAGCAATGTAAATGTGGATTTTATTTTATTCCAAGGTCCCACTTAGTGTCCATAGAGCAATGTAAATGTGGATTTTATTTTATTCCAAGGTCCCACTTAGTGTCCATAGAGCAATGTAAATGTGGATTTTATTTTATTCCAAGGTCCAGTGGGAACAAGGTGGCCTATTTTTCTTACCTTGAAGATGTATCCATTTAGAAGACAGATGAGACCCTGGATGGAAGGACACTGCTGTGCACCTGGCCATGATGACAGGCCTGTGATGACAGACAGTTGCACTAGCTATTGGAAGGAACTCCCATGAAGGGTTAGGACTGGTTTCATCAGGGCTCTGGGACAGATGGCCAGTTGCTGTTCCCAGGGAGAGTCTTGTCTGCAAAGGTTCCTTGCTTTGTGCCTTTTGCTTGGGGCCCCATGCCAGAACTTTCTAAAGTACAGAAAGTAGGCCATGTCATGGTATTCAACAGTGCTGCTCTTGGTGTGGAGGGGGTAGGGTAATGCAGACAGTGGGAAGGTGACAGCCAGTACTCAGGACATAGTCACTGGATTCTTGAAGCAGGGGTGTTTGTGTGTGCATGTGCATAGGTGTGCCTGTTCATGTGTGGAGGCTAGAAGTCTTCACCGGTCTCTTTCTACTATATTTTTTGGGACACGGTCTCTCACTGAACTTAGAGTAGCTGGCCAGCCAGCACTAAGGATCCTGTTGTTTCTACTTTTTCATTACTGGGGTTACAGGTGTGCCTTGCCAGCCTGGCTTTTTGTATTATTACAAGGTCTCTAGGGGTCAAACTTGGGTCCTCATGTGTGCTTTTCTGATGGGACATCGCCATAGTCCCCCAAAGATTTACATTTCAGATGTTTCTGTCACAGCCCTATGAGGCTGATATTGGGATACCTGGGCCCTGGTGACAATGAATATCAGGGTCAGTCAAGCAAGGTGAGATTTCCTTCCTCTGTGTAGGAACGATCTGAGTAAAAACTAGACAGCCCAGTTCAGAAAACCTCTCTTCCTAGTCACAGTGACACTCAATGGGTTGGACTGGCATCCTGGCCAACCTTAATTTCCAGAGATACTTTCCACTTGTAACTGGCAAGGACCCAGCTGTGAATTTCCTTCCTTTAAGGGTGGGCAAGGCAGCAGTGCTCTCCCTGTTTATGGACGAGTGGCTTGCCCATTCTCTCTGCCGCCTCAGCTCAGGCTTGAGAAGGGCCCTTCAGGTTTCCAAAATGCATTTGGAAGATCCCAAATAAAGGAAACCTAGTTTAGTCTCATGCAGTGTTCCCAGAGGGTGTCCCCCAGAGACCCCCCCCCAACCCTTGCTGTGCATGGCAACCAGATACAGGGTGGTAAAGACCTTGCAAGGTACAGCCAAGATGCCAGAGAGAGGATATTTAGCTAAAGATGTGCTGCCACATCCAGGAGTATTCCTTACAGAGCATGCCGGTCCCTTCTGGCCAGAGGGCATCCATCCCTGATAACTGAGAGCTCTGACCTCAGGGAGGTTCCAGAGTTTTAGAATCGTCTGCAGAGAGTGGTGTCAAACTGCTCCTCCAGCAGGTCGAGCAAGACCTTGTTTCCATTGTAAGCTGTACTGGTTAACACGAATCCCCATGAATGAATCCTTTCATTGTTTACAAAGAGATTTTATCCCTGAACTCTAAGGATCCCTTGGTGCCAGTTTCCAGACCCAATTTTCTACAAAAGATCTTTGTCTCCATCTAGTGGTCCAAGTGGGAAGTGCTTTGGTCTACTAGCTCTCTTTGAAGGGGAGGTGAGGGCACAGAAGGGAGGGGGACACATGGGGAAAACAGGTAAACTTTCTCCTTTTTCCTGTTGTTTCTGAGCCAGGAAGCAGGGGCCTTAGAGAGAAGCCTCATTGTACCACAACCCTCAGGGTTTGGAGGAAGAATTAGTGTTATCATTAACCTAGAGTGTTGTTCTAAAAGGAAGCTGTGTGTTCTTGTGTTCAAGGCAACGCACTGTTGGAAGTTGGTGAATCCATGAAGCTCATGGCTGAGGTGAAGGATTCTCTGGATATTAATGTGAAGCAAACTTTTATTGATCCATTGCAGCTACTGCAAGAAAAAGATTTAAAAGAGATCGGGGTGAGTGAGTCGTCTTAGCTGCCCTTGCCCGGTGCTGCTCATGATGACACCGTGACTTAAAACCATGACAGGGCTTCTGCAAGCGTTCAGCAAACAGATGGTCTTATTGGAGGGTGAGAACTGAACTGCTTTACTGTATTGTATGGCTCCCTGAGAAAGAGTACTGGGATCCATTTTCTGTGGAGTGGAGGTGTGAACCTAGCTGACACGTTCAGTTCTTCATCTCTTTGGAGGTGAAGATTACAAGCCAGACTGTTCATCACATTTCTGCAGCCATTTCTCATGTTACACAGTGACTCCACACTCTGGGGTGTAGTTTTGATGGCTAATATCACACCGTGTCGGTTGTATGCTTGGATCCATTGCGCTCCTGGTCATTATTTTCCGTTCTTTCTCAAGGAAACCGTTATCTACGAACTGAAAGTTTTCATCTGGAAACATGCAAGAAATGGTTGTCCAGAGTGTTCCTGGGACAGGTCATGTTCCAGGTCATGTTCAGGCTGGCTGCTTTTACAGATGTGCACAGTGGCTCCAAGCATTCCCCACCGCTAGACTTCTGCTCCAAGAGCCCTCTTGTGGCATTGTAGAGAATAACTTGAACCTTGGACTTGCCTTTATGTCAAGTCTTCACAGTGTATGTAGCCACAGAGACCCTGAGTTCAAGGAGAACTTGGGTTATTTAGTGAGCTCTTGTAACAAGCAGATGAAATGTGTGCCATGCTAAAGCACATAAATGTGTTGGAGAAACAGCCAACAGTTACACATGGTGGAGAGGTGAGAGCAGGGACAACCTGAGAGAGGCACATCCTCATAGCTGGATGCGCGGAGGCCTCTGAGGAGCTGTCCTGGCAGACTGGGCTGGGTAAATACACAGCACATTGTGCTGAAGGGCTGGTGTTATGCTGGCCAGGAGTCCAGGACACAGGGCAAAAACCAGAGGACCATGGAGGGAAGGAGGGGTGTATGTGTGGGTTCTGGGGAACCTCAGATGCCTTTATCTGCATTTAGAGATTATTCTAAAAGCTAAAGGTGTGAGGGAAGGATCCAGGAAGGCTGAATGAGACATAAAAGCTTCTTTTTGTACCCTCACCTTATTTGGACACCCCTGAATCCTCTCCCTGTTGTCACTCCTCCCTTCCATCCCAAGAAAAGCATATCCCCATTTCTGTGAAGCTCAGTCTCCACTGGGCCCCAGGTCTGTCTATCCAACTCGCCCTGTCAAGGCCTGTCATCCTGCCTGGCCATATATTTTCCTTCTTCCTGTTTCTGTTGGCTTCTCCCTGGTGATGTTTAAACACATCATTACAGCATCCCAAGACTCCGGCCCCATCTCCAGCTCTCAGCTAGAGGAATCTTCCCAAGACCCAAGCCCTCAGGAGCTAACCCTGGCTTCGTGTGAAGATAAAGCACCTTCATCTTCATTTGCCCTCCAGCCTGTGTGGACTTAGTGCTCCCCTTTCCTTTAGCTGGCCTCTGCCCAGCCTCCAGGAGTTACCCCCCTGTCCCCAGGAGACATTAGTTTGGCTCTTACTATTGCTGTCTTTTTCTCACCCAAAGCTCCTCTGATCTCAGCTTAGATGTTATTTCCCCTGGGAAGCTCTCTGTTCCCTCGAAAAGATGCTGAGCCACTCCTGTGCCTCTAGGTCATGACCACTGTTGTCGATCTGTTTCCCTCACTGGGCAGGGAGTCCCTTGGGGTGAGGAGCTCTGTTTTGCTCAGCACTGGCTCACCATGAGAAATGGCACCTGCACTGTAAGGAGCAAACACTTTTCCCAAACACAGAGTCTTGCACAGAGATCTCACCTCCACTGACCGGTACTAAATTTCCTTTCTTCTCATTCTGTGACCTTGAGTGTATAGTATAGATGGTCCACTGGCTGCTGCTGGTCTTCTGTGGGCTGGTTCAGCAAGGGTACATTGTGAGTGGCTGAGCTGTGAGAAATGGTGAAAAGCACACTTGCCATTCCTCTTGCAACAGAAGAAGTTTCCCAAGTCTCATCCATTTCTGAGGTGGGATTCATCATTCATTGATAGTATTTTATGCATCATATTCTATAATCATTTGGGAACTTTAGGAGGATTCATGGACATCCCAGTGAACACTAGACATGCGTGTTTTTATAGCCAGCCTCTTAGTGAGGAATTGACAATGGAAATGCCCTTATGTTTTGTAGAGTTAATGTGGTTAGAGGTGATCTGTGCATGAACAGAACTGGGCGAGGGGTCCTGGGGAGGCTGGTAGAGACGGTTAGCTGAGAGAGGAGACTGCATCCTTCCTTAGGCTCCACACACATTCTCCTCCTCTCACCCACCCACCCATCCGCCCACCATGTGTCCATTCTGTAACTGGTCCTGAGCGATTGGCAGCATGGGAAGCCTTCAACAGGAGCCACAGTATGCAGAGTAAGCAGAGGGCATGATGGTTTCTTACCCGAGGATGGATGGGGCAGAGGCCTACAAAGTCCTGCCCCCTAGCTGAGGCCTGGAAATCAGTGGCTGCCAGGGGAGGGAGAGTCGGCTTTCTTCAGGAGTGCTCCTCCAGCAGGTGGCTCTGTGCCCCTGCACAACTGACAGCACTAAGTGGTCTCCATGGATTTGGAAAAAAAAGAAAAGAAAAGAAAAGAAAAGAAAAGAAAAAGAGAGCACATGAAGTTGGGAAGGGAAAGTGGTGGGGGAATACAAGGGGAGAGTGGGCGTGGCTTTGATAAATATATATATATATATATATATATATATATATATATATATATATGAAATTCTCAAACAGCAAAAGGTAGAGAGAGACTGAGAAGAAGTAACGAATATATCCATCGAGATAAGAAAGATGATGTGTGCACGTGAGTGTCCACACTCTGTGGGGATTTCCTTTTTCTTTTTAGCACCACCTGAGAAAGCTGGAAGGCCGCCGCCTGGATTATGATTATAAAAAGAGGCGAGTAGGTAAGATACCCGAGGAAGAAATCAGACAAGCGATAGAGAAGTTTGAAGAGTCAAAGGAGCTGGCTGAAAGAAGCATGTTTAATTTTTTAGAAAATGATGTAAGTATTTAAACCAAACAGAAGACTTTAATGTACAAGAGTAAAATATTGCTGTATATGAGCATGACTGACGTTTGAAGAAAACCTTGTTATGGCAGTTTCTAGAATGTTTTATAGCTATCAATTCCTGCCTTAGAGATAGTGACAGATACTCAACAATCCCTGACTGAAGCCTTAGGCCCTTGGGGAGGTTTGCTTATTACCTCTGGGTGTGGCCTTGCCACAGAGGATGGCCCAGGAGACCAGCCACAGCACTTGTGGTCTGGGGCTGTAGTTTTGCTGAGGTTGACTGGTGCTCTTTGGGGGCAGATGTTTGAGGGTGAAGGTCTGTCTCACCCTCCAGCCCTCTGAGG
Source organism: Cricetulus griseus (assembly GCF_003668045.3). NCBI lineage: Eukaryota > Metazoa > Chordata > Mammalia > Rodentia > Cricetidae > Cricetulus > Cricetulus griseus. The sequence continues at coordinate 115,319,611 of NC_048596.1, read as the reverse complement.
CTTTTACCCATTAGAGTGAACACCAGAATATAAAAGCCTGGCCTCCATGTTGGCAGGCTCACACTAGTGCTTGTGACCCCAGGGACCGTGGAGGTAGGGCCACACCCTCCAGAAGCAGCAGCTTATGGTGGAGTATTTCTTGTCAACATCTCTTTTTAATTTGTCTAAATAGTTAAGTGAAGCTGAACTAAAGGGGACAGGAACTCCTAGGGGCAAGTTGGGGCCTCCCTTCTCTGCCTTGTTTACCAGGCTTTGCTGGGTGGTTATCCCCTTCTCTCTCCTAAATGCTCATTCTCAAACTGGTCCAGTGATGATACTAGGAAGCTATGCTTCAGGGTAGTGGGTGATGGCTGGATCCCCACTGCCCTCAGGATATCATCCTGTCTCAGAGTTAACATGACTGGACCCCTCTAGTGCTAGTCAAACATAGTTTGCCTGCAACCCTGGCTCTTCCTGATGGATATGATGGTGCTTAGACTCTGAATTGGCCAGACTCTTATTTACTGTACTTAAAGGGAGGGATGGTGAGCTTTGCCTCAGGGGTTAGAGGTCTCAGCCCATGGTCAGCTGGCTCCATTCTTTCTGTGTTATGGTGACATGGAGCATCTTGGTGGGACAGAGATGCTACCCTTGGGGTGATCAAGACAGAGATTCAGGGTTGGGGGTTGAGGAGGGAGGGGAGGAGGAGAAATAGAGAAGGGGAGGAGAGCAAGCATGAGTGCCAGCCCCTGGACAAAATGCAGAAGGAGATACAGCATTACCCTTTCCTATGTCCCTCCAGTGACTATTTCCTCCAAACTAGGCTTAATCTCTTAAAGTTCCATAAGTTATCAAAGGTATTGCCATCATCTCTGGGTCAAAACTTCACTGCATGGTCGTGGGAGGGCGTTTCATATCCAAAGTCTGACACACTTGGCATTGCTCCTGTTGGAAATTGGTGGACAGATTTAAAATATGGCTTCAGGAAGAACATGGTAGCAGACAGCAGAAGATCCCCTGATCCCAGAGTTACAAAGGGTTGTGAGTACCATGTGGGTGCTGGGAGTCAAACTCTGGTCCTCTGGAAGAGCAGCCAGTGCTCTTAAGAGTTGAGCCATCTCTCCAGCCCCCAAGACAGCAATTGTTTACCAGCCCATGTATAGAAAAAGTGTTTGCCAAAGTTCTGCCTGAGAGGAGCTTAGAACGGGTGAACAGACTGTCTTTCCTGGGTCTCCAAGTGTAGGTTATATAACTTTCTTGAGCTTTCTGTCTTATTTAGATGTTTTTTAGGGTGAACTTACCCCTGTGTCCTCAAACTTACAGTCTATGTACACTGCTCTCTCTTCAAACCATATAAGCCTTCTGCAGCCTACATTCTTGTAACTGAGAAACCAGCAGGTGAGCCCGGCTGGACCCACAGACCAGCCTGGCATCCTCACACATGACCAGCTATATCTGAAATCTAAACCCAGAAAGCCAGCCACGCCTGGGATCTTTTGGCCCCTTTCATAGCCTGCTTTCTTGACAAAAACAGCCCAGAACCCGAGTAGTTCAGGTATCCTGGTAGCTAGGGGTGCTCCCCGCCCCTCACAAGTGAAAGGGCCCATCTGCCTTTGGAGTGGACCGAAGGAAGAGCTGGCATGGGACTTGGGTTTTTTACTCCATCGTTCCCAAACAAACCACACTGATGTACTCGTCTTCTTCCGGCGGGTTTGGGAATGGGGAGTAGGGTGAGTGGCCTTTAGCCTCACACTGCAGTCTTTGCTGATCTTGTTGGGAACGACCGGATTCAAGGCCCGGAGGATCTTCCATTACTCCTCAGGCAGCTGTTTAAGCCAGGGAGTGGTTTTGGTTCTCTTGACTCCCAGGGATCTTAGAAGGCCAGGCCCGTGGCTGACTCCTCCTGTGCCAGATTGTGGCTGGCATCCAGAATGGACCTCCTTTTAGAGAAGGGCTGTGTGCCCACAACTGTTCACGATCAGGTGGGGCTGCAGCAGGCAGGAGGTTGCCAGTTCTTGGGAATGACACCTGAGCCACAGGTTTAACAACTCTGAGAAGTTTATTCCTTACAACTTGACATGACTAAATGTCAGCCTTTGATCTTAGAAGAAACCAGACACATTGCATTTTAAAAATATCTCTTCCAGCCCAGAGAGGCCAGGCTCTTGCAAAAGTCACTCACTGACAGATTCCCCAGCCGGAGGCCTCCCTTCATCCACAGAACCAATGGAATTACTGGATTACAGAGTCCTTGGTTGTTTTCATTGGTCTGGAGAAGCATTTTCTTTAGGTCTCCATGTGCTCATGCATGTGCATGTGTGTGTGTGTCTGTGTCTCTGTGTGCGTGTGTCTGTCTCAGTGTGTGTGTATATCTGTGTGTGCATGTGTCTGTCTTAGTGTATGTTTGTGTCTATATGTATTTGTGTTTGTGTTTGTGTGTGTCTGTGCACGTGTCTGCCTGTCTCTGTGAGTGTTTGTATGTGTGTACATTTGTACACGTGGAGGTGACAGGCTGACTTTGGGTGTCTTCTGCAATCACTCTCCATCTTACTTCTGAAACAGTCTCCCACTGAACCTGGATCTTACCCATTTGGCTAGACTGGCTGCCAGCAAGCCCCAGGGATCTTCTGTCTCCTCCTCTCCTGTACTGGGGCTACAGGTGCCTACCACTGCACCAGGTTTGTTTGTTTTTTTTTTTTTTTATGCAGACTCCATGGATCTGACTCAGAGTCACTGAAAAAAAGCATCTTTATTTATGGACAGAAATCCCCTCCAGCTCTTCCATGGAATCCAAAAGAACAGCAATCTTAAGCACACACTGAGAAGTCACTTGAACTACCCCATTTGAAGTAGAAGGTAGCCCTCATGGCAAGCATGGCTTCAGTTGTGAAAGAGACTTGCTTGCCAACTTCCAAAGATATGCATTTATCCTTTCATGCCAATCATGCCGTGGCTCCCAGGCATCTGGGTTGGGACCCGTTTCTGTGGTCCTCTTGCAGACAGATGAGCTAGAGGGCCTTTTGTAAGCTACAGTCTTTTGGCCCTCTTTAGGAAGCACAGGTCTATTGTAGTTGCCTCAAATGGCCCAACTCAGGTTCAGATCCCAAGAGTGTCCCTGAGGTCCCACAGCTCATGGTGACTCTAATGCCCTTGTATCTGTAATCTGCCTCCAGGGCCCAGATACTCCCAGTAGCCTCATGTTCTGGTGCTTTTCCACCGATTTGCAGCCAAAGAGAGGTTATAGATTAGAGGTGTGCATGGGTGGCTCAAGTTCTTATGCAGCATTCATTGTCTGTCATTGGAGGGGGTCGGGTCTGTACTGTTTGTTGCCTCCGCAGACCCTAGCTCAGAGAAGTCCAGGGGTGCATAGCATAGAGCTAAGGTGGCAGTTTGCTTCCATGAGTCCCAAGGCCCCAGCCTCCGTCCCCAGGAAATGGAGACTCTAGTGGGTGCTGCCCCACCCTTAGATTTCTCTTGGTTGGAGAAGAGAAGAAAGCAGTACTGTTCATTTTCTATGGCTCCTGTAACAAGTGTCTGTAAGCACTGTGGTTTAAAGAATACCAGTCCAGCCGGGCGTTGGTGGCGCACGCCTTTAATCCCAGCACTCAGGAGGCAGAGGCAGGCAGATCTCTGTGAGTTCGAGGTCAGCCTGGTCTCCAGAGTGAGTGCCAGGATAGGCTTCAAAGCTACACTGAGAAACCCTGTCTCAAAAAACTAAAAAACAAAACAAAACAAAATAAAAGAATACCAGTCCATTGTCTTCCAGTCTGGAGGTTGGAAATCTGTTGATGGGTAGAGGGTGGGGAGACTTGGCAGGAGCATTCTTTGTCACCCTTTCCAGTCTGTTTAGCTCCATGGCCCTAGTTTGGCGTCCTTTGCCTGTAAAGCCAGCAGCAGAGTGTCTTCAAGCCTCCCACTCTGATGGTCTTATCTTCTACTCGCATTCTGTGCCTCCTGTCTTCCTCTCAAAAATTGTCGTGTGTGTGTGTGTGTGTGTGTGTGTGTGTGTGTGTGTGTGTGTAGACTGGCCTCAAACTTGCTCTACAATGAGTATAATGTTGAACTCCTTGTCCTCCTGTGATCAGTGCTGAAATTACTGTCAATACTTTCAGTTTAGGTAACCCTGGGATTTGAACCCAGGGCTCAGTGCATGCTAAGCCAGAGTTATACCAGCTGAGCTGCATCGTCAGCCCAAAAGCAGCTTATAGTTAACATTGGGCCACACTGGAAAGCAAGGTTCCTAATTTAACTGCCTGTCAAGTGCCTCTTGCTGTACAGCATAGCATATTCATGGCTTTCACTCACAAATGAAATCAGTAGACTGTTACAATAAATCCTTCCACCAAAAGCCGCCGAGCCCCATCGCCATGTGTGTGCTTTATGCCAGCCGCCTGCCTGAGTTAGGGCCCAAATGAATACACAGAAACTTGTATTAGGTTCAAATGCTGCTTGGCCAATGACTAGGATTCTCATCTGTTAGCTCAGTCTTATTTATCATATATCTATTTTTTATAAGACTTATCTTATAGAGGATGCCTTTTACTGGTGCCCTCTCTTGCCGATGGCTCACATGGTGCCACTGGAGCAGGTGAAGGGGAAAGGGGACACTTCCTGTTTCTTCTTGCTTAAATATGAGTCTACTTGTTATGTCACTTCCTGCTTGGATCACCACTTCTCTACTACATTTCCCAGAATCCTCTTTGACTCCTAGTCCTGTCTAACTTGCTGTCTCATTGACCAAACAGTATTTTATTCAATAATCAATAAGATGAACATACACAGTATATTCCCCATCATCTCCTCTTTACTGTCTAAATAAAAAGAAGAGTAACTTATCTTTTATAATTGAAGAAAACTATAACCATAACTATCTGTCTTCAACTCTATCAAAGAACACAGACGGATAATATATAAACTGTAGAATTGACAGACACATCTCGCTACCTGGACAGTCACCCAAGTTCTTCTGTAACGTTGGGGCATCCATCATCAGCCCATAAGCCATAGTGTGTCTGGCACACTATTTCTCCATTTCAACAGGAACCCTTTAGTACTGTCTTGTTTTGTAAGTTTAGCAGTCATTTTCTTGTGGGTCCTGTATGTCTAGCTTATACTATAACAAACAGTTCAGGCAAGAGCAGTTTCTTGCCCAAATGGCTAATCTTGCCATGTTGAAAGCAAACTCCATAAGGAGTTTCCTTGATGCCCATCCTCCTTTCTGATGTAATTGGTGTGCCAGGAGCAGTTGTGTCTCATTGTCAAGAAAAACCCTAAACCATTTAAATGCCATATTTCTGTAGGTCTTTGAAAGGTTTGAAGAATACCTATTCATCTCAAATAACATCTCTGTATATCTAGAAAACCTAACTAACCTAATTATAAGTTCTATTATAGGTAAAAGATCTGTATAAACACAATACCTAAACAAGAGGAGACATATACATATCACAAAATTGACCTTAAAGTTGTATCAATAAATGAAAATCCATACCAATGCAAAGTATTCATTCCTATATCCTATTACATACACAGTACATTCCCCATCAGTAGGCAGCTTTTCAAATTCTGTGATGTGGCCAATAGAGGATGTGTTTCCCCTGTACAGCCATTGGCTTTTGCAGGGTCTAAGTTTGTTGCTGTAGCATAGCTCTTTCTTTCTATGTATTTTTGAGTTGTTTGAGCCTTGGAAGCAGAGGCCACATCTACTGGTTCCCAGCACACAGTTCACATCCTGGACTAGGGGTGGGAGTGGGGCTGGAAAGTTCCGGTTTCCAACAGTGATAGATAATCCAGTTTGGGTCTGACTTGCCTTTGCACTCATTAGTAACTACTCTCAGTACTTTCCCTGGGTACCCACTGTTTGCAGGTACCACGTGTAGTGGTGCTGTTGTCTGTCAAACGTTTAGGGGTTCTGGGTTCCATTGCCTCCCCAAAGTCAGCTATCAATTGAAGAATTCCAGATGCAGCTCCAGATGTCAGAGAAACAGTTGGTGATCCCCATTCCCATTTGCAGAAGGTTAGCCATTTAAGTTTCATAAATGACAAGCTTAGTTCAAAGAAGTGGGTACAAACAGACTTATTACTAAAGACAGAGGGGCCATAGCAGTTCTTACTGAGTGTGCAGTTTCAGGGTTGCAAGGAAGCAGCATTGTTTCATAGCAGATTCTGCCATGATCATGTCAGGCTGTGGCGCTGGCCTTGTTAAAAGTGTTCTTAAAAGCCAAGGAGGTGAAACTTAAGAAATCCTTAGGATTTTGCAGGGGCCAGACTGTCTTTGTTTTGTTTATTGGGTTTTTGGAAATGGAAAGCCCATGCTGCTTTTCTAGCCACAGAGCATGGTGAAGTAAGTGCAATGCCAGGGCTTGCCTTAGTCATGTGCCCATTGCGTTCCTGGCATGAGTGGGAACCATGTATGTTGTAAATGCACATTAAACCCATGTTTAAAATAAGTGGGTGGTAAAAGTAAAGGGCAGGCAGCTGAAAGAGTTCTCAACAATACATGGAGGCAGCATGGATCTGTGGAAGCCAGCAAGTCCTCAGGTGGCTATGTGGGAGACAAGAGACTACAGAGTGAGGAAGCAGCCAGGTTTTGCCCCAGACTGGTTGGAAGACCTGGGACACATAGTTTTGATTTGTATCTCTGTCTGGAGCTGGAATATCAGAGATTTGGGGTGGGCATGGGGTGGATGGGTTGGGGAATTGCCTCAATCCTCTGGACCTTGCTATAGAAGGTTCTAGAAATAAACTTAATCCTTATTTCCTGTAGTGGTTCTTGAACCCACTGATAAGCAGGAAACTCTCAGGCCCCCTTCAGCTCTGCAGATCTTTGGGCTTGTCAGTTTGTGGGAAAGGGGAACAGTGGAGTCTGCACTGCTCATCCCTTTCTGCTGTGTGTTTCAGGAGAAAGACTTTGTTGGATGGTAACAGAAACACAGGGACAAACAATTCATTGGCCTGGAGCAGGTGTGACCTGCATGCTGCCCCTGCTTTCTCTGGTCATGGGTTCATTGGCTTTGTTTCTTATTCTGACTTAACTAGAAAGCACTCACAGAGACATGCCATTAAGAAAGCTCATCTCTCAAGCATTGGTTTCACTTACAGTTGGGCAAACTCTCTCCCACTGTGGTGGTTTGAAAGAAAGTGGCCCCCAAAGGGAGTGACAATATTAGGAGGTATGTCTTTGTTGGAGTATGTGTGGCTTTATTGAATGAAATGTGTCATTGTGGAGGTGGGCTTTGAAGTCTCATATATGCTCAAGCCCAGTGTCTCAGACCGCTTCCTGTTGCTTGTGAGTCAAGATATAAGAACTCTCAGCTCCTTCTCTGCCTGCATGCTGCTCTGCTTCCTGCCTTGACAATAATGGACTAAACCTCTGAACTGTAAGTAAGCCACCATGATTAAATGTTTTCCTTTATAAGAGGTGCTGTGGTCATGATGTCTCTTCCCAGCAATAATACTCTAAGCCACCTGCCATCTTCAGATCCACGTGTTTTAGGGCATTGAGAATAATTGTAAGAATATCATTCTATAACTTTAAAATGGTGTTTGGTTGGAATTACAGTGGATTCATGATCACAGATCAATTTGGCAGTGTTTTTCCAGCCTCTCCAGCTCCATGTGACCCTCATCATGACTGTAGGGCTCCGAGGTGGATGAGATGAGATGGACTGGACCAGGGCTGAGGCTGCCCTACAGAGATGAGCTGTTGTCACCAGGTTTCCTGTTTGCTCTGGACATCCCAAGAGCTCTGGCCAGCATGGAGTAACTTTGTATTTCTATCACAGATAGAGCAAGTCAGCCAGCTGGCCGTGTTTGTAGAGGCAGCATTAGACTATCACAAGCAGTCCACAGAGATCCTCAAGGAGCTACAGAAGAAGCTAGAGTTGCGGTAAGCACTTTTGCTTTGCTTAGGCAGGGGGCTGCAGAGTGCAGCCACCATCTGTCCTCTAGCCCCTTCTGCCCATTCTGTTTGGAATTCTCAAGCTGGCTTTCAGGTTGGGTATGAGATGAGGCTAAGATAATATATATGTAGCTTGGGACAAGAGGGCAGAACAGGGTAAAGGGCTGGAATGGCTTCCCTCCTTTTTCTTTTTATTAATGTCCCTCCATTTGTGACCCATCCTGCCTGAGCTCCTGTGGCTTCCTTGCTGCTTGACAAAGGGTTCACTCTGTTTACCTGTTGAGAGGTGGAGTGTGTGCTGAGAGAGCCAGATGACACTCAGAACTATATAAAAATGTTATCAGGCTGTGCTCAATGATAGCCTCTAAATGATAAGAAATACTGTTCTCTGCCTTGGGACTTTTATGGTCTGTGCAATTCCTACTTTCTGAAAATCAGTAATATCATTTACAGTGTGCACAGCAGCCCCATTAATCAAATTATTGGGCTAAACCTACACTATGTTTTGATTAGGCTTTATAACAGAAAATTGTTTTACATAGGATTATAGTAATGAATAAATTTGGAGAGATTTTTTGCTTCAGTTGGTGCTGTAGTTACACAGGGGAGGCCATTCCAGAAGCATCCACTTCTGTAGGCAGGTGGCCTTCTTCTAGGTGTCATATGAACATATTTGGATGGTTCCCTCTCCAGCAGAGAGGAAAGAAGGCAGCTAGCCTATGGCAGTGTCTGCTAGGCCTCAGGGACATTATGAGGACATTCTTCCCGGTGAATTTCAACTAGAAACTAAAGTACACAATGGAAGAACTGCACACCGCTCATATCCCTGACACTCGGGGTGCCCAGAAGTCAGTGTACACAATCCTTGTTCTCACAATCTCATTGGGTCTGGTGGTCTTCAAGAATAGCAAAGGCCTGTTGGTGGCTCTACTGTCTGGGAAAAAGGTCTGACTTGGCCTCTCCCATGTGTATTACAGAATATCGGTTACCTCCAAAGAGGCCAAGCGAGAATATATGCCAAAGCCTGTGAACACGAGCTCCAGTGATATCAATGGAGTCTCTTCCAGCACGACATCAAAGATGTCAGGTAAGTTAGCCGTCTGAGTGTGCCCAGTGGGCTCTCCAGTTAGGTGCTTTCACCCTTGTATGTTGGTGAGGCTGTTGGTGGGAATGCACTGAGAAACCGGTGGGCTTTCCTCAGTTGATTGATGAGTTCCCCTTTTCCCAGTTCCATTGTGAGGTATTGAAATTTTGAAAGCCAGTACTGGGAAGAAGTCCCTTGTGTACTAATGTTGTTAGACATCCGCTTGGCTAAATACCCATAGCTGCTATGTTATTTTCTATATTTAAAGGTCTACACCTTCAAAATAGCTTCCTACTTGTTAGAAAGTTTTAATTAGTGTTTTCTGAGCACCTGAGATGTGCCTGACACCACCTCAAGTACTGTACTGTTAGATTTTAAATAGGAGCCAGAGTAAAACCAACTGGGAAAAATTGAAATGATGTATATTTTCCTATAGTCTCTATATGATTTCCAACTCCATCTGGTTTCCTCCCTAGACATAGCCTCTCCTAATGACTGAGTATGGCTGTTGTCCTATCTGTAGCTGGCACATGTATTTCACATATAACGTAGTCTTATTTTTTTGTTTTGTACTTACAATCCCCCCCCAATGCATTACTCTTTTTTGTAGTTGTTTCTATTTTGTACATAGGCCTCTCCCACTGTGCTTAGCAATTTCATGTTTTTGCATGGCCCCTATTAATTGCTGCAGTGACCACTATTACTCCCTTATCTGCCTCAATACATAACTGAGTAAGACTGTCTAGAAATGAAATTGCTAAGTCAGCATGAAAGCAAGGATTGGAGCTGGGACTGTGTTACTGGTGTTTAAATGATGGTGGACATTGCCAAGGGACACTCCAAAATGGCTGCACTATCAGGTCAGTGTGTGCCAGATCTCAATTTTTGTCAAGCATTTCTACATAAAAAAATGGTGTTCAGTTTCCATTTTAACCTTTCTGAAATCCCTAGATTAGTTTTTTTTTCTGTTTTAATTGTTTGCTAAGTTACATCATTTGCTTTATTTTAGAAAATTTGCCTTGCCTTTGTGATTTATAGGAAATCTTACCTATGGGTTATTAATAACTTTATTTTCTCTTTATTTTGGGAGGTGCTTTTGTTTTTGCTTTATTTGCCTTGTTTAATTTTGTTCTGAGGACATAGGCACTCTTATTTTGGTGTAGACAACTTTATCAATATTTTGTTTGATTTGTACATTTTGTGTGCTGAGAAGTCTTCCTGTCCATGGGACTATTGTACTGTGGTTTTTGACTACTTTAAAACCTGTTCCTTAATGTTTAGGTTAGGTCTTTGTCATCTGGAGTTTATTTTTGCAAACAATGAAACTGTAAAGCCACCAGAGTGGCCAAAGCGTCTCCTGTTCCTACCAGGCTGGTGTGTGATCTGTCTCTTCTCATCTGCACCAGCATTTGCTGTTGCTTTTATTTTAGCCACATTGATGCTGCTGCCGAGAAGCAGGCACCTGTCTGCTGTGCATGTTTGTTTTGAAGTATGGCTTTAACTATGTAAGGATGTGTTACATTTGTTTATGTTTCAGGGTATTACTTTATGTGAAGTTGTGTTACAGTGCTTATGCTGCATTTGTTTAACAATATAAAGATGTGCTGTTGCATTACTTTGTCTGCCTTAGGTTCCTGATTGGCGGTCAATAGCTAGGTAATAGAGGGATAGCAGGGGCTGGCAGGCAGAGAGAAGTAGTATTGGTAGAAGTCTAGGATAGAAAGGAGAGAGAGAGAGAAGAGAGAATGAGGGAGAGAGGGAGACACCTGGAGCCAGCCAGGCAGCTGCCAACCAGCCAGACATGGGGTAGGACATACAGAATGCAAGACAGGTAAAAATCCCCGAGGCAAAATATAGATAAAGAGAAACAGGTTCAATTAAGTTGTCAGAGCTATTGGGACAAGCAAAAGATAAGGCTGAGCATTCATAGCTAATAATAAGTCTTTGTGTCATGACTTGAGAATGGCCAGGCGGCCAAGAGAAAGCCTGCTACATATGCTCTTCTGGCTGAAATGTCTCTTCCCATCTTCACCCGTTTTATAATTGAATTATTTCTATCTCTACTGCTAAGCTTTGTCAGTTCTTTACATAGGCCAAATACAAGTCCTTTGAGATACACTTATGGTTTTCAATATATTCTCTCTGTATCTTTTCATGAGCTTTTTACAGGTCTGAACTTTTCATTGTGGAGTTCTGTGTGTCAGGTTTTTTTCTCTTATGAACTGTGCATCCGGTGTGGTGAGTTGAGCATTCTCTGCCTTGGATGCTGAAGGTGTTTCTCCCATCCTTCTTCTGAAGTCCACAATCCTCACAGAGTTTCTGTTTGCACAGATGTGAGACTTGGGTTGATGTCCAGGTGTTCCTTTTGGAACACACATGGTCAGAGAAGCTGAGGTCTGAGTTTTCCCTAACATTGTCACACATTTTTTCATTCAACAAAAAAAAAAAATCAAAACTATCAGGGTAATCTGCATATATCTTTAAATCTGCATATATCTTTATAAGAAAATGGCACTCAAGGGTACAGCCACAACAAGCAGCAGCTCCCTTTCCATCCTGACTCATTCCCTCTCCCTGAAGAAACCACTCCCATTTGTGTTTGCCAGTTGTTAGACATTTAACTCTATAGTTCAGAATACAAAGTTTGGGTTATTCTTACTTTGCTTGGAGTCCCTCATGTTTTCCTGAAGTGGAAGCTGAGGCCTTAACTCTTTCAGTCTCCCATACACTCTTTGCCTATCCCCATATCATCACTATTTAAAATAAATACTCATGGTAGAAATATGACTTCCTTCATTTGGGAATCTCAAAATGCCTCCTCTTGCTTCTCCTGCTGTTTCTAAGTGCAACTGTCTGTGTGTATCAGGGAAGTGGGTGTATGTGGCTCTCTCTCTCTCTCTCTCTCTCTCTCTCTCTCTCTCTCTCTCTCTCTCTCCCTCTCTCTCTACACACACACACACACACACACACACACACACACACACACACACACACACACACACACGGAAAAAGAGAAAACTGTAGTGTTCCCAGTGGTGTTGCCTGGCGTGTCATAGCCATGCCTCTGTGGTCTCACAGCTGCTTGCATCCAGGCACTGCAGTTTTGTGTCTTGGGACCAGGTCACATCTTTCCTGTCTTTGGGTTTTGTTTCTTACCATTGTTGGCTTTCTAGTTTCTTTGTATTTCCAGGTGAGTTTTAGCATTAGCTTTTCTATCACTACAAAAAAGAGCACATTCTGATTGGATCCAATCTATAGATCATTGAAGAGGGGGAGTCCATGGCCTAATCCTATAGAATGTTCTGATCTTGATCACAAACCATTTTTTCTCAACAATGCTTTGCATTGATTACAAAAGTGTCCAACAGAAACAGTTTAAGAGGAGAGGTGGCTTTCTTTTGGCTCAGGTTTTAAGGAGGTCAACAGTCCCAGTGCTGTTGTGATAGAGACAGACACACACACACACACACACACACACACACACACACACACACACACACACTTCCTTCTCCCTCCATCCTCACTGATCCTAGTTACTCATGTTGTTTACAAGGGTGGGGTATTTTTATTACCTTAAACACCTCTCTTCCCTCAAATCTCCACTTTTAAACTCCTGTCATTATTACTATTACTGCTGTTTTGAGACAGGGTCTCACTTATACCAGACTGAATGCAGAATTATGCAGCTGAGGAGGGCCTTGAACTCTTGCTCCTGCTGCCTTCATCTCCCAAGTGCTGGGACTACAGGTCTTTGATACCCCGTGTGGTTTTGGGCTCTTCCTCTGTGCACCTGTTCTGCCTTTCTTTCCATAGCTGCACTCTGAGGGTGTCTCTGTTTGTGGCCGTCCACTCATTCATGTTTCATTTTATGTAGCACAACTGCTAATTTTTTTCAATTGTATTAGTTTTCTATTATTTCTCAACAAACTGCCATGCATTTTGTGACACAACGCTGCATGTTTCTTCCTTATCCTGCAGTTCAGGGGACCTATCCAGACACTGGTATTTTTTCTGGAAGCTCTAGGAGAGGACCCATGTCTTTTCTTTTCCACTCTCCGGAGGCCACATGTATTCCTTGGCTTGTGGCCCCCTGATTCATTGTCAAAGCTAGTGACAGAAGACTTCAGATCTCCCTTTGACTCTGGCCAGGAGTATAGACATGTGCCATCATGCCAGGTTTTAGGGTGCTGGGGAGTGAACCCAAGACTTCCTGCATATTAGGCAAGTGCTCTACCAACTGAGATGTCGCTGGCCCCTTAACTATATTTTTAAAGATGATGTGTATGGGTGTGCACCTGTGTGGAGGTGCTTGCAGAGGCCAGAAGAGGGCATCAGGTCCCCCTTGGTACTAGGATCCAAACCTGTTTCTGCCCCTCTGTGCTGGGGTTACAGGCATGTACAGCCACACCTAGTGTTTGTTTGTCTGTCTTTCTGGAGATCTGAACTCAGGACCTCATGCTTGTTTAGCAGGCAGGCTATTTACATACTGAGCCATCTCCCCAGCCCTGAAATACTTTTAATGTCCAATGTTAACGTAGCAGCTGGGCCTCCAGTTAAAAGTCTTCTTCAGCAAAGATGCCTAGCTGGATTTGAGCTAAACTGTTTATTTCCCATCGTACTTATTTTAGGGTTCCAGTCTGAAGCTGTGGTTTATAGAATGTTGTGCTAGTTTTCAATTTACATTGTGGTATAATGCTTTATGCAAATTTCAATGATTTAAATGACATTTACCTTATTACAAGAGTCATTCTCAGACCAGTTCTGTCAAGATTTTGCTATCAGGATAACACAAAATTCCATTAAGCAAACAAACAAAGCAGAGAAGAAGACTACCGTGTGCAGCACCATAAGGCTTTCATATTGTACGACGATTGGGGAGTATAGTCCAAAAGGAGGGGCATTTTCTGTGTAACTGCTCTGGCTGTCTTGGAACTCATTCTGTAGACTAGGCCAGGATGGCCTTGAACTCACAGAGATCCTCCTGCCTCTGCCTCCCAAGTGCTGGGATTAAAGGCGTGCACCACCACTGCTTGGCCTGTCACAGCTCGATTCCATCAAAACCACAGTGAACCTTTGCCCTGCATGATCACAACAGTTATGGATGCCCAGAACCATGGTCCCCTCATAGATAAAGCACCTCAGACAGCTTGATGTCTTTCCTTCTTGTCAGATCCATGCTTCCATTGCTTAGCTTATAGAGGCCGAATTGAGGCCTCTTGAAGCAACAGATTGGAATGAAGGACAGATCATAAGGCATCAACACATGCCTGGGTTCCTTTGGGTGAGTTAGTTCTCTGAGAGAGATTTGAAATGGCAGCTTGCTTACCTTCAGTTCTTTAGGACTCTTGAAGCAGATAGCTTTCCTAACATCCAACTCTCACCCTCTGCTCTTTCTTGATGTCTTTACTCACAGGCTAGGTGATTCTCAGCCTCTCAGGCTAACTCCCCAGCTTCTACAGGGAGTCACTAATGTGCACGAGCATCTTAGTTTTTACCAACCTTCTTTCTTAGAGTTCCTGGTGTGTGGTCTGCTTTCAAGGTTGTCAATGTAAAACTTGAATCACATGTTTTCTGTGACCTCATGGATGTCACAGGCTCTCAAGCCTATTTCACATGCATTCTCTCCATTGATGCCTTCTGAGTCATTGTCTCTGGCTGCAGGTTTTATTGTGCCAATGGCTTCTGGTAACAGTTCCTACACTGAGGTAATAGTAGCCACCTTTCCCAAGAGATGAAGGGTGGAAACCTAGGATAGCATTTGTCCTTAAAGAATTGAGCATACATGACTCACAGTACCTCCCTCACCTCCCACTGGCCAGGGCTTAGTCACATCCAGATCTTACCCATGATTATATCACCATGGAAGAGGAAGAGGAAGGTTTGGGTAGACAGTGTGCAGCTCCCACATGCATGTCCTAGAAAGTTACTGGAAGAAAAGGTCTGCTCTGTCACTCACGGCCTTCTGTTGAGGTCTGCAGACTCCATTTCTGTTCAAATGTGGCACTTGGGTGCAATCTCCCAAGAACTTTGGAGTCATACATTAGAATCACTTAGGTGTGGGCAGACATGTTGGTAGAGGGCCAGACAGTAAATATGTTAGACTTATGCTCTCTACAGGGCCAGGTAGTCCCTGTAACAATTACTAAACTTTGCTGTTATATCATCGAACATGCCACAGAGGAGTGAATGAGTATAACTGGGTTTTGTTTCTGTGTTATTCGGCTTATGGCCCACAGTTTGCCAAACCCTGACCCAACTCACTGGGAAATCAGTGTAGCTCTGTCTGTCAGGTGTCTGTGCACTTCAGTGGCTTCATTCCTGGTAAAACATCCTAGAGACAGAATTTAAGCATGGACTATTCTTGTATACCTGGTGAATAGTCTCTGAGAAGTTGTATATGGAAACAACCTGATGGCTGTCTGTTTATTTGCAGGCACTTTGTCGATAGTTGCATAACAATAAGTAGGTTTTGGTAGATTAAATGAGATACTATGCATCTATTTAAACGTCATGATGTGTGAATTATACAGAACCATGGGCAGGTACAAAATTAAATAGAAAAGAGAGATAACGTTAAATGCAATGAGTAAATGCAAATCTCCCATTGGGAAAGTCAGTGGCTTTGAAGATTTGGCATGGCAGCCTTAAGGAAATCTTGAAACCTGTTAAACATCACACTTTCTCGCTGCCAGGAAGCTCACTGGCCCTTGGGCTGTCTGTGGGGGATAACCTGCATCCTGCTTAGCTGGGCCAGTCCCATTGTGTGTCTGTTGCCCTAGTGTCCGTTTCTAGTGTCTGCCTCCCTGTCTCAGAACTCTGGTTGTTTGGATGAAATGTACGTGTTATGATTTGCCTATTTCTGGCCTGAAATGAATATTTACTCTGAATACAGATTTTTTTTCTGGACACCATTTCAAGCTTTCTGTTTAGAAAATGGTGGATATAAACAAATTAACTAAAACTTTGGAAATGGGTACAATCCCAGCCTTCACCTCCAGTGTGTTATCTTTGGATAAAGCAGACCCCAGCCATCGGGCTGGTTCCAGCCTTGCCTTCCTCCCTTCCAGCATGCACCCAACAAGGGCTTTGTTCTTGGAGACAGGATTCCAGGACCTTGGACACAGTTCACCCAGAACACCATCTCTTACTGGCTGTGAGACTGGACCCAACTTCCCTTTGTTCCTGTCTCAGACTGGCAGTAGGGAGACTATTGAGTTGTGTGAGGAATAAAGTATTGGAATTCAATGTCAGGGAAAGGTATAGGGTCCCCAGCATTGGAATGCCTACAGTACGCCAGTGTCATCATTGGATGCTTTGTGCACGGGCCTCCTTTCTTCCTCACTAATGTCACAGAGAGTGATAATGAGAATAAAACCACAGAAAATAGTACTGATGGTAGCAGCCACACAACAGTATGGCATTAGGATAGATAGTCTGCTACAGACATGCAGCTCTGATACTGATGTACCCCATTTTACAAATAAGTAAGGGGACTGACTCTCAGGGAGGTCAAGAGGGAGTTCTCCATAGGTCACACAATCAGTAGGTAGCAGTAATAGATACCTTCCCGGGCAGATGTCTTATTTTATATCTTTAAGAAGGAATACTTGATGGAGCGATGGCTCAAATGGAAAAATGCTTGCCATGCTAGCATGAGGACCCAGGTTCAGATCCTCAGTGCCCACAGGAAAACATAGGTGCAGCAGTGTGCACCCATAAGCACAGTGTTGGGAAGGCAGAGGCAGAGGGAATGGCCAGCAAGTTGTGCAGAATCTGTGAACTCCAAGTTGGTTTAGTGAGAGACTCTGCCTCAAAATTAAGGTAGAGAATGATAGAAAAAGATACATGACATTGATCTCTGGCCTCCACATACAGACACAGACACAGACACAGACACAGACACACACACACACACACAACACACATACACACATATACATGACACACACCTACACACATACGTAGACCACATTCACACACCTACATATATGTACAAATGCACAGAATACTTACATACAAGTACAAACACATACACATGTATAGATCCTCCATCCCCAACACAGAGGAAATCCTGGCAAATACAATAGAGCATTTAAGAACATTGGAAATGATTTGTTTCAAGGACTCTTGATCATGAGGGTGTATGGCCAGTGTGTGGTGGTCAAGGACATGTACTGCATGCATCTGGCTTGGTGGAGGGAACTAAGATAGAACAAGGGGGCCCTTGGCTTTCTCATCTAGGCTGTGCATCTCTGAGCTCCTGTCCTTTCTGCTTGGCCAGTAGCTCTGTCCCTAGGCAGATTAAATGGTAAGAAAGATGATGCCCAGCTGGCTTTTAGAAAGACTGTTTCCAGAAACTCAATTCTCCAAGGCTGTGGAGTGTCCCTAGTGCCTTTGTGACCATGTGTCTGTGCCAATCACTTCCTTGAAGTATCCCTTGGGGTCCCCTTGTCACACATCCATTGTTGAGCTTTGCTGATTTGTAGGTGGAATTTTTGAGTGTAAAAGGGCCCTGTACTGTTTGTTTCCCAGGCACAGTTTCAAAAGAAAATAGAATTTTATAGCCTGCATTAATGGGAAATTACTTTCCATTAGGATTCTGAATGATTTGCCCATAATGTTTATAAAGGAAAGGAAAAATGTCAAGCATTTCACTAACAATTTTAAGCAGAGCTCTGAAGACTCTGCCAGAAATGGATTCCAAGAACATTTTCTTCATCATTTCTTCTTTCTAGAGAAGAAAAAAAGAACAGAGAGGCCAATTAGGCAGACTACATCATGGGACTGAGATGGAACCACCGATAGTATCATGGCTAGGTAGTTAAAAGAGCAAATAAAGTGAAGCCAGGAAGGAGGAGGGGACTCATGCTGTGGAATGAGGGACAGTAGACAGAGGCCAAGTTCAGACCCTGGACGGGAAAAAGGAGTGTCTGTCTAGGTCCCATTCACGTGTTTCATCAGCTCAAGTTGTCCATTTGTCCCCAAAGAGAAAAGGAAGCCAAGGAAAGTCCCTGAGCTGAACGCTGTATCTGGGCAGTTCTCAGAAGGTCCTGTGTTAGAAAGCAGTGTGGCACTTGAAACCTGTGTTCCAGAACATTCCCCACCCCTGAGACCTTGTATAAGGCTTTATAAGGCTTTGAGTTGCCACTTAACTCTACATTAAAATAGAGCTCAGGCTGTATTTTACCTTTTGTCTTTGTATATATTCCGGCAGTGTTGGAGGCATTAGGCAAAGGCTTTAATACAAATTTAAGGGCAGCCATTAGGAGAGAGTCATTGGGAAGGACAGTATACAGCCTAGACAGCCTGCCACAGCCTCATATACTTACAGTTTTGGATTTTGGTGGTATTCATTCATGAAGAGTTCTTTTTCCTTCTCCACTGAGATTCCTGAAGGTTCTAATTAATATTGTGACAGCTAAGGGTTAACAGGCCCCAGGCTGAGATCTGCTTTGAGTGGAGTGTGGAGAGAAAGCTGAGGTTGTTAACAGATGTGTGCCATGGGCCGTCAGAAAAGGCAAAATAAATCTTTCCAATGGCTTGTGTTAAGACATTCTACTTCTCGTTAGGTATAAAAGAGACTTTTATAAGTTTTTTGACACTTTAAAGGCTGCTCAGAAATGGCTTCTAGAGCCCAAGTCATTCCTCTCATGGGCGCCAATCTCGTGGGATTACATTGGAAAATAAACATGTATTCAAAAGGGAAAGGCAAGGCTTATAAGTTAAAAAAAAAAAAAAAAGCACTTTGCAATAGGAGCATACACATTTATTGACCTTAATTTCCGAGGAGGAAATTAAAATTTCACAGAGTCCAGAGGATGGAGTTCATTCAGTTACCAGGCTTGGCACCCCCTGTTTACAGCCATTTCTGTAGCTCTCAGTAGTGGTTCTGACTTGTGTCATCACAAGGGCGAGATAAATAAGGTGACAGGAGTCCCACATTGTAGTTCAGATTCCCACAGTTAGAGCCATCTTTGGGTAGAGTTCTGTGCTGAATGAAGGCCTTGGGCTTCCTGTGCTCGGGTGCTTTGAGCTCTGAGCACTGTGTTTGTTCTGTTGTCCCTGAGTACTTGGCATTCTTAACATTTTAAAACTTGTCACATTGAGCATTTAGTATTTCAGATATTGAAAAGTCATAATTAGGAAGTAGATTGTACTGCTGGTATGATGAAGTAACTGAAGCCTTTTGCTATTTTCCAAGCTGAAGGAGGCATTGGAAAGGAAAGGCTTTCTCACTGTACAGAATAGTTCCCCAGAATTCATCTACATGCTCTTCCATGGAAGTTTCTCTGAGAGCCATAAGACATAACCTCTCACTTAGCTTTGGGGAATTTCAGTAGAACTTGGTGAAAATGGCTGCATGATAGTATCTCAAATACAGGATATCTTATAGTCGCTTATGTATTTTATAATAACAAGGCTAAGCTATAAGCTAACATTTCAAACATCATAATACAAATACTGATGTTAATTTTTAAAGAAAAGGATAGAAGTCCATTGTCTCTGGGGCAGCTGTGTAGCACAGTTCCAGGAGACTGACTATAAGAATCCGCAAAAATGACACCTCTGAAGGGGTGATCTATAGCACTTCCCTTCATGGAGAATGAGAGCCCATGATGGCCAGACCAGTCTTGGTGATTCTTAGAGGAACACCTGTAGCCCTATATTTGTGTAGTCTTTTGATTTTCCAGTATTAGTGACTAATCCATGCTATACAAAGCAAGAAGTAGCTCTACCCAGGGCCGTCTCCCTTCTGGTCCCTATACCAGTCACCAGAAAGCCACTTCTGATGACAGCTATGTCTTTCCCAATCCCCATGTCTTGGCAAAAGCAACTCATAAACATTGGACTTGGTCGTAGTTGAGGGGGTCACCAGTCAGGGGGGTTGGGTAACTAAATGGGCCACCACTTCTGTAGAATCTGCACCAGTCATCACAGTAGACAACTCTGGCATTTGTCAGAATGGGGCACAAGTTTTTTTTTTTTTTTTTTTAAACTCAAGTGACAAACCTGTGATGGTGAACGGTTGGTATACGGTTAAAACAAATCAAATGGCTTATTTCTATGATGACAATGAATAAACTTGCATCCCCTGATTGGCAATTTCAGTAAATCAGTAACAAGTAGTGGGGCATTATGCTAACAAAAGCAAAGCAACAACAACAAAAAACAATTTATAGACTTTACTTAGCAATTTATAATGTACTTATCATAGATTAAGATTTAAATTTTATGTTGTATAATCCCAGTACTTGGGAGGAAGAGCCCAGAAGATCAGAAAAGGCAGTTTAAGGCTAGCTGGCATGGAAACAGACTGGAGGTGGGGACAGGAGTTCAAGGAAATTGAGACTCTGGTGGTTTATCCCAGAGCTAGGGACTGCTAGTTTCTGTCTCTTCTGATGAATACACATTGTAATTCAGACCCAGTGAAAACAAACTTTTGTGTGTGTCAGAGTTATACACCAATGTTGTATCTTAGTCTGCTATGGGAAAAGTATTAGGCTCAAAAGAACTAAATTTGGAGATCATAAGTTTTGGAGAGAGAGCCTAAACCAAGTATGTACCTTCTAACTTAAATAGTTTGTTAGAGGTTGAGCATGGCACTTGGCCTAGAGCGCACACTTGATTGCATATGAACCCGAGTTAGAAATAAACTTTTGGGGTTGGGTATGAAGCTCCATCGGTAGAGCGCATGTCTAGCTTGCATGAAACCCTGGGTTGGATCCCCAGTACTGTGTTAACTGGGCCTAGTGATTTGTTTTTATAATTCCAGAATTTTGGAGGTAAAGTCCAGAGTGTCAGAAGTTCAAGGTCATCCTCAACTACATGGGAAGTTTGAGGCCGGCTTGGCCTAGAGACAAGGTGGGGGAGGGGGAGATGAGTGAGGGGAGACAGTGGGGAAGCAGAGAAGAGAGGAGAGGAAGAAAATGTTGAATACTGTTTTTGCCCCAGCAGGTTTAGGAGATGAATTATTGGGTCAATTCTTCAGGTATAGTCCGATCTTAGGTGACTGTCTTGTTTCCAGGACACTTGGGTTTCCTTCCTTAGTGAAATGCTGATTCTCTCTACTAGCCAGGCTCCTCCTCTGAGCCTTAGTGACCTTAGGTGTAGCTTAAGTGATGAGGTGACACTACTGAGCATTTTAGACATGAGAAAAGGAAGAGAATGGAAGGCAAGTCATATATTCACCTCTACCCCAGCCACAGCCAAGTCATGTATTCACCCTTACCCCAGCCACAGCCAAGAAGGAAGGAGGAGGTTTGGGGTTCAGCGGGAACTACAGTCCCATCCATCTCTGTCACTTTGTACTCCTGGGCCCCCATTTTGTCCTCTGAAGAACAGGGGTAGAATTATTCTAAGGATAAAACTAAAGCCTAAATTAGAGGTGCTGGGCATGGTACAGTGTAAGAGCCCACAACACAGCCACTGTTGATACTACATAATTGGTTATCTGATTTCCCAGCCTACCACAGACTGAAGGCAGCAGATTAGAAGGGCCCGAGGGACTGCTTCGGGAAGGTCCACTGGCAGCGGGAAAAAGTGACAGGTCGAAACCCCGGCTACAAGGGAGGCAAGAAAAAAAGCTTTATTTTTTTTTGAAAACAAAAACAAAAACAAAAACAAACAAACAAAAACGGGAACAAAATCTCAAAAGACACAACAGTTTGGGGACATTCACTAAAAGACAAAGAGCCCTCCTCAGGTCAGTAGCTTCCTGGAGACCCCATGCCTTGTCCTTCCCCAGGACTCATGCTGACAGTAGGTGCTGTAAAGTTCTCTCTCCATCCCTGACTTCCAGAAAGTAGGTGTGTGTGAAGGGATCGAGTGTGCCTTTCATTCATGGTGCTCCCAAGGAGTGCTTCCTGAGTCCTAAAATCCCTGGAATCTGGGCCAGAAGAGGAGAGGGAGAAATCCCTTTGATGGTCTAAAAGATAGTCAAGTTCAGGCATGATGGAAGAGCTTGCACTTTTCCCACCTGAGAAGAGTGTCCCCTGCTCACCACCCCTTCAACCTTCACCACCCTCAAAGTCAAGTGTGGAAAACAGCATTTGAGAATAGCTCTCCAGGTGGAGGAAGGGGAATGGGAGGAGGAAGGGGGAGGAGGGAGACCAAATCAGGCGCTCTGATCTGACAGAGTGCCTATGCTGGCATCCAGGGAGTGGATGCTGTTTCAGACTGCAGGCTCCAGGCACAGGAGGGGAGCACAGAAGTCCCTATAGGAAAGGACATCCCTCGAGGGTGGGTAGGATTCAAGACACAGGAGGGTGTGCTTGGCTTTCAGAGCTCCCTGGGACATGTTCAGCTGAGGATCTGAGCTGAGCTGAGCTGAAGTGCAGGGATTGGCTCAGATGTAGAGAGGCGTTGAGGTTGGCTGGGACATGGAGAGGGAACAAACCTTCCCACTGCTACTCAGAGATGCACAAGGTAGAGTGGTCCTCAGAGTAGACTCTGCCCCTGGGCGGGAGTCGGAATTCAGCACTGCCTTCACTGTCCCTTCCATTGGAGGGAAATGGTAGTAACTAGTCATTGAATTAAATCCATTGTCTCTGAGGTTGAGGTGCTGCTGTTGCCACACACATGGTAAATACTAACACCGGAGATGTTTGCAGCAAGGTAAGATGAGGCATTATGAGATTGGATGGGCTACTACATGAAAAATTAAATGTCAGAATTTGTGTTTGCCGATGATACCTTTGAGTAGGAATTTGGGCAAACAGGATGAGGTTGAGGGAAGTGCACGGGAAGAATTATCCTGAGGTTTAAGATGGGACCCTCTATTGTTAGAAAGTGGACTGCATCACTGCCAAGAGAGAAGCAATTAGGAAGGATGTGTTTTCTATCTCTATTGTTAGTGTGTCTCTGACAGAAAACTCTCTCTCTCTCTCTCTCTCTCTCTCTCTCTCTCTCTCTCTCTTTCTGTCTCTCCTAATGGTGTGTAGCAGAGCTTGGAGCAGAGCTTGAATAATAAATATTTGAGAGAGGGAGAGAGAGAGAAAGAGATGGAGAGAGAGGACAGAGAGTTTCCTACTTTTTCTCTCATGTTACACTAAGGCCAGGTCTCAGACAGAAGTAAGGGACAATAAACAAGGTCTCCTGAGGGTGGGCGAGAGAGGCTGTGATTTCCCCAGTGGGCTCCATGGGACCTTCGGTGTCTGCTCCCTGCACATTTTATCCACTGTTCTGGTTACCAACAGCTGCATGCCCTCTGACCACAGGGGCAGGATGGGATGCTGGCTGGGAAGGTGTTTTCTTGCCATGAGTTTTGTGGGAGGGTGCTTGTGTCTGGCAGTGGGAAACCAAGCATTTAGGCATCTTTCAGATGGGTATCTCAAACACTGAGGAAGCAGAGATTGTCTTGGCTGGATTCAAGTTCCATCTTCCATGATGTGGATTTTGTGTCCTGGAAGGCCCAGCCACTTTCTCTCAGGTGGGCAGAAATTTTATTTCTCTAGCTGGGCTTGCTATGAGTCTCCATTTAGACCAGCAGCAGAAATAGCTTGATCTTTTTTCCATTTCCACCATTTGCCAAAAATGGAAAGAGAGGAAAAAAATTAATCTTTTTTCCATTTCTTTTAATGGAAAAAAATGTAATTTTGCCATTTCAAGGTAATTCAGTCTCTTCTAATGAAAAGCATAGATGGCCCATTTATAACCATAGTTGATTCAGAGATGAACCCCTCCTTGAGCTGGTGGCTTTCCTTAGCTGTGTCCTCGTCCCCTTGTCCATCTCAAGCTGTTGTCCAAATGCAGGGGGAGCTGATGGGGACTGAGGGCTGCACATGTGGAGGCTTACTCCACATGGGCCTGGCTTCAGGGCTGCTCTGCTGATGTCTCTGCTTCTGACCCGCCTCTGAGAAGCCAGGTCTGAGTGTGCTGAGTATCTATGAAGTTCTCCAGGTTCTCAGGCCTGAGGGACCCCCAGCCCTGCCAGCACTCAGGAGATCTGTCCACGTTTTGTGGGGAGCGAGTGGTGGTTACCTCAAGCCCCTCTTTGGTTTCATTACACCACATTTTCCCTGGCTCAGAGCACTTCCTGCCTTGACCCAGAGTTCCAGTGGGAAGTGGGGCTGACAGCTGATGTCATCCTCTGGGTGTAATCTAGGAAACATTTCCATGCTGTGGGCCACTGTCTTCTCTCTCCATGTCCTCCCCCTTCTAGGAAGTGCTTCTATCTCTTTTCTAAGTAGCAAGAAACAGTCGCCCCTCATCTCTATGGGTTGAATAAAATATCTAGGCTCTGAGGTCTTCAAGCCTTGGCTCTTTGGAACTAGAGTCTGCCTGTTTCTTAAATCTTATAAAATGTGCCTGACCTCTGGTACAGAAGCCTGAAAGCCTTGACTGTCACAGCATTTCACAAGTGAAACAGCAACATTTTAGAACTTACACACTATCCATGGACCACTTGCTTTATGCCCAGGCTCTGGACTCCCTGAGTAGGAGGGAGGTTGACTTGGTAGAGGGTCCCAGGTAACAAAAATGACATGGAATAAAAAATGTATCAGGAAGTATTTCAGAATATTGTACTGCCATGAGGGTGGTTCAGGCTAGCCCAAGTTCTGATGATGTTCATTGGCAAATGTCTCTACATCCAAGGAGCACGTGCTTGGTATCAAGGCAGTGCAGGAAGGGGGAAAAGGTCCCCAGACTCCATTATGGAGTCTTTCTTCCTAGTGGTCTCATGAGATGCTCTCCGTGTAGTTTGTGTGCTGGTGTCCTGTAATATGAGTGCTGCTTATTGCCTCTCTGGGAATATTAAAGTGGGCAACATGTGCAATATGATAGTGGCCCTTGCCTGTGGTGAATGATGTGAGAAGTGAGGGATGTGTGTGTGTGTGTGTGTGTGTGTGTGTGTATGAGAGAGAGAGAGACAGAGAGAGAGAGAGAGAGAGAGAGAGAGAGAGAGAGAGAGAGAGGAGAGAGTGCCTGTGAATATATGCACTTACAAGTTGGCTTGGACAACTGTCTCCTACTTAGAATGAGTTTGCCTGATAGGGTAAGTGAAAGGGAAAACTAGATGGTGAGCCTCACAGTCAGTGTGATAACCCACATGGTGTCTCAGCAGCATCATAGATTGTGTAGAAGGTGACCTAGAGTGAGGTAGGCCATGGTTTGGGGTCTGGATCATTGGTGTTTCTTTCTGGCTTGGTATTAGGCCATTGTGACTTCTTCAAAAAAGGGCCGGGTTTGTGCAGGACTCCATGCTTGGCTTCTGTCTAGGCAGTGTGTGTTTGAGGAGGTGCTTTCTGAGCCCACTGAGTCTGTCCCATCTGTCTCCTCCTCAGTTAAATCCACTAGTGGCAGAAATGTGGAAGGAACCTGGTCATCTTTACATGTCACACTAAAACAGTTGTTCTTCAGTGATGCTGAACTTTGACTCACAGCCCCAAGTTTTCAGTGTGCAACCCTGCCCCCCTTCATTAAGTACTGTGTGACCAAAGAAAAAGTGAAAAATTCTCTGGTGGAAACTCAGTTCTTAGTGCTTTGAAACCCCTGAATGTTATTCTTTAAAACTTAGAAACTAAGCCCTAGCATTTCAATTTGTCTCTCTGGCTGCCATCAGTATAACAAAAGCAATTTACTGACCAGGGCTAGGGTGAGGTCTCTCCTGGAAGGAGTCTTGCAAGTGCTATAAACTTACAGAAGGTCAGGGATGTCCCAGGTTCTGAGAGGTTGGTCAGCCTACAGGTCACACGAAGGGCAGAGGCTGCCTCTCAGCAGAGGGAGAGGCCTCATTACCACTGCTTTCTCTTCCCCTGCAAAGCTCCATACACTTCCAAACATTACTATGGATGCAGGGAAGGCTGTGATGTTGGTGGTTCTCAGTTCCCCTCCCCCAGTTTGGCTTGGACAACTGTCTCCTACTTAGAATGAGTTTGCCTGATAGGGTAAGTGAAAGGGAAAACTAGATGGTGAGCCTCACAGTCAGTGTGATAACCCACATGGTATCTCAGCAGCATCATAGATTGTGTAGAAGGTGACCTAGAGTGACCTAGATCTGGAAATTTTAAAAAGATAACTTGCTTTAACAGGTATGGGAGTCATTGGCCAACCACAGGAATACCCAAATCCATTCCTATTCTTTCTCTCTGGCTTTTCCTCTTGTTTACTTCATGTGAGTCCCAGAGATTTGGTGAGGAAGGAATACAATTTCTTACAGAATGCCAACTCTTGTGTGAAGTCTAAAGGTGGGAAGGAAGGGCCTTCTTTGTCTTAGTTACTGCTCTGTTACTGTGAAGAGATACCATGACCCAAGGCACCTTGTAAAAGAAAGCATTTGGGGCTTACTTACAATTTCAGAGAGTTAGTCTATAACGGTCATGGTGGGAAAACATGGTGGCAGGCAGGCAGGCAGGCAGGCAGGCAGGCATGGCACTGGAGTGATAGCTGAGTGAGAGCTTACATCCTGATCTGCAGGCAGGTAGCAGAGAGAAAGAGAGAGACTAGGCCTGGCAGGTACTTTTGGAACTGCAAAGCCATCCCCAGTGGCACACCTCCTGTAACAAGGCCACACCTCCTAGTCATTACTAAAGAGTCCACCAATTGGGAACCAGACATTCAAATATGTGAGCCTCATTTAAACCACCACTGGCCTAACAGAGGATATAAAAATGGAAACCATAAGATTGAATGGAGAAGGAAAAACATGTCAGATATTTCAGTCAGGATACTGGAAATTGATTTTTGCTCTGGGAGCTCCACCCCCTTTCTAGAAAGACCTCAGCTGGCTCTGGGTTCAGGAAGGAATCTAGGGAAACCATTCACAACAGGAGGAAGCTGTTGGTGGCAGAGAGAATCTCCCAGTCTCTTTTTAGATGACTGATTTCCAACTATTAACTGTGGACTTCCTATGTGCACACTCTGGGTTGGGATTTAGCTTCCTTCCATCCCATCCCTAGAGACAGTCTTGGTGTCACCAGTGGTACATGCTCCTAGCCTTTCTCCAACCAATGTATCATCTCACTTGGTAAGGCTCCTCAGCTCTTGCCTGTCATTACGACTTCAGCTCCTCACAGGGGACTATGGGAACCTCTGAGGTTCTAGAAGGGCTGCTGAGAGCTGGAGCAGGAAGCCATGTCTAACCCTGGACACGCTAAGCCCATTATCTTAAACTAGCCTAGATCGTGCCCTATATTTACCAACTCATAGACTCAAGAAATTTGTGGAAAATCTTCAAAATAACTAGAAAACAAATAAGAAATATTTACCTTCAAAAAATGAAATCAACATAACTGTGTTTCCAAAGCCTGCTTAAGTCATTTCACTTTGAATTATAGGCACAGAAATCTTAAAATAGTAGCAAGTGTAACCCTGCTACAGAGTAAAAATGTGGTACTTGAATTACCGTGGCCTTTTCAAATGGGCAGTCATTTAAAAAGTCTCTTAAAATTAATTTTATTACTACTCAGAGGGAAAAACAGAAAGCATAATCCAGTCAAAATGAAAAGTATACAGTGGCATTGACGTTTACCTGCATGACTGTAAGAATAGCCGGGGAGTTCTATAATGGAATAGTGGCCAGGAATTTGCTTTACTTAGCATTTACTTTAGAGCTATACTATGAAAAATGATACGGTACTATGACTGAATGGATCGGTTGAGCTAAATTGAAAAAAATCTCAAAATAGACTACGGGGCTCATGATAACTAAATTATAAAGCCAGGTGTGATGGTATGTACACACATGTAATCCCAACACTTGGGAAGTGGAGGCAGGACAATCCCTTTGAGTTCATGGTCAGCCTGGGCTAGGTAGCAGTACCCTCAACAATAAGATATAAAAGTAGTATTGGAAATCAGTGAAGAAAAAGAATCATTTAAAAAATTTTAGCTACTTCAGTATTATTATAACATAATAAGATTTTCCTCATTTTGCCTAAATCTAAATGGATTCAAAACAAAAGTTGTAACATGAAAAAATTTAATTAAAATTCTCAAATAAACTTCTGTTCAAGGTGGGTGTAGAGATGTCTCAGTGATTAAGAGCAACAAAATAGACAAACCTTTATCCAAACTAACCAAAAGGCAGAGAAAGAACAGGCAAATTTAACAAAATCAGAAATGAAAAGGGAGACATAACAACGGACGCTGAGGAAATCCAAAGAATCTTCAGGTCATACTTTGAAAACCTGTACTCCACAAAATTGGAAAATTTAAAGGAAATGGACAATTTCCTGGACAGATATCACTTACCAAAATTGAATCAAGAACAGTTGAGCAACCTAAACAGACCCATAACCCCTAACAAAATAGAAGCAGTCATCAAAAGTCTCCCATCCAAAAAAGAGCCCAGTGCAGAATTCTACCAGAAATTCAAAGAAGAGCTAATACCAATACTCCTCAAATTGTTGCACACAATAGAAGCAGAAGGTTCATTGCCAAACTCTTTTTATGAGGCTACAATTACCTTGGTACCCAAGCCACACAAAGACACAACTAAGAAAGAGAACTACAGACCAATATCCCTCATGAACATTAATACAAAAATACTCAATGTAATACTAGCAAATCGAATCCAAGAACACATCAGAAAAATCATCCACCATGATCAAGTAGGCTTCATCCTTGGGATGCAGGGTTGGTTCAACATACGAAAATCCATCAATGTAATCCACCATATAAACAAACTGAAAAAGAAAAACCACATGATCATCTCACTAGACGCTGAAAAGGCCTTTGACAAAATCCAACACCCTTTCATGATAAAGGTCCTGGAGAGATCAGGGATAACAGAACATGCCTGAACATAATAAAAACAATATATAGTAAACCAACAACCAGCATCAAACTAAATGGAGAAAAACTCAGTGATTCCTGTAAAATCAGGAGCAAGACAAGGCTGTCCACTCTCTCCATATCTCTTCAATATTGTACTTGAAGTTCTGGCTATAGCAATAAGACAAGCAAAGGGGATCAAAGGGATACAAATTGGAAAGGATGAAGTCAAACTTTCACTATTTGCAGATGACATGATAGCCTACATTAGTGACCCAAAAAACTCTACCAGGGACCTCCTACAGCTGACAAACACATTCAGCAAAGTGGCAGGATACAAGATTAACTCAAAAAAATTAGTAGCCCTACTATATACAGATGATAAATTGGCTGAGAAAGAAATCGGAGAAATATTACCCTTTACAATAGCCACAAACAACATAAAATATCTTGGGATAACACTAACCAAACAAGTGAAAGACCCGTATAGCAAGAAAAAGAAAGAAATTAAAGAAACAGAAAATGGAAAGATCTCCCATGATCTTGGATAGGTAGGATCAACACAGTAAAAATGGCAGTCTTGTGAAAAGCAATCTACAGATTCAATGCAATCCCCATCAAAATCCCAACACAATTCTTCACAGACCTTGAAAGAACAATACTCAACTTTATAGGGAGAAATAAAAGACCCAGGATAGCCAAAATAACCCTGTACAATAAAGGAACTTCTGGAGGCATCACCATCCCTGACTTCAAGCTCTATTATAGAGCTATAGTCCTGAAAACAGCTTGGTATTGGCGCAAAAATAGACAGGTAGACCAATGGAATCAAATTGAAAACTCTGATATTAACCCACATACTTACGAACACCTGATTTTTGACAAAGAAGCTAAAGATATAGAATGGAATAAAGAAAGTATCTTCAACAAATGGTGCTGGCATAACTGGATGCTGGCATGTAGAAGACTTCAGATATATATCCATGTCTATCACCATGCACAAAACTTAAGTCCAAATGGATGAAAGACCTCAATATAAATCCAATCACACTGGGGAACTACCCTTGAACGAATTGGTACAGGAGACAGCTTCCCGAACATTACACCTGAATAGCACAGACACTGAAATTGACAATTAATAAATGGGAGCTCCTGAAACTGAGAAGCTTCTGTAAGGCAAAGGACACAGTCAGCAAGACAAAACAGCAGCCCACATCTGACAGAAGGCTGATCTCGGAAATTTACAAGAACTCAAAAAGCTAGTTTCCAAAACACCAAATAATCCAATTAAAAGTGGGGTACAGAATTCTCAATAGAGGACTCTAAAATGGCAAATGCAAATCAAAACAACTCTGAGATACCATCTTTCTCCTGTCAGAATGGCTAAAATCAAAAACACCAATGACAGTTTATGCTGAGAGGATGCGGAGAAAGAGGAACACTCCTCCACTGCTGGTGGGAGTGCCAACTTGTACAGCCACTTTGGAAATCTGCATGGTGACTCCTCAAGAAAATGGGAATCAGTCTACCACAAGATCCAGCAATTCCACTTTTAGGCATATACCCCAAAGAAGCACGTTCATACAACAAGGATATCTGTTCAACTATGTTCATAACAGCATTAATTGTAATAGCCAGAACCTGGAAGCAACCTAGATGCCCCTTAATTGAAGAATGGATACAGAAAATGTGGTACGTTTATACAATGGAGTACTACTCAGCAGAAAAAAAAAACAATGGAATTTTGAAATTTGCAGGCAAATGGATGGAACTAGGAGAAACCTAGTGAGTCACACAAAGACAGCCACAAAATGATAAACATGGTATGCACTCACTCATATGTGGATTTTACACATAGAGCAAAGGATTACCAGCCTACAATCCACACCAATAGAGAAGTTAGGCAACAGGGAGGACTCTAAAAGAGACATACATGGTCCCCTGTGGAAGGGGAAAGGGACAAGATCTCCTGAGCAAATTGGGAGCATAGGGAGAGGGGAGAAGGAGCTAGGAGAATGAGAAGGAGAGAAGAGTAGGGGTGAGGAGGACATGAGGGAGCAGGAAGTTTGTGTGGGAGGAAAAATAGAGGAGAGCAACATAAGAGATACCATCAGAGAGGGAGCCAGTATAGGTTTAAAGAGAAATCAGGCACTAGGAAATTGTCCAGAGATCTACAAGGATAATACCACCTAACCATCCAAGCAACAGTGGAGAGGCTACCTTAAATGTCCTCCCCTGATAAGGAGATTGATGACTGACTTATATGCCATCCTAGAGCCTTCATCCAGAAGCTGGTGGAAGTAGAAGCAGAGACCCACAGCTAAACACTGAACTGAACTGGAATCCAGTTGCAGAGAAGGAGGAGTGATGAGCAAAGGGGCCAAACCAGGCTGGTGAAACCCACAGAAACAGCTGACCTGAACAAGAGGGAGCTCTTGTCCCCCAGACTGATAGCTGGGAAACCAGCATGGAACTGATCCAGACCCCATAAATTTGGGTGTCAGTGAGGATGCCTCATAAATATATGGGGCCTCTTGTAGTAGACCAGTACTTATCCCTAGCATCGGAATGGACTTTGGGAGCCCATTTCACACAGAGGGATACTCCCTCAGCCTAGACACATGGGGGAGGGCCTAGGCCCTATCTCAAAGGGTATTATAGACTCTGAACTGCCCCCCCCCATGGGAGGCCTCACTCTCCCTGGGGAGCAGAAATGGTATTGGATAGGTAGGGTGTTAGTGGGGGCAGAGGAGGAGGGGAGGGAGAGGGAACGGGGATTGGCGTATAAAACAATCTTGTTTCTAATATAAGTAAAAAAAATGGAGAGAAAAAAAAAAGAGCATTGGCTGCTCTTCTAGAGGATCTGGGTTTAATTCCCAGCACCAGTATGGCAGCTCAAGACTGTCAATAACTCAAGGGGTTTTCCTAATTCTCACACAGATATATATGCAGGTAAAATACCAATGCACATAAAATAAAAATAAAGAAATTATAAGGAAATTCTGTTTAATAATCATATGTGGCCATGGAGGATAATGTATAAATGGATAGCTTCATTTACCCTCCTTTACTGTCCTGAAATTATATATTCCAAAGCAAAATAGAAAACCTACAACTTGCCTAGTTGCCAGCACAAACTGTAAAAAATAAAACATATAAAGAGATGGGAAGCTGGGAATACTTTGTACCATTTGACAATAGAAGGCCAGTGTTTGGATTATATGAGGGCTTCTGATTTGTTAAGATAAAGATAGAGTATTAAATTGATAGCAAATGTCAAGCATCTTGGCAAACTTCATGTTCTATGACGATCAAATCCTGTTCTAGGCAGTCACTCTACTCTTAGGAAAAAGTGCAGATGTTGGTGTGTGTATGTCAAGAGAGGTACATGTTACTGTCTTCAGACTTGTATCTCAAAGCTGAGAAAGACTAAAAGAAACAGAAAGAGGAAAGAGGGTGGGAGGGAAGGATGAAGGGAGGTGGGAGCAGGGAAGAGGAGAGATGAGAAAAGATAGAAAGAAGCAAGGCTGGAAGACGAGAGGAAGAAGGAAAGGAGATGAGGAAGGAAGGGAGGGAGGGCTGCAAAGTCAAATTACAGGTTCCATAAGACCAGGTGTGCTCAGAACAGACTGGCCATGATAGACGCCAACAATAAAGGGGAACTGGTACAGGTGGCAGCTGGCCAGTAGCCAGTGGTCATGTGTGGGGTCAGGTTCACAGTACTAAGTACAAGAATATTATTTAATGAAAGCAAATATATGGAAATATATTCCCATATATGTATTCATATAGACACCTGGCATTCACAGGCTTCATGCTGATTTTCTCTCAGTCAGTGAGTTAGAGTTGACTTGTCCCAAATCTGCCTACACATTTTCTCTTTTATAGTGACCGTTTTTTAGTTTTGGGGGGAAGATAGATGTGAGAACTCCAGGCTTGACCACATTAGTCTGCTCTGTGAATACTCATGGTCCTGTTCTGCTCCTCTCTTCTTGTCCCCATGTCACCACCTCAGCACTCCTAGGCTTGTATAACACACCACCTCAACTTTGTCCTTTCCCGAGTACCATCCCTTCACCACAAGGAAAGTCTTGAGTGTTCTGGAGACAGGACTGGGGCCTTGTGATTTGCTTTTCCCCTTGGGCTCTGGGCCAAGTTGAGTGGAGGTGGGCTGGGCATGCGTCCTCTTCCTCAGAGGACTGGGAAGACAGGTACTGGGTACAGGGAGTTGCCTGAGGCAGCTGGAAAGCTGAGGAGGCTGGAGGAGGCCAGGGACCACAAGCAGTACCTGAGAGCAATGGACGCCAGCTTTGGGGTGGGCCAAGAGCAGGCACGGGCTCCTCCCCCATTTCTTGTTGCCCTGGGTGATTGTCATGTTAACCTGTACTTTTTGTCTTGTCTCCGTATCACATGGACAGGTACTCAGATTCCCAAGGACCAACCCTGCTGTCGTGGTCTCTATGACTTTGAGCCAGAAAACGAAGGAGAATTAGGATTTAAAGAAGGGGACATCATTACATTAACCAATCAGATAGATGAAAACTGGTATGAAGGAATGCTGCGTGGGGAGTCCGGCTTCTTCCCTATTAATTACGTGGAAGTCATTGTGCCTTTACCTCGGTAAATGTGTCTTTTGGACCTGATTTCATAACTGAAATGAATCTGCACCCAGTGTTCTCTCAGTGTGGTGTTCTGTGACATCCTCACTCTCTGGCCCACTTCATCACTTTTGTATGTGTGTTTTCTTTATAATGTATTTTGTATCAATTTAATTTGTATAACTGATTCCTTTGTCCTAACTCATAAAGATAGTTTTCTTCTTGTTCTAAAAAGTCATTGGTTAAATGTATTTGCTTCCTGTTGCTAAAAAAAGTAAATTGCGCCCATTACAGATATGTGAACAAATGGCCCGTGTAGTCCTTAGCTGCAGTGGAATGCACCCTTTGCAGCTAAGAAAGCTAAAGATTTTGTTTCTTGAGGTTTTGATGGAATCCAGTCTTTACCTGTTTTAAGCTTACCTGTGAACAGCCCAATAAACATGACATGCTGTGTTCATTAAAGTCTATGGTTATTTTTTATGTTAATTGCTTTTCAAGCATGGACTTCAGCACAAACTCCTCCTGCGCCCCTTGGCTGACCTGGGGTCCCAGACAGGGTCCTTAGATGATGGTAGTAGATCAGTGCCAGCAGGTGGGGGTGTGGCCCCTTACTAGCCACTGATTCAAAGATGGTTCATCCTTTTTACAGCCCAAGACTAGAAAACCTTCTTGCCTAGTGTCAAGTTCATAAAACAGCCCACATCAAGCTTTGTCTGCTGTCACACATGGGCAGGTAGGTTTTCAAGCAGGCCCATTGTGGATGCTGAGGGAGTAGCATGATCTGTTGGGCTGAGTGTCCAATCACTTAGGTTTACAGAACAGCCCTGGACTTAACCTTGTCACATGCTGTGGCACAGCAGAGTCCACAACAACCCTGCCATACAAAGATGAGTCAGCTATTGCTCCCCTTTGCAGAGAAGGGGAGTCACAAGTGACTTGTCTAGGATCAGACAACAAGTAGTGTCAGGAGCAGAGTTTGGGCTCTGATTGCATGACGGATGCTGACATACAAGTGTTCATCAGTCTCGGAGGGCTGCACTGGTGATCACAGGCATTTGTAACAAAAGCCCAGAGGCCAGATTCATCACCTGAGGTGACCTAAGTCAGGTTTTCTAGTCTCCTGAGCTGACTTTATTAACAGGTTCGTGTGAGTGTGTGTGTGTGCGCGCACGTGTACACATGCATGCATACACACCTTGTACATTCAGTGTAATTCTTAGCATTCACTGGGTATTTATTATATGCCAGGTGCTGCTAAAAGCAGCTTCCGTGAAATCCT
This sequence comes from Cricetulus griseus, assembly GCF_003668045.3. NCBI lineage: Eukaryota > Metazoa > Chordata > Mammalia > Rodentia > Cricetidae > Cricetulus > Cricetulus griseus. The sequence continues at coordinate 115,285,058 of NC_048596.1, read as the reverse complement.
CATATGCCATCCTGTCCTGTGAGGTCCATTTGATGCCTGTTCTTCAGATACTAGGATTGTGCCACAGAAATGCCAAGTCACTTTTCCGGTCACACAGTTAAGTGTCAGAGCTGGAATTTTAATTCACAGTCATCTCCCATGCCTATGGTCTTCACCTTTCTAGAATAGCTCTCATTACATCTTTTCACCATGTAAATTCACAAACAAGCCTGTTTTTATACCTGTCTTTTATTCTCCATTAGAGAATTTGAAATTAGAAATTTGTCAATGAGAAACCCAGAGACACTCTTGATGTTTACCATTTACTGTTCAGGGGAAATAAGCAGTAATTGGATTTAATTGAGAGCTACAGATTAATTTCTAATAATAACTGAAAAAGCTCAGCAATTTAGATCACTTTAAAGCAATTAAAAAGAGGACTTGATTAACCACCAGACAGCTGCTCAGCAGGGGGCATGGTAACCATGCCCTGGCAATGACTATGCCTGTGTCACATGTCTTCCACGGGCTTGCGGCCTCAGCTGTTTGGCAGGGTCCCGTCTCTACACGATGTTTGTGGAGAAGGCTGGCAGATAACATCTGGCTCCTGGTGCAGGCTTGGTACCAACTGCTTCTAGCAGCTGTTGGGGAGAACATTTCGTTGTGAGTTCCTGCCTCAAGGCACTCATAGCTTTATGGACATTTACTGCCTTCCTGGTTTGCTTTCTACTGCTGCAATAAACACTGTGAGCAACTTGGGAAGGGAAGGGTTTATTTTATCTTACAGACTATGTAGTCCATCATGGAGAGAAGCCAGGGCAGGAACAGGGGTAGGAACCCCTGGAGGATTGCTGCTTACTGGCTTGTTCAGTCTGCTCTATTATATAAACCCAGGACCATCAAGCCCAGGGGTAGCATTGCCTACAGGCTAATCTGATGGGTCATTTTCTTAACTGAGGCTCCCTCTTTCCAGATGACTCTGGCCTGTGTTAGGCTGACAAAATAACCAAGGAGCACACAACACAGCTTGCATCAAGTTTTCTATTCTAATTGTTAGGAAGTCCTGTGACTTCTTTTCTTAGAAAAAGTATCCATGACCTTTCAGATGTGAAAACAAGTTTGAGCATTCAAATAGCTTTATTTTTCTAATTATAAAAGGTAATGCAGATGTATTATAGGAAAATTCAGGCCGTCTGAAAAGTTATAAAGGAAATCACTTTTTAGTGCATAACCACAAAAGAATTGTTGTGACGATTTTCATTATGTCCCTCCCTTGTATACTTCTGGATTCACATGTGTACATGAATGGGAGTCTATATTGTGATTTCAATGTTACATGTTAATTGTAGACCTAAGTCCTTGAACTAGCTATGTAGTATTTTATTGTGTAGGTGCATGCAGCATAACTAGGTTTCTGTTCTTACACGTTTCCAGTTTTCTGGCCAATTTTCAAGTTACTTTACATGGAAATGGGTCAAAAGGACAAGCAAACTGAACTTGGATTTATGTTGATTTGGTGTACTAATTAACCTCCTTATTAAACTACCTTTATTTCCTGAAGGTTGTATGCTTGTGCTATTGGTTGCATTCCCATTCTGCTTCCTATGATGTCTACATCAATGTACATCACCAAGAGTATTGTGGCATTCCCCTTCTCCAACCCCTTCCCACTTCTTGTCACTTGTCTCTGTTAATGTGAGGTGACAGCCATTTCCCCTTACTGCCTGATCCAGAGCAAGGGGGTTAGAAGAAACAGTGGAAGGTCTTCACTCCCAGAGTCCACTTTCAATAAGCTTAAATAGCACATGACAATTTACCAATATTTACCTTACTTAGCTTCAGTAACGTGTGCTTTTGGTGTCCCATCAAGAATGCATTGTGTCTTCTCTTAAAGAGTTTTATTATTTCTAGTCTTATATTTTGATGTTTGTCTATGTAAAAGTAAGATGCTACTGGGGTTGGGCCTTGAATGTGTATAGGCAGGTGGGGGTGTAGTTAGAGATGTGTGTGCACACAGCGAGAGCTGAAGCATGCTGTAGCCCACCGGTCTGCAGGGATCAGCCTTGAGTGCAGGAGGATGGGGGTGGTGGGTCTGCTGTGGTCACATGTATAGAAGCCATGCTTCTGGGGTCAAACACTGTAGAGGCAGCAACTAGATAGCTGGGGGAGGGATATGGGAATGGTGGTTTAAGTACCTAGAGAATGACAAGGCTACTAGGATATGTCTGTGGGCTTGGAAGACCGGTGACTTGCAGGATCAGCTCAGATAGTTCTATGGTGGGAGCAGAGAAGGCTGATAGACAAAACAACCAGAGACTTTCAAGGCCGTTGTACTGTGTTGCAAGATTGGGACAACTTGAATTGTGGGTGAGGAGTAAATATTGTTTTCAATAAGGTACCCACTGATGAGTCACCAGCTCCAAAGGATAGCTCCAAATCCATGATCACACAAATGGCCCTGGCTAAACTCAGAGTCAGAAAACAAAGCAAAAAGACATGAATTGGAGAAAGGGACTTGTAGGGAGAAGGCAGGTCAAAGTGATTCCGGAGGGTTTGGGGAGGTGGGGTTAGTAGTGATTCGAGTGCCCTATATACATATTTGAAATTAACAAAGAACAAACTTAATAAAGTTTCTTTCATAAAGGAAGAATAGGGGCAGAAAAAGGAGGAATGGAACCATAGCAAGACCAAAATCCAGAGGGGAAATACTAAGTTGTGTAGCTACATGCCAGTTGCATCCAGGGCACATGGGCTGGTGTGTGAGTGACAGTGGATTTGAGTAGCCTTCCATCTATGGCCTTGCTGGATACAGTCCATATGTCATTTTCTTGGGATAACTTCTATTCGATGGCATTCCTCAGCTGACTCCCCATGTTTCTGGCATCCCCAGAATCCTAGGATCTTTATTGAATCTCTGGCTTCACTTTCCCAGTTTCACACATTACTCTTTCAGGGACTGGTTCCAGGGAGTCCAATCCTGCTATACATTGCTTTGCTACAGGCTTTCCTTTAGAATATGGGTAAAGTTTTCATGACTCCATAATTCTTTCATTTTTGCATGCCCAGAAAACCCAAATAACATGGATGATACCATGGTCTGTCACAAACGTGAGTGGTAGCAAGCTGTCTTGGACCATGGATGCACTGTCCTCTGAATACCTGGGTGACTGCACATGATGAAAGTAATCCTGAAGAAACAACTTTGTGTGTGGCCTTGTGACAGCAGGATTCCCCAGTGGCATGTTGTTCTCAAGGTAAAAATCTTTTAAATGAGCTTGCTTTTGTACCCTTGATCCTGCAATGGGTGGGGATCCATGAACCCTGAGATCATCTTTTCTCTGTTCCCGTGTGCGTGTGCGTGTGCGTGTGCGTGTGCGTGTGCGTGTGCGTGTGCGTGTGCGTGTGCGTGTGCGTGTGCGTGTGTGTGTGTGTGTGTGTGTGTGTGTGTATGTGACAACTGGAATCTGCTATCCTGATATATTGCTGACATCACTCTAAGTCCTTTGAAGACCTTCTCATTCTCCAAGGTCTCAACTGGGTGAGACACTTGACCCTTCAAACTTTATAAACTACTCCCAGTTGCTTGGCTGCTTTTATTTTTTTCTAGCTCTCCAAATCCATATTCCCTTTATAGCTCCATATAATTTCTAGTTATGCATTTAATTTTAAATTTTTAGTAAGAAATTCTTATCCAGTCTTTGCTCAAGAGAGGAACCACAGAAGAGCAAACATGCACCATCAGTTTGATAAAGAATCGAGTGACTACAGCAGGGCATCTGATACTGACAGAGCCCCTGATGATTCTTGCATCCTGGTAGTTATGCCGTGTTTGTATGGCAGAGATAATGTATGTTCATCTAGTTGCCCTGATGGATCTCCTTCCTGGATCCTCCCAGATGGTGGCAATGCCCAGCATTTTTGCACTTGGGCAAAACCATGATATCATTCTGGCTGGTGATATAGGGTGAAAATGATGCGTGCCACTTTCTGGGGGTGGTGTTGAAACGCTCCCGAGGCTTCCTCAGTCTCTCTTCACATCTGCATAGTTAATGCAAACGCTGGTTGTTGATGGGCAGATCCACAAAATCAAAGGGCACTGGTTCTCTGAATCACCCCACTAAAGTTAGCTTCCCCTGGTGAGTTATCCAGTGTATGCCAGGTTTGTGCAAACAAGAAATAGCTTCAGCTGTTAGACATCAGAGTTTTTAGTGTTTCTATCTATGTAAAGCTGGCCTGTGCTGACTTGTATGTTTGTACCAGAGTGAAAATGGAATTGACCAGGGGTAAGTTCTTAGACATAGGTGGGGAACCAAGACACATAAGTCATGTGATAAGGTTTCAAATTTTACCCTCAAACCAATGAGTTGCTTAATATCTGGCAGAATAAAGGCATGATCAGATTGGTTCTTAGGTATGAGTACTGTGGTATAAGCAAGAGTTCATGATAGCCTAGCTTAGCATAGCTGACAGTGGGCATAGAAGAAAAGATTTGGGGTGGGGAGAGGTAGAGTTGATGTGGTGACTGATTTAAAGCCAGCTTATTGAACTGTGGGTTATAAAGCCCTATGGTGGTGTGTAATTGAATGTAGGAAGCTTGGCAACGGTAAAATTTCCTGAATATGAAACAGCTAAATGTTAATTTTAAAGTCAACTGCATAATGAACCAATGTGTTTCTCTTGGTGCCCACCCATGTTGCATCACACAACTCCACTGCAGCCTTGGATCTGAACACATGGTATGCACACTTCCTACCGTAGATTCCATCACTGTGCATGTGAACACTTCCTGAGGCACCTTGGTTCTGACTGGAGATGGTTTTGCTATGAATTGCAGTGTTTTTCCTGTATGTACAACGAGTTCTGCTTTCCTAGAAACACAGTGGCTTAATTATAGAAAGCAAAGCACTTCTAATGTTTCCCAACCATCATTCCTCAGCATGTAAATACCAAACTAACATGTCTGCAGGTCGTATTATGTTACAATGCTTGATTCTTAAGACCACTCTTTGAGTTCCTGACCTGAGTTTCATTTTTTTAAAAAAGGTTCAATGAATTTTGACTTGAGATTAGAACAGAAATTCCAAGAATTTTTGAAGTGTCCCTAAATACTTCTGCCATTTCATACTAAGTATCTGTGCAAAATTTTTCAGCATTGATGATTAAAAAATCAAAGCATCATCCAACTCTGCAGGATGTTGAGGATGTCCCGTGCCTGGCAATATTAAACTTTTAGCCGTGTTAACATAAAGAAACACATTCATCTCTTTAGTGTGCACATTTATTTTCACTTTTAGCAAATAGTGTAGTTGCACTATGCCAAAGAACTGTTAAGATGGATTTATAATTATTACCATTAAGCTTTTGATTTGTATAGCTATTTTATATGCCTATATACCCAAGGCTACCTCAACATTTCTCAGTTAAAGGGATCTCAGGAGAACAAAGTTTGAGAAGCCCTGGTTTAGTATGTGATATTGGGGAGGGGTCAAGACTAGGTGACAAGGGTGGTGGTGTGTCATTCATTGATGTGGGGGACAAAGGAGAAAAGGAATATGCTGAGTGAGAAAGGGTGACAAAGACAAAAACCTTAGGATGGATACTGTCCAATCACCATCTCCCTATATCAGGAAAGATATTTCTAGATGTCCCACAATATACATATTACTAACTTCATGTAACACATATAATTAACTTCAAGCTGTGCAAAGATCAAAAAGCGTTTTTGTGTTTTTTGCTAAAAAGATTTATTTATTATGTATACAGTGTTCTGTTTCCATGTATGCTGCAAGTCAGAAGAGGGCACTAGATCTCATTCAAGGTGGTTGTGAGCCACCATGTGGTTGTTGGGAATTGAACTCAGGACCTCTGGAAGAGCAGCCAGTGCTCTTATTGCTGAGCCATCTCTCCAGTACCCCATTTTTGTGTTTTAAGAAAGATGTATTTTTAATTATGCGTGCTTGTGCATGTCTGTATGAGGACATGGTCATGTGTGGGTGCAGGTGCTCTCCCAGTACTGAAGAGGGCACTGGATCCCTTCAAGGGGGCGGTTGTGAACCCAGGTCCCCTGCAAGAGCAGTATTTATTTTGCTAAATTCATTTTTTCTCTTAAATTCAACTGCTGAGACATCTATCCAGCACCAAAAATTTATTTCTACGATCTGCTTAGTCCACATAATAATAATATATGTTTCCATAATTATATATGTTTTCAGGGCTGACCACTTGGTATCAGATAACCAATTTAGGATTCTTCCCCAGGGAAGACTCTTTCTCTCACTTTTCTACTGTCAGCATTCCTTGGTTGCCTGTAGTTCTTTGTCTAGGGTTGAGGGCCCATGAGACATTCCGCCTCCACGTTAGCACATCTGTTGGTATTGTCCTTGTTCCGGTTTTATCTAGGTAGCCATGTTAATGTCAGCTTCTCTGACATTTCTAGGAGGCAAAAACCTCACATCATACTTGCCATTTCTCTGGCTCTTAAAATCTCTCCTCCTTTTCTTCTATTATGATTCTTGAGCCGTAGGTGCAGGAGTTGTGTTGTAGATATATTAACTGGGGCTGGGCACCACGTGGTGACTTGTTCTCTCTGTTGTGATTTGGGTGTGGTTTTGTGTAATAGTTTCTGTTTGTTACAAGGAGATTATTTCTTTAATGAAGATTGGGACCTAGCTGTGGGTATAAGGATAATTACTTAAATGTAGTTAGGAATTATGCTGGTTTAGAAAAGTAGTTATTGTAGGTTTTCCTCCAAAATCCATGCCTTCCCTCACCCTGGAGAGTTGTCTAGGTTTCCAGTATCAGGCTAGGTTTCCAGTGTCAGGCACAATTTCCCTCTTGTTGAACAGGCCTTAAGTCCAATTTGAGAGTTGTTGGTTACTGCCATGGTGACCAGCTTGGTAGGAATATTGTGCCATGCTGTTGTGGAATATTAGTTTAAGATGTGTTACACTCGTTTATGCTGTGAAATATTTATTTAAGGATGCAAAGATGTGCTGTATTGCCAGGCGTTGGTGGCCCACGCCTTTAATCCCAGCACTCGGGAGGCAGAGGTAGGCAGATTTCTGTGAGTTCAAGGCCAGTCTGGTCTACAGAGTGAGTGCCAGCATAGGCTCCAAAGCTAAACAGAGAAACCCTGTCTCGAAAAACCAAGAAAAAAATAAAACAAAACAAAAACAAAAGATGTGTTGTATTCTTTTTAGGCTACATTGTTTAACTCTGTGAAGCTGTGTTACTTAACCTGCCTAAAACAATTGATCTAATAAAGAGCTGAACAGCCAATAGGAGGCAGGAGAGAGAAATAGGCAGGTCTTGCAGACAGAAGAAACACTAGGAGAAATCTAGGAAAGAGAGCAAGGACTAAGAAAAGGAGAAGGAGAGGACAATGCCAAGGGCCAGCTACCCAGCTACATAGTCAGCCATGGAGTAAGAAGGAAAGAAAGACTTACAGAATAAAGAATGGTAAAAAGCCCAGAGGCAAAACATAGTTAAAGAGAAACTGGATAATTTAAGTTAGAAAAGCTGGCTAGAAACAAGCCAAGCTAAGGCTGGGCATTCATAAGTAAGAATAAGTCTCTGTGTATTTATTTGGGAGCTGGGTGGCAGGTTCCCAAAGAGAAACAAACAAACAAACAAACAAACAAAAGCCCAACCTCCCCTCCCCAAACAAAACAAAACAAAACAAACACACAAACAAACGCAACTACACCATGCTGGCCACTTTTTTTTTTTTAGTTCATAGGCATCATAGTCATAGCTGGGGTAGCTTCCTTCACATGACACCTCCTGATGCTGTGAGAGCTAGTCCTTAGGAAGGGGGCATATAGGTCAGATGCAGTGTGAATCCTCCAGGTCCTGTGTCTGAGGTACATGGTGTCTTCAGCAATGAGGACTTACCTTCAGCCTCTGGGAGGCCACTATCAGCAATAGCCTATGCTGTGTGAGTCTCTTGGACATCTCTGTTCACCAAACCAAAAGATTTTCTGTGCCTGCTTTTGAAGTTTTTGTTAGTCTATGGCTCTTGTGGGGAGCATTGTCAGCCCAGATGGGAAAGTTTTATTTAAACTATATATGTATATGTGTACACAGACTTATATGTATTTTAGAGAGATAGATAATGCTTAGGATTTTCTGAGACATCCTTACTGTTACTTTACTCTCCTTCTCTGTATTAGTTTTCCTCCCCTCTAATTAAACCCCTCCCTGTTTTATCCATTTTCCCCCTCAAACCACTAGTACCCTGCTATTCCCTTCTCTGTTGCTCCCTCTCCATGCCCCTCCATCTTGATTTGTTTTTTCCCGGAGACAAGGTTTCCCTGTGTAGCCCTGGCCTTCCTGGAACTACTGTGTAGACCAGGTTGGTCTCAAACTCAGAGATCCGCCTGCCTCTGCCTCCCGAGTGCTGGTGTATGCCACCATCACCCGGCTTCCATGTTACTTTTTTACTTTCTGGTTCGGCATACTCCAGGGTATGTGCTCACATCTGAAGACTTGGAACGAGAACCGTCAGATGAAAAGGAGCATGTGACATTTGTTATTCGGGGTCTGTTACTTTACTCAATGTGATCTTCTAGTTCCATTAATTTACTTGAAAAGTTCACAATTTCATTTTTCTTTACAGCTGAATAGTATCACATAGTGTATATGTACTACATTTCATTATCCATTCATGTTTTAAAGGACATTTAGGTTGTTTCCATTTCCTATCCATTGTGAACAGAGCAGCAATGAACATGGCTGAGCTGGTATCTGTGGAGTGGATCTGGAGTTCTTTGGGGACATGCCAAGGAATGGTTTAGCTGGGTCACAGGGTAGATTTGGTTTTTTTAGCTTTTTGAGGTTCTCCGTACTGATTTCCAGAGTGGCTGTTGAATTTGCAGTCCCTACAGCCGAGAGTTTCCTTTTCCCCACAGCCCCTCCTGCGCTTGTTGTTTGCTTGTTGAGTCTCAAAGTTGTTTTGATTTGCATGTCCCTAACTGCTTGGGGGATGAATTGTGTGTGTGTGTGTGTGTGTGTGTGTGTGTGTGTGTGTGTGTGTGTGTGTGTGTGTGTGTGTGGGTGTGTGTGTGTGTGTGTGTGTGTGTGTGTGTGTGTGTGAGAGAGAGAGAGAGAGAGAGAGAGAGAGAGAGAGAGAGAGAGAGAGAGAGTTTTATTTCTTTTGAGAACTCTCTCTTAGATCCTAGGCCCATTTTTCTAATGGGTCCTTTGTGGTTCTTTTTGACTGTTTTCTGACTTTGTTTTTTTAAAGGTTCATTATGTGTACATGTATATATGTATATATGTGCACCGTGTGCAAGTCAAAAGAGGGCTTTGGATCCCCAAAACTGGAATTATAGATGACTGTGAGTACCATGTGAGTGCTGGGAATCAGCCCGGTGTCCCCTGAAAGAGCAAAGTGCTTAACTGCTGACCCAACTCTGCAGGGCCTAAGATCCCCCTGGATTCTGGATCTCAACCCCCTGCTCAGCTGTATAGCTGGCAACTGCTCTCTCCCGCTCTGTGGGCTTCCTCCTCATTTGGTGGTTTCATTAGCTGTGCAAAAGCTTTATAGTTTAATAAGGTCCCACTTGTCAACTGTTGGCCTCCGTTCTTGGCCAATGGGGACCTTTTCAGAAAGTTTGCACCTATGTCATATAGGCTCCTGACTACAGCTTCAGTGTTTCAGATTTCATATTTGGGTCTTTGGTCCATCTGGTGTTAGTTTTTGTGCAAGGTGATAGATGTGGATCTGATTTTATTCTTCTTCATATAGCACTATATGTTGAAAATTCTTTAATTAAAATATAATTACATACTTTTCCTCCTTCCCTTTCTTCCCTTCAACCCCTTCCATGCCTTCTTTGCTCCCTCTCAAATTCATGACCTCTTTTATTATTATTACTATTATTGTTGTTGTTTTATACACACGTACATAAATATAGCCTGCTGAGTCTATTTGGTGTTGCTTACAAGCGATTTCAAGGCTGACCTTGGTATTGTATAACCAATTAGGGGACGACTCCTACACTCAGCATTCTTAGTTGCCTATAGTTCTTTGTCTAGGGGCGGAGCTCTGAAGAGCCCTGTAGTTGAGATATGAAGCTTCCCTATCATTTCTGGAAGACACATACTGTCCATAGTGCCACAGCAGATTTCCTGGTCCTTTGATGGCTACAATTTTTCTGTTCCCTCTTCCTCCACGTTCCCTGAGCCTTAGCTACAGGAGTTATGTTGTAGATGTACCAATTTGGTCTGGGCAGCCTATTATCATTTATTCTCAGCATTTTGGCCAACTGAGCTTTTCTTTAGTGGTCTCCATCTTTTTAAAGAAAATCAAAGAAGCAGTCATAGCGATCCATCTCAGACGTCTACCTGGGTTTTCACTATTGGATCCTGTGGTCCAGGGAGTATAGTGAGAAGATGTTTTCTTAACTCTGCTCTTTTGTTCTTCCATCATGAATTCCAATTTAAGGGATACGCCTAGAAACTCTGGAGGCAAGTTTGATATTTAATTGTAGCCTGGTCTCTGGTTAGTCATCAAAGTAAGAGGGAGATGCACTCTGCCATCCACACAAAATTGCTAAGTGCCATTGAATAAAGCATATACCAACACAGTGTATTACTGTTGTTTTAATAACCAGGGGAGGGATAAAAAAGACTGCATGAAACAAGCATGCCCTTAGTCACACATGGGCCAAGGAAACTGAGAACAGAGTGTCCAGTGTTCTGTAACACTTAAAAACAGAAAATGGAGAAGATAACTTATTCATAGGAAATTCCAGGTCTGGTAAAAACTTCTGATGGTTTAAGTTCAGGTGTTTTACTCATACTGTTCATTCTCCCATGGGGATTATTAAATAGACACAGCAGAAAATTCTCTGTTAGTCCTGGAAAGTGGGGACAGGAACCAGCACATAACAGAGGTTCCGGGTTGAGGAGACACAGCAGCTGCCTCTGATTTGGCGTCATCAGCCCTTAAGATGGAGGAAGAGAGTTGTGGGCTAGGTACATCCTCCCACTCTGTTGGAGAGATAAGTAGAGCCTCTGGAGATGACAGATAAAGAGGAGAGAGAAGGTAATAACTGCAAGCTTGCTCCATTGTTTCCCTTCTTCCCTAACAAAAATAGGATTTGTTCTAGAATACAAGAGGAGGTTCTTCATCCCTAGATCTATCTCACAGCCATTTGTATTATTTATTTTGTAAGTTGTATCCAAGAGATAGACATTTTAAGAGATGAGGTTTGCTGTGTTGTTCAGGCTCCCTTTGGCCTTCCAACCTCCTGATGCTCCCTCCCCAGTTTTTAGTAGCCGGGGGCACCAGTCCTTGCCATCATCCTCACCTTATACTGTCCTAAAACGCAGGATTGAGATTATAGGTTGTTTGTGCTGTGAATTCACAGAGAGGAAAACTTTGAGGTGATTTTTTGTAGCAAGATCTGGTACTTGTGCTTATACCTTTTAACCCAAATTATTACTTACTCTAAAGCAAAGAAAAACAAAACAAAACAAAAAACATCCCTCTAATTGCCCCAAGACTGAATTTGTTACTGCCTTATGCATTCATAGTTTCGTTTTTTTTTTTTTTCACCTCTAGGTGTATTTATCTCATTTGCTTCTGCCCAACACACATGGCCACTGTGTTTCTAAGTCCTCATGGAGCTCGGGTAGGAGTTAGACTGCCAGTCAATGTCTACTGCCTACTGCTGCATTGCACTGACTGGATCCTTCTTAAAGCTGACTAGGTGCAGAATCTGGGGTCTGAAAGAAACTGACTCATCACCCTCATCTGTCATAAATTTTTTTAAAGAGGGGCACAAGAGAGAAAGATGCCATGCTACAGAGTTCAAGTGGAGGTTTTTTTTAATTATTATTAGGGAAATGGATGATAAAAAGGGGAAAGAGGAAGGGGGAGACCAGCTTCCAGAGACTGGAGCATCAGGAGAAGGAAAGAGTGGCAGAGAGAGAGAGAGAGAGGGGAAGAGAGAAGAGAGAGAGAGAGAGAGAGAGAGAGAGAGAGAGAGAGAGAACAGAAACAGAGAGGGAGAGAATGAAAGAGGAGGATGGGAGGTGGTGGACAGGGCCCTTTTAAAAGGAAACATAGTGAATATGCACAGGTGGTGCTCTTAGTGGCTGCAGCTGAGGGTGAACCCCAGGGACAGGCCAGTACAGATTCCTGAATACTAACATCATCCACACAACCTTTCTTTTCTTTCTTCCTTTCTTCCTTCCTTCCTTCCTTCCTTCCTTCCTTCCTTTCTTTCTTTCTTTCTTTCTCTCCTTTCTTTTATTCCCTCCGTTCTTTTTCTTTCTTTTTTTTTTGATTTTTTGAGACAGGGTTTCTCTGTGTAGCTTTGGAGTCTGTCCTGGCAGTCTCTCTGGAGACCAGGCTGGCCTGGAACTCACAGAGATGCACCTGCTTCTGCCTCTGCTCCCCTCCACCCCCAGTGCTGGGATTAAAGGCATGCACCACTGCCCAACATCACACAACATTTCTGTGTAAAAAGGGAAATGCTTAATTGGCTAACAAAGTTTCCCCAAAGTTAATGTGCTCTGCAAAACTCAAAACAGAAATGCTTTTTATTGAGCTTATTTTGGGGGGAGGGCCTTTCAACTAGTCCTTTGCAGTGCTTCCAATGCAAATACTGCTTCATTGAGCAAGTGAGGGGCCTGGAAGGGAAAAGTGAGGTTAAACACACGCCCTGTCTAGTGGTGCACAGCCAGTGAAGGGGACACAGGGTCAGGGAAGATGCCTTTGTTTATTGACACTTGGTGATGTGTAAGAAAAATAACCAGTAAGTGTTCAGCAGTGTAGGGTATTAGAGCAATTTCATGTTTTACACTCTGCTCTTTTCCTTCAAGTTAATCATTTGTAGGTATTCCTGAGTTGTCAGGGATGATATTCCAGACAGAATTTTTGTTAGAAAGCAAACATTGAAGAATGAAATAATTAAGATGAATAAATAATTCATTTTCTTGGGGAAAGTAATATTTTAAGCAAAGTACATGGTCTTACTGAAAAAAAATTTTTTCACTGTATCTGTATATTCTCCAGTATAAAGCAATGTGCGTTTTAGAACAATGTGAGGTGCCAGCCTGTGGCCCCCGGAGAGCAGGAGCAGCATAGCAATCCTTATCGCTTATATTGTATCTCTTTCTGTACACAACTTGGATTTTGTTGTCCTTTCCTTAAATGTAACCCTTTGTAAGCAAATACTTTTGTAAAGTGTAGCATTTACCTCCATATATTTCTGGATAGAACTGAACACTCACATATGCTCCTGGATGATCTGAAGTCATGAACACAGCACTACGCAATGCCTTAGTGTTTCTTTCAGGCTACAGTGTGGTGATTGAATTATAATAAAGTGGTTTAAATTTCCTTTTAGTCTTACTTTATGTGGTCAGTATGCCTCCTTGGACCTCTTACCCCTTCTTAATTCACAGCTTCAAATTTGTTCTGGAAAAATCAGTTGAAGAAACTCATTGGCACCAAGGGCAAAGCATGGGTAATGTTGAGCAAGACTCATGCTTGCTGATGTGTGATACTTAGATATGTGTGCTGGTTGGATGCTGTTCCTGTTCTTGCTCTGGCTGTGATAGGGCTCCCTTCCTGGACTTAAGCTCTAGATTAGAGAGCTGCTTAAGTTCATTTCATCACCACAATGAAACTCCTGAGGATGCATAGCTTTATAAGGAAAGGAGATTCGTGTAGACCATAGTTTTCCAGGCTCAAGAGCTTACCCCTGACATCAGCTCAGCTCCAAGCCTCATGGTGAGTCCATTCCCACAGAGGGGGCTTGTGTGGGAATGAGAAATCTACTGCCAGTCAGGAAGCTAAAGACAACAATTAGGCTTGGCTCCTTCTTTAATGAAAAAAAATTTCACAAAATATATTTTGATCATGTTTCTCTCCTCTAACTCCTCTCAGATCATCTCCACCTGGCTACTTACCCAACTTTATGTTCTCTCTGTCTCTCTCTCTGTTTTGTTTTGTTTTGTTTTTTTTTTTTTTTTTTTTTTTTTTTTTTTTTTTTTTTTTTTTTGAGACAGGGTTTCTCTGTGTAGCCCTGGCTGTCCTGGAACTCACTTTCTAGACCAGGCTGGCCTCAAACTCAGAGATTTGCCTGTCTCTGCCTCCCAAGTGCTAGAATTAAAGGCATGTGCCATCACTGCCTGGCCTGGTTTGGGGTTTTTTTTTGGGGGGGGGAATGATGGTTGTTCTCTCTCTTTAAAAAGAAGTAAAAAGATTAGTAAAGAAAAATTCAAAACAAAAAGTACACAAAACACATGGTTTGTTTCTTTTTGCTTTTGTTTGTTGTTTTCCCCAACTATTCCTGGAGTGGGACCTGCCCTGGAGTGTTGTTGATACACACAGAGGCACTCCATTTGAGGAAACTCATTTTTCTTTGCTAGTGGGTAGCAATTACAAATAGTCTCTTGGTTACAGGTGGGATCCCATGTCCATTTCACCCTCTCAGTGCTGAGACCCTGTCTGGCTTGAACTTGTGCAGGTGTTCTGCGTGCTGTGACAGTCTCTGTGAGTTCATGTGTATCAGTCCTGTTATGTCTGGAAGACACTGTTTCCTGGAAGTCAACCATCATGTTTGTCTCTTATAGTCTTCATGCCTCCTCCTCTGCATAAGTCTCTGAGATTTAAGGGGAGAACTTTGATAAAATCATCCCATCTAGGGCTGAGTGCTCCAAAGTCTCTCATTCCCTAAACATTGTTTCATTCGTGGGCCTCTGTTCATTCCCATCTCCTATGAGAAGAAGCAAGGATGAGTGAGGTACTGAGTTATGGTTATAGCTCATTCTGGCAAAGCAGCATACTTCAGAATGGGAAAATAATTTTCACCAATTTTACATCTCATAGAGGTTTAGTACCTAGAATATATAAAGAACTAAAAAAGCCAACATCAAGCAAACAAATAACCCAATTAAAAATGGGGCACAGAATTAAGTAGAGAGTTCTCAAAAGATGAAATGCAGATGGCTGAGAAACACTTGTGTTCAACATTCTTAGCCATTGGGGAAATGCAAATTAAAACTACTTTGAAATTTCATCTTATAGCAGGCAGAATGACCAAGATTAATAAAATGAATGCCAGCTTATGCTGGTGAGGATGTGGGTGAAGGAGAACAATTATTCACTGGTGGTGGGAGTACAAATTGGTACAGCTACTATGGAAATCAGTGTGGCAGTTCCCCAGGAAGCTGGAAATAGATCTACCTTAAAATCCAGCGACTCTACATCCTACTACAGAGATTCTTGTTCATCCATGTTCATTGCTGCTCTTTTCATAATAGCCAGAACCAGGAAACAGCCTAGATGTCAATCAACTAATGATAATGAAAACATGGTACCATTACACAATGGGATATTATTCAGTTAAGAAAAAATATGAAATTCTCTGGTAAATGGATGGAGCTAGGAAAAAAAAAAAGATCATCCTGAGTGAGGTAACCCATACCTAAAAAGAAAAAAATTGTATGTGTTCTCTTATATGTGGATGTTGGCTTTAGAGCTTTTGACGCATGAGCTACAATCCAAATAGCCACAGGGGTTAGGTACCCAGTAAGGAAGGAGGAGAGAATACAGTGTTATGGACTTGCTCTCATAACAAATTTCTTTTAAGACCTAAATCAGGTTGTAGTGGCATCTTGCCCTGCCAGTGAACTTGTAGTGGTGGCCACACCTTTTGGGCATGGTTTCAGGTGAAGATATGACCCATTATAAGGTAGAGGAGGGGCTGGCTCTCTGTCTTTTGGGTTGCAGAGAGCATCGGAAGAACAGAGACGATTATCTCCTGGAGCAGGGAGACTGCAGCAGTTATTTACTCTTATCTGTGTAAGTCCTTCCTTAATAAACACCTATTTATCATTCATTTTGGGTCTGGTGAACTCATTTAAACCCTGCCTTGATCAGGTCCCAAGAGAAATACCTTAGACCCTTCTGAGGGTAGTGCTCAATGACGTAAGCACTTCCATTCATACTTCCATACTGAGGACCAGGCTATCAACATCTGAACCATTGGGCAACAAATCACACCCAAACCATCCCAATGAGTATTATAGTCCAAAAGAAAAGTGAGGAAACACACCACAGTGTACACAGGAAGTACTGCAACTTTCTAACTTGTGGACTTGGAAGATTCATCTTCAGATAGTGAAATGACTTGCCTCGAATCTCCTGATTGGTAGCCCAGGTTGGACTAGCACTGCATTTCCTGACCAGGACTTCTTGTGGTAGGTGATCTTGTGCACCCTAGGGGAAGGGACAGGGTGGGAGTTCTAAGGTGCTGATGAAGACACTCTGCAAGGCATCTGTGTTTGTCCAGAGTTTCTGAGGACCTATTATACATGCATAGGATTTTCAAGGTGTGAGGTGCAAACACCTCTGAGCCAGGCCAGCCCCAGAAGCCGGCAGCAGTCAACCTTTGAGGGTGTGGCTTGTAGACTCTGCTGGCCTTGGAAGAGTTACCAGATCTAGTTTCATCCTTCAGAAGACATTATGGGACTCTAGTCTTCCTTGTCCTACCTTGAAGACTTGGAACTCCATCCATCATCTCCCTCACTTTCTTGACAAAGGTTTTGATGTTCTCATACTTCCTGTGCTGCAGCCGCCCGAAGTCCTATACTCCTTACTCAAAATTATGTACTCGGTGCCATTAGGACCACTGAGGAACTCCATGGGATCGAAGTGCAGGCAGAGGGTAAAGCCAAGAGCCAGGGTGTGCTGATGGCTGCAGACCCTTTCACCAAGTGGAACTTCTCTGCTGCTGTGATGAACTCCATTACCAAAAGCAAAATAGAGAGGGTTTATTTCAGTCTACTGTTCCAACGGGGGGGGGGGGATAGGGTCCATAACAGTGGGGAAGGCATGGCATGGCTGCAAGAGCAGGAATCTGGGTGGTCACAGCTGTGTGTACACTCAGGAATTAGACAGACAGACAGACAGACAGACAGACAGACAGACACACAGACAGAGAGACAGGAGGGAAAGGGAGGGAGAGAGAGGGAAAGGGAGGGAGAGAGAGAGGGTGGAGGGAGAGAGAGAAGAGAGGCAGGAAGGGAGAGAGAGAGAGAGAGAGAGAGAGAGAGAGAGAGAGAGAGAGAGAGAGAGAGAGGAGAGAAGGCAAGGTGGCTTGAAGTTATTGTTTAGGTGGAAGCTCCACCCCAGTCAGCCCCCCTCTCTCTCCAAACCCTGCCCCCTTTCAAAAAAGCCCTCCAAGAGGCAGCTCCTCACCTGAGCTGCTGAAGACCACACCTGCTTCCCAGAGACTTTTGATCTCTTCTCCCTGTCTCCTTTCTGGAGGCCCTAAAAATTATCCAGAAGTGTTTTACTCATTAAACCTTGACTTTCAATTCTTCATTCAGCTTGATTTGGATTACTGCATTACTGCGTTGGTGGAGAGGCTTTATATTGGGTGTAGCATGATAAAGAAAAGACCCAGAGACATTTATTGGGGTTCAAGCTTCAAGCTGAATTTCAGAGAAGCCAAGCAGCCAAGCCAGTAGATCTTACCTCTACCCAGCTGAAATGGCAATCCTGTCTCCATGAATCCTCAGAGGCAAAAGGCCTCCTGCCTCCTCCCCCTTCTACACCCAGGCATATCACCCCTGTCTCCACCTTCCTAGTGCTGGGATTAAAAGTGTGTGATCCCAAGTGCTGAGATCACCTTTGTGTGAGCTGTTTCTTTTAGGACTGGATCAATTTTGTGTAGTCAGTGTGGCCTTGAACTAACAGAGATCTATCTATTAATCCTGAGTCCTGGGACTAAAGGTGTGTATCACCACTGCCTGATCTCCATAGCTTGAGGCTGACTTTGCTTTCTGAAACCTCAGGCAAGCTTTAATAAATCATAAATAATATATCAATTGGGGTATGGAAACCTTTTAGTTATAAATCCTCAAGTCAGCCAACCCTCTACCCCATGATGTGCTTTCTGTAACAAGGATATACCTCCTAAGTTTCATAACATCCCCCAAACAGCACCACCAACTGCGGACTGCATGCCCTGATACACGAGCCTATGTTCATCATTTAAACCACCACATTCAGCCCCTTGGCCCCTGTAGACCCATGACCATTTCATGATGAAAATACATTTAGTATAACTCCAAAAGTTCCCAGTCTTTAATAATCTCAACACAGTTCCAAAGTCCAAAGTGTCTTAACTGTGATCCCCCACCCCATAAAATAAAAAGGCATTACAAACTTCCAATACGGTGGCACAGAATATAAGTCAAGCCTCAAACCCAGCAGACAAATGATCCAACCCTGCATCTTCATGTCTAGTAAGTATCTGGGCTTCAGGATTAGTCACTTTTCTGTTGCTGTGATAAAACACCAAGCCCCAAAGCAACTAATACAGAGTTCGTTTTGGCTTACAGTTCCAGGAGAATAGACCCTACAGAGGCTGGGAAGGCATGGCATGGTGGCAGGAACGGGAAGCTGCCTGCTGCTCAAATTTTATCAGCAGGCAGGAAGCAAAGCAAGAGGGAGAAGTATGATGATGCTCTAAACCTGCCCAGCTCCAGTGATACTTCATATCTGCAGCACTTAAAGATTTCATAACCTGCCTGAACAGGAGGAGTAGGAATGTATGAAGCTCCTGCAGGCAGGCACAGACCCTGGGACAGGTGCCAGAAACCAGGAAGCTAAGAAGGCACATCTTAACAGGAAGCACAACTTGATTTCCCAGATCTCTTGGGGAGTCAGCATGCATGCACCCCCTTTGTCCCTAGGTAGTGTGACTTCTCAGGGGAAGGTAAGCCCAGAGCTAGAAGAGGAGGCCTGGCCTAGACTCCAGTGATGGATCAGGTGAGCAGTACTCTCAACGGTCATCCCAACACTCTCGGGGTTACCTAATCTCTGTCCTTCCCACTCTCCAATATCCACTGTCCCATGCCTTTGACAATGGCATCCTCAAACACTTGGGCCATGCCTCAGAGAGGATGATGTGAAGGCTGAGAGGGTGGAGTGGTGACTGAGGGAAAGCGCCATCTGCACATGGGCAGAGTAGAGCAGAGTGGTAGTGAATGGCCAAGTATAGGACTTGGACACATTAATTCCTTTTATGTAGCTGTGACCAGATATTAGGGACAAGAGAAGAAGAGAGTTAGTCTAACTCATAGTCTCAGAAGTGTCACTCTGTCATGTGGGAAGGGTATAAGAAAACAGAGCAGTCCACACTACAGCAGTCAGGAAGCAAAGAAAAGGGAATACAGAAAGGGTCCATAGGAAACCAGAGCCTCTAAAGACATGCCTCCCCCCCCCAGTAGCTTATGTCCTCTAAATAGGTCCACCCCCTACCTTTCAACACCCTAGTCTCCCTCTATTAAGGGACCAATTCATTCCTTAGTGTCGCGTCCACCCTTGACCAGCAAGAACGACACAACACCGAGGAATCTTCTTCACACGGTTTTATTTGGGAACCTTGCTTTACAGTGAAATGGCTGCCCCGGGTAGAGGAAGACGGGGTCTGATATAGTCTACATCTACCAATCACCTAACTCTACGTGGTGCGCCAGGATAGGTTGTCTCCAAGCAGAATTAAGATGCTACATGACCTTTACCAAATTAGGAGTTGTTTACCACAGAGAGCACTCGCCGTCCGGCTGGCGGAAGGCGGAAACCGGCACCATCTTTTGGGTGCGGTACTTTGCAGCTCCCAACACCTTAGGTCAGACCCATCAGGACGGATCTAAACATCTGGAAACATGATGCCAGACATGTGCTTTATAATGTCCTCGGTGGTTTTGAATCCATTCAAGTTGACCATTGAGATTAACTGTCACACTGGGACATCTCTGAGGTACAGATAACCCATAGGTAGAATCTGCCCTTTATAACCCCTGCGTCACCTATATGAGCTGGCTCAACATGCCAGAATTATTGGGGTGGCAGAACTTCCATAAGAGGGTGGGTGGCATTTCCTTTTCTGATTTTTTCCCTCAGCCAACTCTTTGTAGGGATAGCCTGACTCTAGATGGAACCTGAAGAAATAAAGACTGTACTGGCTCCAGTTTACAGTATGAGGCATTCCTTGGGGGCTGGCTCAGGAATCAAAAGCACCCAAGGGAAATGAGACAGGAAGTTCTGTGGGGACATTAATACCTAAGAGCAGAGCCACTTAAACATTCCCAGCAATGTCCCAGCCCCAGAGGCAGCATCCTCAGGGCTTTTCCTCTGTTGCACACACAGGGACTTGAGCTTGATGCAGCTGCCAAGGCATAAACATAATAGTTCTTTGAATTCTCCATTTCTTCTTGAATATTCATGTGAGTGTTCCAATTGATTCCATGATACTTGAAGGCCAGTTTTAGAATGTGAATGATTTGAGAAATCAGTCTAGTTACTGAGAACATATGGTGTTTAAATCGTGCTGCTTCTGGTGTCTCATTTGTAAAACAGGAATGAAAACATTTACGTTCGAATGTGAAATGCTCCCGGCAGGCTTGTGGGCCAGGTGCTTGCTGCTCAGCCCATGGTGCTATTTTGGTAGGTGGTTGAAACTTTGGAGGAGGTAGGTTACTGAGGCTGTAACTTTGAAGACCATTTAGCAGGCCTCAGGTCCCTTTCCTTTTCTCTGTTTTTTGGCCACCAAGATGTGAACTGCTCTCTGTTCCACCATGTCTGCTCTGCCACAATAAACTGACACCTTTGAAATTGTGAGCCAAAAGAAATCTCCTCTTAAGTGTTTTATGTCAGACCAATATACCACTCAATAAGTTGTCCTGGTGGCTGAATTAGTCATACCTGTTAAATGCCTAGACCAGATCCTGGTGAATTGCTGTGCAGAGACATCATGACCTGTTGTGACCCACACTGAGGGTCCATCTGTCCCATCCTGCCAGCTAGTCCAGTCCCTGCTTGGAAGGAGTGTGGACTGAGGAAAGAATTAGACAAGAGACAGAGATAAAGTCAGGAAGGCACCCAGGGAATACCAGTATCAGCCCCAAGTTTATTACTCAAAGCTTTTATATACACCAATGCTGGGGTCTGGCCTGTATCAGTCCCATACTACAGAGGCCATCTATTCCAGATTGATGTCTTTGGGGCTGCAATTGGAACCAGCCGAACAGCCCTGGGTCGGACCCTGAGTGGGGGAGTGTGGAATGAGAGAAGTCCTAGCTACCCAATGGTCTTAAGGACGAGACAGAGACATCTTGTCTTCTCAGGAGGGCTCTCAGTCAGTACTGGAAACCACGGTTTATTCAAGCACCCCCTTAAATAGCTTTCCAAAAGTGGGAGTACTGGCAGAAGATATCTATTATTATGTATAGAGCTGATATCAAATATTTCCTTTAGCCCTCAAGATAGTCTTCAAGAACGTACTCAAGCCCTCAGACATTCCACAAGGGCACCAGCCTTCTGGTACCAGGCACGTTTCACTAGCCCTCAGGATAGGTGTAGGTCCACCCAGGGCCTAGGTCTATTGTTATACAAACTAGGAGACATTCTTCACCTTGGCCAGGCCATCCAGAGGTAACCAGCTGACATCTAAAAGACAATGGGAGATTCAAGCTCCTGGAATTGAGTTTGAGGTCTGTATCTGAAATATATTCATATTCAGGCCCCGACACCCTAATCAAAATGGGGCGGGGGGAGAGAAGCAAAAGACTTCCTGACCAAGATAGAAAGAACAAGCAAGCAAAATTACCTTCTCAATACCCCAAACATCAAGTAACCACACCCTAAACCAAATATCCTGTTGTCAAGGTGAGACACATCTAAGACCAAACATGCTGTGGATTTAACCTTGAAGGAGCAATAATGGGCTTGAACTCCCTGACTGTAAGTCAAAAATGGAGTGGAGCCACTTCTATGGGTCCTGACAATAACCAAGACAACTCTTATAAAGAAAGCATTTAATTGGGGGCTGGCTTACAGTTTCAGAGTGTTAGTGTTTTATCATCACACTAAGGAGTATGGCAGTGGCAGGCAGGCATGGCACTGAGGTAGTAGCTGAGAGATTTACATCCTGCTCTGTAGGCAGCAGGCAGAAAGTGACTGGCTATAGCAGGGCTATTGAAACCTCAAAGCTCACTCCCAGTGACATACTTCCTCCAACATGGCCACACCTCCTCATCCTTCTCAAACCACTTATCACCTGGGGACTAAGGACTCAAATATATGATCCTGTGTTGGCCATTCTCATTCACACTACCACATGATGTGTCATAGATGTTCTGAAATGTTCCTCTACTGATTCACTGACATAGATGTGCACATCATGGATCCTTCTCATCTGCAATGTCTAATTTTTTAAAAATTCATCACCTGTTACCCTATAATCAATGCACATAGCATTTCCAAAGTCATCTGAAGACCAGTGAACATTTTGAATCCATTTTGAAAGGTGTGCATCTTCACCTCTAAGGTCCTACAAGCCTATGCTATTTCTTCTTGTGTCTGGTTCAGTTCTTACTATGTAAGCAGCTATCCTGAAAGTCCACTTTGCAAGTCGGGTAGTGGTAGTGTACGCCTTTAATCCCAGCACTTAGGAGGCAGAGGCAGGTGGATCTCTGTGAGTGTGAGGCCAGCTTGATCTACAGAGTGAGTTCCAGGACAGTCTCCAAACCTACAGAGAAACCCTGTCCTGAAAAACCAAAAATGAACAAACAAACAGACAAACAAACAAACAAACAACAACAACAAACCCCTCTTTGCAACATTTTGTTGTTATTTCATTGTTTTCAGGTGAAGGGACCAGCTCCCCATTTCAGCAGCCATAACAGCCTAATGCATGCTTGCCTGACCTTGCCTTGGTTACTAGGAGGTCAGATGCCTGCCTCGTGGCAAGGAACCAATCAGAAGTTAACTGGTGATTGTCCCGCGCATGCTCTGTATTTCTCGCCAGCAAGAAATCATACGCAGGACACTCGGATCCTTCTGCAGGAAAGCTTTAATGCGTCTTGAGAGGAGAGCATAAGCTTACCAGAGCGGAGACCCCGAGCCAAGAATCCCGTCCCCTAATAAAGGCTGGCAGCCCCGCCTGGGATGTGTCACCCCTATGATTGGCTGCAGCTCCTCAGGCCATATGAGCCACGGAATAGGCAGAGATCAAGGAATGGAAATTTACCCAGCGCCTGCGCAATAATCTTGTTTACATTCGGTGCCTGCCAGATGCAGGCGCCATCTTGTAATGGAGAATGCAGGGACGGCTCCCTACAGATCCCCCTTTTTTTATTAATTAATGATAAGGCTTTATATTTTTACAAGCAAATAGGTCACCCATATGTTGAGGGATAGAGGCAGAGGTTGAACCTTCCCAAAATCAAACATTAAGACTGTGTACGGGAGTCGCAACTAGGCTGTTAGCTTGACCCGAAGCACTCTCGACCTGTCCTCTGCCGTTTTTCTGGGAAAGGGAGACTAGGGCAGGCAACCCTTATGCAGGACAACATGCCTCCCAGAGAAGCCTGCATATTGTGCAACTCTCTGTGCGATGTCTTGCTCGACATCCCTCATGGGCTGCTCAAGCCAGGCACTCTACCCTGTGCAATGAGCCTAGGCTCCGGGTGTGCAAGAGCTGTCTGGCCAGCGGCCTATTGTTTCCTTGTTCCAAAGCTACAAGCGCTTGGGCGATAACCACCTTGTCTCTCTTAGTTTGAGCCCTGAGCTTACAGACCAGCCAGAGAAGCAACATCAATCCGCAGCAAACGGCTGCACCAAACAATCCCACCCCCACCTCTTAAGCAGTGACAATCTCTCCGCCAAGGACAGGAGTTAATCTGGATAACAATAGCGGCTCTTAACTCCCGGGGGAAGGGTGGAGTTCCGACTTTTGAAGGTCCGAAGAGGCTCTTTAGGTTGAGTCTTTCCGGGATCCATAGGGGATTTTCTTCATCCTGTGAGAAAACACAATATCGCTCCCCTGGATCTTATGAGAATAGGATCCGGGCCTCTCCAAAGACCAGTTAAGACATCTTTCTATTTTACCATCTCCTTAGACCTTTTAGGTTCTGAGGTATGACGCTTGGCCGCTTGTATGGCCCTGAGCGTCGGTGTTTAGAAAATTAAGGGTAAACAGTGCCATGGATATTGCAACTCTTGGCACCGAGGGTAAGGATGCTCCCATTCCCTCCTTTTGTTTGATTAAATAAGACTCATACGCAGGACACTCGGATCCTTCTGCAGGAAAGCTTTAATGCGTCTTGAGAGGAGAGCATAAGCTTACCAGAGCGGAGACCCTGAGCCAAGAATCCCGTCCCCTAATAAAGGCTGGCAGCCGCCGCCTGGGACGTGTCACCCTATGATTGGCTGTAGCTCATCCGGCCATATGACGCCACGGAATAGGCAGAGATCAAGGAATGGAAATTTACCCAGCGCCTGCGCAATAATCTTGTTTACATTTGGTGCCTGCCGGATGCAGGCGCCATCTTGTAATGGAGAATGCAGGGACGGCTCCCTACAGATCCCCCTTTTTTTATTAATTAATGATAAGGCTTTATATTTTTACAAGCAAATAGGTCACCCAAATGTTGAGGGATAGAGGCAGAGGTTGTACCTTCCCAATCAAATATTAAGACTGTGTACAAGAGTCGCCATCAGGCTGTTAGCTTGACCCGAAGCGCTCTCGACCTGTCCTCTGCCGTTTTTCTGGGAAAGGGAGACTAGGGCAGGCAACCCTTATGCAGGACAACATGCCTCCCAGAGAAGCCTGCATATTGGGCAACTCTCTGTGCGATGCCTTGCTCGACATCCCTCATGGGCTGCTCAAGCCAGGCACTCTACCCTGTGCAATGAGCCTAGGCTCCGGGTGTGCAAGAGCTGTCTGGCCAGCGGCCTATTGCTTAAGCATAGTTAGCCAAATATCAGTGGAAGCCCCTTGTTCCAAAGCTACAAGCGCTTGGGCGATAACCACCTTGTCTCTCTTAGTTTGAGCCCTGAGCCTACAGACCAGCCAGAGAAGCAACATCAATCCGCAGCAAACGGCTGCACCAAACAATCCCACCTCCACCCATTTCCTTAAAATAGGAGACAGCTGAAGCAATCCATGATGACAGTCCCTCCGTCAAGGACAGGAGTTAATCTGGATAATAGCGGCTCTCAACTCCCGGGGAGAGGGTGGAGTTCCGACTTTTGAGGGTCCAAAGGGGCTCTTCGGGTGAGTCTTTTCGGGATCCACAGGGGATTCTCTTCATCCTGTGGAAAAACACATATCGCTCCCCTGGATCTTATGAGAATAGGATCCGGGCCTCTCCAAAGACCAGTTAAGACATCTTTCCATTTTACCATCTCCTCTGAGGTATGACGCTTGGCCGCTGTATGGCCCTGAGCGTCGGTGTTTAGAAAATTAAGGGTAAAGAGTGCCATGGATATTGCAACTCTTGGCACCGAGGGTAAGGATGCTCCCATTCCCTCCTTTTGTTTGATTAAATAAGACTTAAGTGTGTGATGGGCACGTTCCACAATGCCTTGTATAAGGTAGGCCAGTTAGATGGGTAATTTTTATCTGTCTGTAGAAGTGCTGGAACTTTTGAGAGGTATAAGCCGGCCCATTATCTGTTTTTAAGAAGCACACAGGTGGCTAGGTAAAGTCTTATTTTTGTAATACAGCTGAACTTCCTTAAACAGTAGCTTAACTTTTTTTTGAGGCAGGGTTTTTTTTGTGACTTTGGAGCCTATCCTGGAATTTGATCTGTCGGACCAGGCAGGCCTTGAACTCATAAAGATACTCCCGAGTGCTGGGATTAAAGGCGTATGCCGCCAATGCCCAAAACTTAAAGGCGTGTGTCACCAACACCCTGAGCTTAAAGGTGTGTGCTACCAACATAATAGATTAGTATCTTTTACAAAACAAGAACTTTACATTGTCAGGCTTTGTTTAAAAATTTTAAATTGAAGCTCTTTAAGTATAAACATTAATAAAATCAAACATTTGAAAACTGGTTTTAAAAAGAAATTTAAATTTCCTTAAGGTCTTTCTGTAATATATAGAAGCATTAACATTTTAAATCTTAACTGAAAAACTTGTTTCTAAGATGGTACCTCTAATTTCCATGCGGTAACCTTTAGTTAAGATGGCGGTCTAAGTATCCTTTTTTTAACTTTAGCAAAATGGCTACCGTTAGTCATGTGACCAGCTACAAAATGGCCGTACCAGGAAATAGAACATTTTAAAACAAGCATACATAAATTACTTGAGCGAATAACATGCGCGGCCTTTTCCCCTGTCAAAGACTGGGAAAGCCATCTGTAATTTTTTCCGCTCCTTTGATGGTAAAAAGGAGTCGGTACCAAATAGTGGGGGTGCTGATGGAAGCACACCCGCTGGCATTTTTGGCAGCCGATATCTATCTCCTATTTTCTCTCCCTCCATTTTTGTTTCTTTTTTACCTAGCTGAGCTGTTTCCTCTAAAACTTTATCTCTTGAGCTTTTAGAGTCATCAGAGCTATCAAGATTTAAAGCTTTAAACTTATTTACAGAATCATCTAACAAATTATTTACTCCCTTGTCAGTAGACATTCCAGGAGGTCCTTTTTTCTTATTTATTGCTGTTTCTCTTAACAAATTATTCACTCCCTTGTCACTAGACATCCCGGGAGGTCCTTTTTTCTTATATTTTATTGTTAGGCGCGCCCCATCTCTCACCATATTCGGTTTCTGATATATAATTCTGGACTTCTTTAAGATTGCTACAACAGTGAGAAAAGTCAAAATAGCTCCTAGTAAAAGCATAGAAGCCTCTATATTAACCTCCCACAATAGCAACATTCCCAAGCCAAAGTCCAGAAAAATCATACCTCTCCGAATTTACCACCCTGCAGTTCTGAATCCGCCTCGTTAGAGGGGTCTCCGAGGTGCTGGAAATGTTCACATGTTCCCGGGTTTCGGCACCATATGTCCCGCGCATGCTCTGTATTTCTCGCCAGCAAGAAATCATACGCAGGACACTCGGATCCTTCTGCAGGAAAGCTTTAATGCGTCTTGAGAGGAGAGCATAAGCTTACCAGAGCGGAGACCCTGAGCCAAGAATCCCGTCCCCTAATAAAGGCTGGCAGCCGCCGCCTGGGACGTGTCACCCTATGATTGGCTGTAGCTCATCCGGCCATATGACGCCACGGAATAGGCAGAGATCAAGGAATGGAAATTTACCCAGCGCCTGCGCAATAATCTTGTTTACATTTGGTGCCTGCCGGATGCAGGCGCCATCTTGTAATGGAGAATGCAGGGACGGCTCCCTACAGGTGATGCTATGCTTTACGGCTCTGGGTGTGCTTTACGGACAAGTGCACAGCAATGACACGCAGGTATAGCAATCACCCTGGGAGGGCCTATGGGCCATAACAACCAGTTGACCAATCAACACAGGGCAAACCCTCCAAGCCTGGAGGCACACCAATCCTGAGCCTATGTGTACCCCTAGACACTCCCCTTACGCTGCCCTATAAGATCTCTATACAGACTCTTCAAGCTGTCTTTCCTAGCCATCTGCCATGGAGGATGAATGGAAGGCCCAAGCTAATATGGGGTTAGCTCATTAAACAGCTACAATAAAGCCTCGTGCTGTTTGCATCAAGCTTTTGACTCTGCCCCGTGATTGTGGTCGTCACTGTCCTGGACCGATATCCTGGGGGCCTGAGCCTCCGGGGGTCTTTCAAAGGCACCCCTGGATACAGTGCTGTCTATGTGTTCCTAAGGACCAAGAGGCTGTGATGTTCAGGTGAACAGCTAGAAAGAAGCGCTTGTCAGGTGAGTTACAGGTAGAGGTGCCTTGAGGTCAATGTGAATGAATGAACATGTGTTAAACAAGGTGTCTTTACACAGAAATGTATACAAAATAAGGCAGTGTGCCAACTGGCTGACAAAACGTGACAGAGGCTCACGGGAACCTAATCCTGTATTACCCACCACAGTAATAGCCCACTATTCATAAATGCAGTTTGCACCACTTTCCAGAGCTAAACTGAGATGAACAGAGACAGTTGTCTGTGGATGAGTTAGTCAGTCTAGCTCTGCCCCCTTTTCTTGGTTCCTTCCGAATCTTCCCAACTGCCATCTGCTCATTTTCCCTAGGATTCCAGCTATTTCCCTTCCTGGAGTGAATGGTCAAAGGAGGCCATCTGACTGGGGAAGGAAAGAAATGGTGAAGAAGACAGGCAGGGGGAACCCTTGGTAATGCTATAAGAGTCTGGAAGCAGCAGTCCAGCAGGCAGGCAGAGCAACTTAGGATGCAAATGGTTCAGACTCCCTAGAGAAGTTCCCGAGAGAGTTCCAGACCTGGCCTCTCTGATCACTGTGGGCAAGTTATTCCCCCAGGAATTGGGGTAATGCTAGGAACTACTGCTCTTGAGATGGCTGGCTACACACAAACCTCTTGGCAAAGTAGCATCACTCAAGGGTGGCCGCAGAGCACTGCAGACCTTAAAAGGAACACCCTGGTCCCTGGCTCCTGTTGCTGGGATGAAGCCAAGGCCCTTGTATCTCTTCCCTGACTTTTCTTCCCTTCAGAAGTGCTCAGCGCACCCTCATCCCGCATCCATTCCCGACTGGACACCTCCATTCCAAACCCAGCTCTAGTGCTGAATTTATTTTCTTACAGGTCTGGAGTTCAGGGTTACCCAAACCTGTTTCATACTCGGGACTTGAGGTATCAGGTTTAAGTGTCCCTGCTGGGATACCCACTGTTCCCTGAAGCCAAAAGTCCTTGGACTGAAGGGGCTGCTGGTAGGTCTTGGTCAATCTCCTAAGACTCCAAGCACGAGCCAGAGACTCTGGGCAACGACCTAGCAGACCCAGCGCTGGGGCCAGGCGGTGGAGGTGGGAGGGGATGGCATCTTCGCAGTGGCCCGGCTGGCTCGGTTGGCCCGCGGCGTCTGCCTCTCCCCAGCGCGCTGCCGGCGGCGGCGGCAGCCGGGGCTCCTGGCACCAGGCCTGGCTGCAGGCCCAGGGCGAGGAGTGGCTTCCAGGAAGCGGGCGGAGAAGCGTTCCAGCCGAGTCTTCCCGTGGCCGCCACGGCTCCGCGTGCTCCGAGCCGCCCAGCTGCGTCCCGCTGCCCTGCTTGTCCTCGCCTCCCCAGCATCCCCGGGTTCGAGCGGAGGACGAGGAGCGGGCACGGACGGACCGGTCCCGGCGCGCGGCGCGCGCTTGCGGGACAGACGGCGCAGGTGGCGGCGCGCGCCCTCCGCCTCTGGGCCCGGGCCAGCCCTGCGCTCCGCGCGCCCGGAGGGGCGGGACAGGCGGGGCGGCCGCGTCCCAGCCCCATTTAACTTTGGCGGAGGCGCGGGCTGGAGGCCGGCATCGGGGACCGTCGGGATCCCGCGCTCGCAGGAGGTGTCACCGAGTTGGCGCTGCTGGTCTCCGTCTCCGCAGCGCGCATCCCTGCGGCACCTACAGACGCTGCTGCGACTCTGGGTTGGGAGCAGGGACACCCGCGGAGATCCAGGGACAGGTCTCTCCCAGGATGGTAAGGCTGGGCAAATTGATGGGAACGCCACTGGCAAAAAGGTTCCTACACTGGCCGCTGGGCTTCACAACGTGAGCACTATCCTATTGGACATAGCTCCGGGTAGGCGCACGCTACCAGGTTCCGGAATGTTGGGAAGAACCTTCCCAGGTCCTCTGCGAGCAAGGGTCGCTCTCGATGATGGGGACACCCTGCAGGGTCAGCGGACTGCGGGTTGATTGCAGCGTTCGAAGGTCCGGAGGGTTGGCTACTGAGGCTCGCACTCCAGGAGCGCAGAGGACCCAGGCGAGACGCACGCCAGGGAAAGGAGGCGTGAGGGTGGCGGGAGTTGGAGTATGTGAGCCAGCCGAGAGGGGCGCGTGGTCCCGGGGCCCAGCCCTGGCCGCCTCCCTTCGTCCCATAGTTGCCGCCTCAGGTCGGAAACAGCAGCACATTTGCGGATCACATTAAGCCAGGCCTTAATGCTTTCTCCAGATGGAGAGAAGCCACCGACCCGCCCCCGGACACCGACTCCGCCAAGGCGCCCGCGAGGCGAAGTGGGAGTCGAGTGTGACCTCGGCTTTTCCAGTCTCCTCTCAAACTCAGTTCCCTGTAAATTGACAGGAAAACACTGGGAGAAGAGAAGCCCTCCTGGACTTAGCTCTTCCTCACCTTTGAGAGACTACACTCTGTGGACTGAGCCCCCCAGAACGCTTTTAGATGCAGGTCCTGTGTGTCTAGTGAGAAATGCCTCAAACTATCTGATCTGCGTTCTAATCCTAGACTCACCGTTTTGCTGTGTGACCTTAGGCAGGTTCCTTCCCTCGCTTGTTTAGGTTAGTTGGCTTTAGACTCATTTTGCCTCAAGGAGTCAAAGCTGGCAGGTGCCCTAACCCTTGGCCATAGGCTGGCTTCCCTGGACAACGCCAGAAGCCACACCCTGGTGCTGACAAACAGGCTGGGAGGTGTCTGGTACAGGGGTGTCTCGACCTCTGGAGTGCTAGAAGTATGAGTTGCTGACTAGGGGTGGGGGAGAGGTTCCTGTCCCCTCCCCAGTCTTGGTGGACTCATCCTAAAGGGAGCCCCTTATTGCCTCTATTCTTCAGCAGGCAATCCCATTCTGGGCCAACACAAACCTTTCCGAGACACTGCCTGGCTTTCAGGGTCCCTGCCCTTCGATTGGTTTCTTAGCTTGCAGACTCTGTCTCTGGAGCCAGAGCTGGTTGGAAACTAGGTCTTTTCTTTTTTCTTTTTTCCTTTTTTTGTAGGCTGTGAGGGAGGCTCCTAGGATATCGGATCCCATGGCTTCCTGGACAGGATCCTGGTGGCTGCTGAGATGGATGATCTTTGTGTTCCCTGGTCTTCTGCAGGTAATAGAAAGGGGGGGACTAAGAACTCGGGGCATGCCTGTCTTTGCATAGCGGTGTTATTCAAGATCATGTAAGATGTTAATAGGATCAGTTTTAATGCTGTACCAGAGAATCTCGTGCAGATGGTGTCATGGTTGGTTTCTCTGTAAGGATAATTCAAAGACCAGGAACTTGATACCACTGTGGACACGTGCACCACTTGTGACTTGGGGCTTGGGTGGACCCTATCTTTTCTGACTACAGTACCTGTCTGCGTGAGCCCAGGAGAGGCTAAATGTTAGAGGTCAGGAAGAGTCTGACTTCTGTGCTAGCTTAGCCACTAAGTGAGTTAACTTAGCCACTAAGTTAACACACCACACTATTTTGCAGTCCTCTCTCTCTAGACCACCAGTTCTCAACCTTCCCAATGCTGCAACCCTTTAATACAGATCCTAAGTGGTGATCCCCATCATAAAATTATTTTCATTGCTGCTTCATAACTGTAATTTTGCTACTGTTATGAATCATAATGTAAATATCTGTGTTTTCTGATGGTTTTAGTTGACCCCTGTGAAAGGGTTGTTCAACCCCCAAAGGGTCATCATAATCCACAGGTTGAGAAACACTACTCTAGACTCTTTGTTGTTCACCCAGCCTGACAAGCTGAGCTCATGGATTGCATAGTTATTTGTCTACTGTGCAAACTCAAAGGATAGCTGCTGGCATTGCCAAAGAGACAGTAGGGAGTGGTAAAGATGGCGAAAAGTGGAACTCGATTTCCCTCCACTAAGAACAGTCCCTGCTTGACTCCAGCTTGTCATTGTTAAGTAGGAATGCAAGCCCAGAATCGCTGGGTCTCTTACATTTCAAGATAGCTGGGACATCCAAATTTCTTCGACATCCCTTTGGTTTATAACAAAGTGAAATCCAGACAAATATGTTTGCAGCAGGATTCCGCCAAGAAGTGTGTGGGCCCTGACCTAAAAATGTAGGGAACATTTCAGTTAATACCGTGTCCTGAGGGTGGCTGCTAATCCCATGCAATGTCTTATGTGACTTAGAACAAGACAACACTTCCCTGAGGATTTCACTTCTGGCTGTGGTCTGTGCACCCTCATGGTCTTAGCAGACAGCCTAGTACTTAAGGGCTTAAGTCTGTTAAACAAGCATGCAGGCATGGCTGAAAATCTATACTCTGAGTAAATGAAGCAGAGGCCCCTGTGTCTTGCTGTATTCTCTTGGATTTACTGCCTTTAATCCCTTTTCAGTACTCCATCAATTCTGTGGCTCACACACAACTGGTTAGTGAGGGCCATCATTCCCTTTATCCCATTTAACAGTGCTCCTCTGAAATCATATTTTAAATGGATATATTTTGTTAGAACAAAGGCTAAGAGAATGGAGAGTTCAGTGGTTAAGAACTCTGCTGCCCTTACAGAGAACTGAGTTCAGAACCTGGGGTAACCGCCAGCTTCTGAGGATCTGACGCCCTCTTCTGGTCTCCATGAGCAACTGCAGTAATGCACACACACACACACACACACACACACACACACACACACACACACACACACACCCCATATAAACAGGGCTACATATAATTTAAAATAAAATAAATCTTAAAAAAACAAAGTTACAGTTTTGAGGGGCATGGTTTAGGGTTTCTCTGGACAGCATGGTGCAGTGTTGTTGTAAAAGCAAGAAGGTTTACTTTTCCACATCATCATAGGATCTAAAATAGAATACAAGAGCTTCAGGGATATTCTTTCCTGGTCATGTGGAACTGAGCCTCCAAGACAGAGTGTTTCCCTTTGTGCTTAATGGCTCCCAAATATGTCCTGTATACCATCTCTCTGTGCTTTGAGTCCTGTCTGCTGCCTTCTGTTCCAAGGAAGCATTTGCCCAGCTTGAATCACTCAGCGACCTCTTTGAATTTCCCCATATCTGTGTGCCTGTGGCAGTGCTGTTTCCATGCATCAGTGTAGCACTGATTGAAGGGAATAACATATGATTCCTGATTCCTGGGCAGCAGTCTCAGCCATCCATGCCACCCACTGCTGGAATCCCAGCACCGCCACTGTATGTATGATTGGATCACTCGTCTGTTCATCACATCTGTCCCTACATTTGTAGAGAGGAGCTCAAAACAGTGCCCACCTCATAGAGTTGTTTTCAGGAGGCAATGCATTGTGAAATGGAAGCAAGGATGTGGGCAATGAATGTGAACTCTAGTTGTGGCTGCTTCTTCAAGGTTTGAGATTAGCATTGTGCCTGCATATTCAGCTATGGAGCTGCAGGGGGCGCTCAAGAGATGTGAGCCAAGGAGAGACGGTGCAAACTATTCTAGGTAGGGGCTAATCTTCTTAAAGGAGATTCTTGCAGAAGTGGACAGGGCTGTCTCTGGTATTTCCCCCAGGCTCATATGAGCTTTGTAAGAAGTTGTCTACCTGCGTTAGGATTTTAATGTTGGGATTGGGTTTAATGTCCCTGGTGTTCCTCAGTCTAGCTCCCTTTGCCTCGTGTAGGCTACAAGGTAGTTGGTGGAAGACCACAGATGTGTGAGGCTGAGCTATAAGGGCATTTCAGCTGTCTGTCTAGGGTATTTCAGCTAATTAATAAAAATGAGATTCTCCTTATTAAATCATGGAAAATATGAACTCTTACAATTGCTGGTTCTAAGTTACTGTGATAGGCACAGGGCTTGACCTGGTGAAGCTGAAGGTTCCTCTCACTCAAGCAGTAGGAAACCCTGTCCCCTCCTATCTATTAGGCCCTGGAAGCTTGCTGTTGCTTTGGGCCTTTCCTTAGGACCTTATTTTCCTAGTGAAGACAACAGTTGTTCCCCTACCCCTCCAAGCTCCTATTGTTTTGACCATTATAGTATTGAAGGAACCACTGGGTCTAAGGTATGGAAACCCCTGGGAAGAGTGGTAGGCTGAATAATGGCTCCCAGATATGTCCATGGCCTTGTTCCCAGAACCCATCAATGCTCCTCATATGACAAAAAGAGACTTTGACATGCAGGAAAAGATGTTGAGGTTGGGGTTGTAAGTGGGACCCAGGATGAAGCAAAGGCAGAAGAGTAGGAGACACCACCAAGAAAACTGGAAGAGTAATGCAGCCAGGAGCTAAGGATGCTGGAAACCTTTAGAAGATGGGAGAAACAGAGAATGGCTTCTCCCATGAAGTCTTCAGAAGTGTAACTGGCCCTTGGGAAACCTGGGTTTTAGTTCACAAAAACTCAGTTCAGGTTATAACTAATAGGACTATAAACACACAAATATATATGTTTTGTTTTTGTTCTCTCCCCTTTCTCTGTAGGTACTCTCTCTCCCTATCTTCCTCCCTTCTTCCCTCTCTCTCTCTCTCTCTCTCTCTCTCTCTCTCTCTCTCTATTTCTCCCTCCCCCCTCCCCCCCACTCTCTCTCCCTGTGTGTGTATGTGTGTTCAGAGGTTGACATCAGGTCATCAGGTTATCTTCTTCAATTAGTCTACACCTTATTTTCTGAGTAGGGTTTCCCACTTCTTATCTGGAGTTTGATGGTTGGCTAGACTGGCTAGCCAGGGATCCTCCTGTCCCCACATCCCCAGGATTGGGATTATAAGCATGTACTGCACCAGCTTTTTCATGGGTGCTGAGGCTCTGAAGGCAAGTCCATCATGCTCACACAGAAAGTGCTTTACTCACTGAGCCATCTCCTCAGCCCAGCTATTCATTCTCTCTCTCTCTCTCTCTCTCTCTCTCTCTCTCTCTCTCTCTCCCTCTCTCCTTGGTTCACTGTCAACTAGTCATTAATCCCAGGGATACTCCAAATACCTTTTCTGTCATCTTTGCTCTACCCACTTGGTCACAAGTTGCCAGCTCAGAAATACCTCTCAAACCTGTTTCTGCCTCTGGGTTTCCATGGATGCCATGCATGTGAAGAGTAGGAACATGGTAGAATGGGCTGGAGGTAAAAAAAAATGAGCAGGGGCTGTGGCTACTGTTAGGAGAAGGTACAAAAAGGTTCATTCTAAGAACTAGACAGCACGGTCTTCAGAGGATTGATCAGGTGGCGGCAGGGAGTACTGTTAGGACTCCGTGTGACTGCAGGGGACTCACTGGAGCAGATGATGCCTGGAAGGCTCCTGGCATTATGGTAATGATGAGTCCTAGGCTGCTGGGGTGAGAGGTTAATTGTCAACAGAGATGAAGGCAAGAACCCACTTGGATGGAGCAGAACATGGTAAGAGACTATTGAGAAAGAGAAAAACTGAAAATCCCTTCAGGTTTTGAATTAGGCTTAGGACAAGGACTTGAAAGTTCACCTTGCTCCTGGGAAATATTTGGTTCACTTCAAATGACTGGGTGGGAGGGGCTGAGGGGCTTGGAGAAGGTTGAGATGCTGAAAACGGGCTCTGTATAGTGTTTGGGGAGGGGGAATGGAATGACAAGAAAGCTTTCTCCACAAACTGTACTTCAGCATATCTGAATTCCGTTCAGGGGACTTCTGAAAGAAAACAAGACAGTAAAGATACCAGGGGGAGAAGAAAACCCCCATTATATGTAATTGTTTCATAACAGGAGCAAATGAAGCAGTCAGCGTTCTTCCACTGTCACAAATGGTCTGAAAGTGCGAGCCTAGCGCATGGGAGTCACAGTTGAGGCTTTACGGTTGTGATCACTCTTGGTTTATTTTTACAAAGATGCTAATTTCCATAAATAGCATGGAAGCATAAAGCAGTTTCCTCTCCAAGTATTTTATGCAATTACTTCCTGGAATTTGTCAGTGCTGAACAGCTCCAGCTAGTGTATGCTATAAATTATTGTGGCCAAGTTCGCAGAAACCCATTTGTTCTCCAAGCATTCATTTAGACACTTAATAGAACTTTCCTTTGAAAGTACTTTTAAAACCAAAAAGACAAGCTATTGTATTAATAAAAGTAATTTATAGTTTAGTAACGTCTTCTCTTTTGAGCTTACCTGTGTGTGTGTGTGTGTGTGTGTGTGTGTGTGTGTGTGTGTGTGTGTTTCTGGCTGTAAACAACAGCAGTGGAACTCCGTATGGATGTTTGAGAAGCACAGGAAAGGACAAAGGCTAAGCCACATGTCACCATCCTGAATTCTAACACCTTCTTAGGAGTTCCCTGTATGTACTTCTGACCTTGAAACATTAGCATGTATGTTTATTTAAATAAGTGATAATGGGCTGGAGAGATGGCTTAGTTGGCAAACTGTTTGCAATACACAGCATGCATGATGACCTGGGCTTCACCCTCAGAACACACATAAAAACGTCCAGTGCTGGGCATGGGGAGACAGGCAGATCTCTGGGGCTTGCTGGCCAGCCCAGACTATTTGGCCAATCCTAGGTTCAGTGAGAGACCCTTTTTCAAAATAAAAAAGTGGGGGTGTGAACAATGCCTGATAACAATACTCCAGGTTAACTTCTGGCTTTCATATGCATGAATACATATGCACATGAACACATGTATTCAACATACTCTCAAACACATGAGAAGACATGATATTCACTTTGATAATTAAAAAATTTTATACCATACTAGAGGGAGACATTTTAGGTTTACAGAGAAATCAGGCACTAGGGAAATGTCTGGAGATCTACAAAGATGATACCAGCTAACAATCTAAGAAACAGAGGAGAGGCTACCTTAAATGCCCTCCCCTGATAAGGAGATTGATGATTGACTTATATGCCACCTGATAGCCCTCATCCAACAGCTGGTGGAAGTAGAAGCAGACACCCACAGCTAAACATTGAACTGAACTGAAATCCAGTTGCAGAGAAGGATTAGTGAAGAGCAAAGGGGTCTGGACCAGGCTGGTGAAACCCACAGAAACAGCTGACCTGAACAACAGGGAGCTCTTGGTCCTCAGACTGATAGCTGGGATACCAGCATGGGACTGATCCAGACCCCAGGAACATGGGTTTCAGTGAGGAAACCTCGGAAATCTACGGGACCTCCTGTAGTAGTTCAGTACTTATCCCTAGCATAGATGTGGACTTTGGGAGCCCATTCCACATAGAGGAATACTCCCTGAGCCAAGACACACAGGGGTGGGCCTAGGCCCTATCCCAAAGGATATGACAGACACTGATGACCCCCTATGGAAGGCCTCACCCTCCCTGGGGAACAGAAAGGATATGTGATAGGTAGGGTTTTAGTTGGGGGGGGGGCGTGGTAAGGAAGGACGGAGGGAGAAGGGACCTGGGATTGTCATGTAAAACAATCCTGTTTCTAATTCAAATAAAAAAATCTGAAAAATTTAAACAATGTGAGGAGTATTTTACTCTAATAATATTTACCACTTTTATAACATTGAATCATTTGAATATATGAGAATTCATTAACTAGTTCTTTGATGTTGAACATTAGATACTCTCCCAAGTCTAGTGTCTACTGTAGCTGTGCCTACAGACCCATCTTGGTACATTTCTGTGATTATTTGATTTAAATAGAGTTATAGAAAAAAAGTTCTTGGTTAGTATGTAAGGTTTTATATGATCAAATTACCTTTCTAAAAATGTCCAGGCTGGCCTTGAATTTATTGTATAGTGAAGACATGTGTTCATCCTCTTCAGCTTCCCAAGTGCTGGGACTACAGGGATGAGTCACCATGCTAGGCTAGTGAGATATTCTTAAAAATACTTTTGGACTATTTGCATTATTGCTTTTATGTATTTTATCCTTACTGCACTAGAAATATGGGAATAGGGAAATGACTCAATGAATGAAGTTCTTGCTGTGCAAACATAAGAACTGAGCTCAGGTTTCTCGCTGCCACGTATGAAGATGAGCATGGAGTTGTGCATTTGGAATCCGAGGAAGGTGAGTGGAGACACAAAGATCCCTGGAATTCACTGGCCAGCTTGTGTTGCCCATTGGGCGGATTCCAGGTTTAGTGAGAGACCTTGTCTCAAAAGCTAACGTGGAGAATGGTAGAGGAAGACACTGAGGTTGTCTCTGGCCTCCCTTTGCATGCACACATACAGATTTATATTCACACACACACAAGACATTTGTAATAGAAAAAAATTTCAATCTCTATGTTCTCTTCTTTTTTTTTACTGTGAATTTCTTATCAATTTGTCAGTATTCTTCATGAACAAAGAAGATTAACCCTTTACCATTTACATATTACAAATAATTTCCCAACTTTGTCATTTGTGGTGGTTTGAAAGAAAATGGCCTGCAAAGGGAGTGGCATTATTAGGAGGTGTGGCTTTGTTGGAGTGGGTGTGGCCTTGTTGGAGGAAGTGTGTCACTGTGGAGGCAGGCTTTGAGGTCTCATATATTCTCAAGTCACACCCAGTATGTCAGTATCTTAGTCTACTTCCTTTTGCCTTCTGATCAAGATGCAGCCAGGACCGTGTCTGTCTGCATGCCACCAGGATGATAATGGACTAAACCTCTGAAAATGTAAGCCACCCTATTTAAAAGTTTTTCCTTTATAAGAGTTGCCATGGTGGTCATGCTGCCTCTTCACAGCAATAGAAACCCTCACTAAAACATCATTTGTATTATATTTTTATACATGGTTTTGATGTATTAATATTGAAACTTTTCAAGTAGTCTGCTTCAAGAATCTCTTTTGAACTGTCTGCCTTTGCATCATATTTAGAAATAATATCTATTGAGAGGAAATACATACACATCTAGGTTTTCTTCTGGTTTTATATTCTTTTTAAATACTGAAACATTTTAGGATGTGTTCAATTATTTAATATCTTAGCCTCCTCCTCTGCTAATATATACTTGGAAAGTTGTAGCTTCTCTGTAGCATGTTTAGTCTCCTGTGGCAAGGCCTCTCTCTTCTTGGAGATTTGATAAATCCAGGTTTGTCAATTATTTGGTGAAATTGGGAAGCCAGAGTGGTTCTTGGAAGAAGTGGTTCCTGCCTCCAGAGAGGCCCTAGATTGAAGCCAAAAATGTCAAGGTTCATGGACTGGGCAGGGATACCTTGTAGTGGTTTCTTTTGGCTAGGTATACAGTGTGGTCTGCCACTGAGGGACATTTCTGGAGGCTGGAATGGGTGAGAGTCACAGTGTGTGGAGAGTTGTCTTTTCATAATATGTTAGATTAGGGGTTCTCTTGATGTCTTTATTACTGAGAATGAAAGAAAAATGTGAATGTGGAGAAAAGAAAATCAACTTAAAAGAGGAGAGGTGTACACTTGCTCATGGCTTTAGAGGCTTTTAGTGCAAGATCAGATGGCTCCATTGGCTTTGGGTCTGAGGTGAGGCAGGAAATCCATGGTGGTGGTGGGAACGTGTGGCAGAAGAAGCTGCTTGCCTCATGGTGACCAGGAAGCTGGGTTGGGTGGAATGAACAAGATATATGCTTCCAGGACATGTCCCCAGTGACCACTTTCTTCAGTTAGGCTCCACCTCCTAAAGACTCATTAACTCCCAATAATGGCACTGAATTACAAATCTATCGATATATCAACCCACTGATGTACTCAGAAACCCCTTGATTTGATAACTTGCAGAAAGCCCCAGCTCTGAATTGCTTTCTGGTGTTTCTGGTGACCAAGGTTTCAACACTTGAGCCTTAGGGGATATTTCATGTCCATATCATGATACTGTTCTTTAGCTACATTTTTGTTTTGTTTCTATTTTTAAACATCTGGGCTTATTGATTTTTGTCAGGGTTTCGTTCCAGTGGTGGTGTTCTTCTTTTAATGGAGCTTTTCTTCATCCATCACTTCTCTTTGGACCAGGAGGCTAACCAGAGAGTGTTCATTTCTAGGTGATGCAGGGAATGTACACTGGTGGGTCAGGCTTCTGCAAATGCCACATAACTAACTAGAGGGAAAGGTGGGTCTAGGGAAGTGTCCTCACCCACTGTCCTGGTTTGCTCTCTGTTGCTGTGATAACACATTGACAGAAAGCAACTTGGGTGTGAAAGTGTTTATGGCATGTTACACTTCCAGGTAATAGTAGTTCATGACTGAAGAAGATCAGGACAGGAACTCAGGGCAGGGACCAGGAGGCCAGAGCTGAAGCAGAGACCACAGAGAAACACTGTTTACTGACTGGCTAGCTACCTTTCTCCACAGTCCAGGCTCACCTGACCAGGAATGGTATCTCCCAACAATAGGCTGGGTCCTTCTACATCAATTAACAATCAAGAAACTGGCTCAGACACCGCACACAGGCCAATCGGAACAGATAATTCCTTAGTTGAGGTTCTCTCTTCCCGGATGTGTCAAGCTGCAATTGAAGTTTCCAAGGACACCTTCCTTGAGCTCAGAACTAGTCATATGATCAAGCCAATTCAGTGTCAGTGTGCTCCTCTCCGAGAGATTGTATGTATGGGGCAAAGGGAAGAAGTAAGTATCAGATTATTTCTGAAAATAGTCTAATATGGTTATTGTGGCAGAGCTGAGATTTTTCACTGAGCTGCAGAGAGCATCAGCTAATCACTACATTTTCAAGAGTTTCAGAGATTAATACTGCCAGGTTTGGACAAAGTAGACAATGATTATTATGTCAGGGCTCTCTTAGCTTGTATGTTATAGTCAGGGCCCTAGCTTTATTTCATGAGGTGTAGAAGCTTTGCGTCTTTCTACCCTAATGTTGATCTTAAACAAATTCCGTAGCAGTAAAAATGCAGAAAGCAATTTACCTAAGCCCTCTGGGTCAAACATGCTGTTTACTTAGATTTTTTGCTATCACCCATGGGGGAAAATGCCTCTGACCTCATGATTTAAATAAACACTTTTTCATACTACTTAAAAGGGTTCAGAAAATACTACCATCTTTATGAGTAATTTACACTGGTATTTTCCTCAACTTTTCCATTCTATTTTATTTCAGTTCAAATGATTTCATGAACAAGTGACTGATTTAGATGTAACCAGTTAATCTCATGGCCTGCCTGTGGGCTCTGTTCGCATTGTTCTCATGAATTGACCCTGTTTTCTGTTTACACACGTGTGTTGCAATTAACAGTTGGTTCTGAGATTCTAGGACAAGTCCTTATTATGACAGGCCACTACTTAGTTGAAAGAGAACCACCTGTTGCCAGTGGTGGATGTGCAAAACTGGAATTCCTGTCATGCTCATTCATCTGAGTTCTTCAAAACTGTTTAGATAATCATGCCTTTAAAAAAAAGACTCTTCCGTAATATATGGAATCATATTAATAGGTTTTCTAATATTGAATATTTCTCGTGTTCCTGGCAATAACTATGCTTGACTATGGGGTATATTGTGGGTTTAATGTTCAGCTGGATTTGGTTTGAAAATATTTTATTGAAAATTGCTGCATCTGAATCCATAAGAGATGTTAGTTCATACTGTGCTTTCCAGGTTTTTATATCAAGGATTTACTAACCTCATAAAATGAACAGGGGCACACTTTTCATCATTTTTCCTTTTTTCCAGTCAGCTTAAGAAGCAGCGAAACAACCAATTCCTTGAAAGTCTGAAAGAACTTGCCAGTGACATAAAAGGGACACAGAATGTTTTGGGGAAGTATTTCTTTGGCAATTACTTAATTTTTTTTAACGTGTGTGTGTGTGTGTGTGTGTGTGTGTGTGTGTGTGTGTGTGTGTGTGTGTGTACAGGTATCCCCTGGAGCTAGAGTTACAGGAGGTTGTAAAACTCTGTGTGGATGCTGGAAATGGATCTTCCAAAAGACCGGAAAGTGCTTTTAACCACTGAGCCATTGCTCTAGCCTGACAATCATTTTTTCTATAGTTATTAATTCACATAAGTAATTAATTTCTTGTGCTTCACTGATCAAGTTGGGAATTTTTTGTGTCTTAAAGGCTTACATATGACTGGAAACAAAGCAGCTGACAGCATAGGGCAAAGGAGTACATTTTCTAATTTTTCAAAACAATGACGTTATCTTACTATGGATTTCTAATTTATTTCCTCTTTTGAGGATATGGCCTTGATGTTTTAATTCTTGGATTGTATGAAAAGGCTTAATGTCACTTGTACCCTGAAGGTATTTGGAAATTTAACACTTTAATAAATTATTTTATTTGACAATTAGTTACATTCCATGTACTCTCACAATGAGGAGCAATCTGTCTTCTACTTCCTTGTGTCCTATTCTTAGGAGCTCAGCTCCACCATTTGCTGTTTTTATAAACAAAGAGGAATAACAGGCCATACTGTTAAGTAAGGCTAAATTCCATTTCCCTTTCCACTGATCTTGTCTCTGGATTGCTCGATAGTAGTTCCAGCATTTCTAGTAATTGATGATGGAGTCATCTTTATCCCTGAGGCTCTCTTCATTACCAGATTTGTTCACTAGTAGCCCTGGAGAGTCCTGTTACCATGCTTTTAGAGCTTTTAGTGTGGGCATTTTCATCTCTGTCACCCTCAAATCCAAATACAATTGTCTGCTGTTGTAGTCAGAGTAAGGAGGGTTTTGTTGTTACTCTCTGTGTGTGTATGCTGTATATGTATGCTGTGTGTGTGTGTGTGTGTGTGTGTGTGTGTGTGTGTGTGTTGTGCATGTAGTTGTTGGTGTCGTGTATTACAACACATATGTGGATGTTAGAGGACAGCTTCCCACACAGTCCTCACTTTCTACTGTGCTTGAGGCAGGGTCTCTTTGTTGTTCTGTTTTCTCCTGCCTAGCTGGCCTGAGAGCTTCTGGAAATTTCCTTTTCTCCTCCTCCTATCTTGCTGTAGGAGCTCTGGATTACAGACATATGATGACATGCCTGGCTTTGCATGAGTTCCAGGGGTTCAAATTTAGGTCGTCATGCTTGTGTGGCAAGTACTTTCCCCTCTTAGCCATTGTTTCTGCTTCCAGGGTGTGGAGCTCTAAGGGCCGGTGTGGCTCACAGAGGAGTATACTTTAAACTGTGTTATAAAATGGATCATCTGAATCTGTAATTTATGAAAGAGATACCAATACATGCTAGAGTTCAAAAATACTATACCAAAAAAAAAAAAAAATACTATACCAATGAAGGGAAGAGGTGGTATGGTTAAAAGCAAAACTTTCTGGTACTGAAGTGGGCCTGGAAGACGAGACTGTGGGTGACTTGGGAAATAACATCATGGGGATTTTTGGCTGGTGTGGAGGCATGGCCTGCAAATTCCTTCTATCTTCTTACAAGCTTGTTTTTCTTTGTGAGGTCAGCAGATGACCTACTCATGTGCTGGGCCTGAAAACTGAAGAAGGTGATAGAGGAAAGATTGCCCATTTGTTGGCCTCTGTTTGCTAATATTGAGAGAGTTGGGGTGTATGGGGAGGGCAGAGCAAAGTAAACTCAACACCCAAATCCCTTCTAGAGCAAACCCTTCACATGGAGAAGGCAGAGCATCCACAGGGCCCTGGTTAGGGGCACAACTGCAAACAACCCTCCCTCCAGTCACGGCTCCATCATGGAAGCAGACCCTCCCAGACTTCATTTTGTATGTAGAGGCCTGCATAGTGGCCTCACTTCTCTGGCTAGGTTCTGTGGCCTTTGGCTCTAATGATAGCCTGATGGCTTTGGCTTCATCTTGGAGCCCTCCTTCCCATTCTTGGAAAGCCCAGTGTGTGGCAGGCCTTACTATTTACAACTCTGGAGGCAGAGCACTAGTGATGGAGGCAGGGCACTTGTGCTGGAGGCAGGGCACTTTGGGAGGCCCAGCATGTGGCAGGTATCACCATTCACAACTCTGGAGGAGGGGTACTTGTGCTGAACATTCTATAAACACTTTCTGGGATGCATTAACAGCTTCCAGCAGTAGAGCCAGGAAAGCATTTCCATGCCCTGAGCAGCAAAGGGAAGCACAGTGTGTCTGGTGGCTACACTCTAGCTGGCTCCGTTCATTCCATTTGTGAGAGGGTCTATTTTTCTCAATGTTTCCCACTGTGTACCTGGCCTAAGAGTGCTGATGTCTGACAGGTTCTCACAATGTACTTAGAGCCTGGCACTTCAAAGGTTACAGGGTACTTTTACGAAGAGGACAATGAACCCAAGCTACACTGAGATGAATTCACCACTAATTATTACATAGTTTGACTGATAAACATAATGAATAGACACCCAGGCATATCTGTGCAAGTGCCAAGTACTGAGGCAACCATGGTTCTTCCTCAGTACAGCACTGCTAGTCCCTTGAGTGGAACAGAACAGGGAGGTGGCCCCGTTGGCCTCATTATTGGGTTTTCTCGATGTTGTCAGATGATCCTCTGTGATGTCCATCCCAGGATTCAGAGAGTGTGTTGAGTAACCCCTGGCTCCTAAGAAACTTCCCTAGCCAGCACCAGAGCGATGTCCTAGATAGCTTTAACAGGGTTTTTCCACTCTAGGAATAACCAAGGGAGGCTTGTCCTTCAAAAGACACATGGCACACAGGGCATAGGCATTTTTTTTATAAGTGTCATGTGGAAGTACTCACTGAACTCAGAACTCTGTTTTTCTCTATAAGACTGGGATTAGCACGTAATTTTGAAGCTCAATTAGCAAATGCATTGACTGACAATCTCTGATGTTAAACTTATGCTTCTCAGAGGAGCTAATGAGAAAATGAAAATCCAAGCTACAGACCAGGAGCACATACTTAGCCCATCCTATAAAGGGAATCCCAGCACACCAAGAAAGCTAAAACTGCTTCTTGTAACCCCACCTTTGATCAAGGAGAATGAAGAGGTGCCTTGGTCCTGCCTC
Organism: Cricetulus griseus; assembly: GCF_003668045.3. Lineage (NCBI taxonomy): Eukaryota > Metazoa > Chordata > Mammalia > Rodentia > Cricetidae > Cricetulus > Cricetulus griseus. The sequence continues at coordinate 115,240,721 of NC_048596.1, read as the reverse complement.
AACGAGATGATGGGACAGACTTAGTAGACTTCCTAGGGGAGAACTTACCCTCTTGGTGGAGCAGCTGAGAGGAGGGGGAGGGGGAGGGGGAACTGAGATTGGAATGTAAAAAATAAATTAATAAAAAAAGGAAAAAAAAGATCACTTGTTTTCTTGACCACCTCAGAGATCCAGCTAGTTTCTGAGACAGCCCATGAACTCCCTCAGTATAACACTACTAAGTCCATACTTTTTTCAGTTAAAAAGAAAAAAAGTCAACTACAGTTTCATGTGTTGAGAGTTCTGCTGCTTGTCACACACACTTTGAGAATTCCTTCCTGTTGTTGGTGGAATTAGTTTCTAGAATCCTCATCATTTTCTTTGCTCTGAAGTTCACTTTGTCTTCTGTTAATGAAGTCATACCTTTAGAAATTGCTGTCAAATATGCTATTAGCTTATTAGATGTATTTTTTATCATGTTGCTTTCATTCTACCATTATGATTATATAAAAAGTGAGTTTCTTATAGATTATATATAGTTGGGTCATTAAAAAAATCCATCCTGCCAGGTTCTATGCAGTTTACTGGCATATTTGCTGTATTTTGACTATTTATGTTGAGAGTAGTTATTGATGCCAGGTAGTGGTGGTGCACACCTTTAATCCCAGCACTTGGGAGGCAGGGCAGGTGGATCTCAGTGAGTTTGAGGCTAGCCTGGTCTACAAAGCGAGTTCCAGGACAGCCAGGACTGTTGCATAGAGAAACCCTGTCTCGAAAAACAAAACAAAACAACAACAAAAAAGTAGTTCCTGACAGCCAGGTACTGGTGGCGCATGCCTTTAATCCCACCACTTGGGAGGCAGAGGCAGGTGGATCTCTGTGAGTTCGAGACCAGCCTGGTATCCAGAGTGAGTTCCAGGACAGCCTCCAAAGCCACAAAGAAACTCTGTCTCGAAAAACAACAACAATAACAACAACAAAAAAGTAGTTACTGGTATCTTAGGGCTGTAGTTTGACATTTTACTATTTATGGTTTTTTTTTTTTTTTTTTTTTTTTTGCATTTCTGCTCTTCCTTGTTCCATGCTCCTCCTTCCTTCCTGTGAGTCATCAGAATATTTTTTAGACTTCCGTGTTGATTTATCTATAGGTCTCTGATTTCTGTCACTGTCCTGATTACTGTATCATCACCTTCTACTGATGCTAATATGTCACTCTTTATAGTGACATGTACAAACCTTATCTCCATTTAGATTTTCTAACTATGCTGAACACCGTATCACATGATGCAGTTTTCATTTCAACCACAGAGCATTTATAAAGAATTTTATTAGGAGACTATTCTGTTACTCTCACCCCTATGTTTGCCCACTGTGTTATTTTTCCTTCCCTTCTGGAGTTAGTTTGAAGGCATCTTCTGTTACAGTGATGACAGGTTCTTTGGACATGTCTTTGTCTTGGTTCACATAGAAAGCCCTGATTTTGGAAGGGGCTCTGATGAATGGGGGCTGTGTGCTGGGTTAGTGGCCCTTTTCCTTCCAGCATGTGAAGCATTTTGTTCCTTTTATCTCCTTGGCCTCTGTGGCTTTAGACAAGAACTCTACTGGTCACTGTCTTTCAGGTTGTTTTCCAAGTAGGTGGAACATGATTTCTCTTTAGCTCATTTTTGGATTGTTCTTTGTCCTTAGGTTTCAAGTGTTTGTCATGTGTCTTTTTGGGTTTCTTTAGTTTTAGGTATATTCCCAGACTGGAAACATTCTGGCATTTATTTCTTCAGCCATTCTTCTCATCCCTGTACTGCTTCTCTTCCCTCTTTGGCCCTTGATGACCAGCAAGGTCCATCTTTTGTTATTGTCCTGGAGGTCCCTCATGTCCCATTAACTTTACTTTGCATTCATTTTTTATTATTTAGATTGGGTAATTTCTCTTTCTCAGACTTTGTGATTTCTGCCAACTCAGGGTGACAAAATTAAATCTAGGAGGGGCTTTTTTTAAAAATTAAGGTGCTATAGTTTCAGTTTTATAATTTCTATTTAGTTTATTATGTCTTCTCTTTTCTTTCTGTTTTTTTTTTAAATCTCCCCTATTTGTTTCAAGAGTGGTTGTAATTGCCATTATCATAGTGGTTCCTTTAAAATCTTTGTCAGATATTTGAACTCTTAGTCATTCCAGTATGGATATCTGTTGATTTATTTTTTTCACTTATGTTAGGGCTTTGCTTGTTTGTCATATAGCAAGTGATTATTTAATTGTGCCCTATATATTTTAGGGGTTATGTTACATGACTCTTGCTCTTGCTTGATCTAATTTAAAGTTATCTTCTATTTATTTTAACATCCATCAGCACTGTTTAGATTAGTACCTGCTATGCTCTATTTCGACAGCTAGGTACTCTATCTGGATTTAATGTTCTGGCTTTTGCTGCCCTTGTGGGCCATAATTATAAAGACAGTTTAATTTGTAGATCCCATTCAGTACTTTTCTGGTCTTCTCCTCCTTTTTCAGCAATGTTCCACACTACAGTTCACTCCAAACCTCTTGTAACTGGTCCAATTGTGTCTGTCTGTGACTTTACAGATAAGGTTGAGGATTCCCTTCTGCAGCATCACCCTATGCTCTGCTCTTTCCAAATTCTACTTGGAAAGGAAAGGTGTACCAACCATTGGTAGGCAGGGGCTAGCCAAGCTACTTCAATATGTCAAGCAGATATGTTGCCACACCAATAGCAAAGGACTTATGCTCTGGACTGCCCCCCTCCCCTCCCACTGGGAAGCAAAGTCCAGGCTTTGTATTCTCTGCTGGTACTGCTGAGATGGAGAGGTGACCACGGTTATTGGCATAAGAGATGTCTGTCTTGCTTGGCTAGCTCTGTGGGCTCTTCAGCTAGAGAAAGCAGCCTTGCCCATTTCTCCTCTCTGGTCCTCTGTTGTGTTTGGTAATGTTTCTGAGTGGCAGGGTTCTGTAGCACTCAGCTCAGAATACAGGGAGCACAAAAGCCTTTAATCCCAGAACTTGGGAGGCAGAGTTCGAGGCCAACCAGAACTACACAACCAGACCCTATCTCACCAAAAAAACCTAACCCAACACAAAACAAAATCAGAAACAAAACAAAGAACAAAACCAAAAACAACAACCATAAAAAAGGGAAAACTCAGAGAAACCACCAAAATATTGTCCTTTAAGACTTGAGGATTCTGTTCAGTCTGCCCTCTTCTCTCTACCTCTCAGAGAGCCTTTCTGTAATTGCTAGCTATGCAGGGCTGCTCTGTGCTGTACTATGCTTACAGGTGTACTTAGCAGTGGTTCTCAACCTGCAGGTTGTGACCCCTTTGGGGGAGGATCACATATCAGAATTCTGCAATCAGGTGTTTACATTACAATTCATAACAGTAACAAAATTGCAGTTATGAAGTAGCAATGAAATAATTGTATGGTTGGGGGGTCACCACAACATAAGGAACTGTATTGGGGTGACCCCATTAGGAAAGTTGAGAACCATTAACTTAGAGGGAAGGAACATAAATGTTCACCTATTTTGTCCATAATCCAACATACTTTTTCTATCTCTTGGAGGTATTCAGTACCGTCACTAGAATATGACTAGACTCTGGTTTTGATCTGATCACTCAGGGTGTTCTGAACGGAAGTTACCAAGTTCTCTGGACAGGGTGTGACACCAGGTAGAGTTACTCTACCTACCTCTTCCTTCCACACATCTTCCTTTATTCCTGTCTCTCTCACTTACCATCCCAGCCCTCTCTTCTCTCCCCTTTTACTTTCTTTCACTAATAAATGTCAACCTTGTCAAAGGAGCCTACCAATATTGGCACTAAATACGTTACAGGCACGGCCCCCCCACCCCCATACAGTTCAACATTTGGAGGATGCCTAGAGCTATAGACAATGTCAAACTCAGTACATACTAAGTAGCACCCTCCAGTGTCAAAGGTCAGCTCACAGTGCATACTTGGAAAGCAACAATGATCATCAGTAAAGTAGAACAACTGTAGCAAAACATGATTATAAAAGTTATATGAATTCCATCTCTCTGTCTCTCAAAATACCGGTTCTTGGAATGACCTAGTTGATACAAAGCCCACATAGATGAAGTGGCGTGGATGACAAAGGAGCTGACACAGCACTGGACTCCTACTGAAGGGTCACTTGAAGCAGAGCACCCCGATTACACAATCACCCATGTGATACCCAGGAGGACTGCTGAATGAGGAGAGGACAGGGGGTACATGCAGTGTGTATGCTCTGGGCAGAGGAGTGAGTGATGCCTCCCAAGTTCTGGGATTAAAGGCTTTTGTGCTCCCTGTATTCTGAGCTGAGTGCTACAGAACCCTGCCACTCAGAAACATTACCAAACACAACAGAGGACCAGAGAGGAGAAATGGGCAAGGCTGCTTATTTTGGATAACAGTGTTTAGGACTGTGTGAGCGTCTATCATACTTCACAGAATGCAGAATGACACAGTCATTTCAGCTTGAGGTTATTTGCTTCTGGAATGTTGCTTTTAACATTTTCAGACTGAATTTGACCTGAGGAAACTGAAGCCTCAGATGTGTAGTCACCGATCCAGAGACTGGCTCCTGAGCTGACCCGTGTACTGGCGGGGGCGGGAGGGCGGGGGTGGGTGGGGGGAAGGAACTTGGTGTGTTTTTGTTGAGCAGCAGTGTTAAACGGGAGAGGGATTTGGTGTTTGTTTACTGTACAGGGGGATATGACAGTGTAGTAGTCTAAATAATACTAATTGGTGTTACCCTTGGCTTGGCCCGAATCATGGTGTTTACCTCAAATTTTCCATAAGTGAACAGATGTCATCTAATGACTTTTGTACAAATGTTGGCTTTCTTAGAAGTGAGATATTTTTACTTCTTCAGTTACAAAAACATTGTTTCTAACTCATAAAGAGACAGGATTTGCTTCTCATCCACTCTTGCCCCAGTTCTCTATATCAGGGGTTCTCAACCTGTAGGTTGTGACCCCTTTGGGGCTTGAAAGACCCTTTCACAGGGGTCACACATCAGTTATTTGCATTATGATTCACAATAGTAGAAAAATTATAATTATGAAGTAGCAGTGAAAATAATTTTATGGTTGGGGTCATAGCAACATGAGGAACTGTATTAAAGGGTTGAGGCATTAACTCTACAGTCTGGTGTCAGGTGAGCCAATTGTCTCATGGTGGAGGAAGAATGCCTTCAAAACATACCTGATCTTTTCTGGAAGTTGATGAGGACTAGGATACTGACTTGGAAATATTTGGAATTTGACCACACATTCAATTTAAGGCATTAGTGGGACAAGTGGAGAAGAGACATTTCCTTAGACCTGCATTTGTAACAGTCTGGCAGCTTGTCCCGACTTCCTGTTCTGCCCTTGATCAGAAATGACTGCTTCCTGTGAATAGTGTGCTGGTTGGGGAACCCACACTGGGTTTCTTCTGCCCCGTGGTTCCTTCGGTCCTCCTCCCTTTGATCCTTGACATCCTACAAAATTTAAGCCATCTATAAAGTCTTCCCCAAACTTCCCACTACCAGGAATTTCCTCCTTGTGATTGTCTTAGTTCTTCCCCTGTTACTGTGATGAAACCCCCAGATGGAAGCAACTTTCAGAAGGAAGGGTTTATTCTGGCTCCCAGTTCAAGGGTATTGTCTGCCATGGTGAGGAAGTCAAGAGGCAGGAGCTTCACACAGCTGGTCACATCGCACCCACAGTCAAGACAGAGAAAGCAATGGACACAAGCTAATGCTCAGCTCACTCTCTCCATCTTTACAGTCTAGGATCTCTGCCTACAGTGAAGGTGAGGATGAAGGCCCTGTGGCAGTTTGAATGTAATTGGCTCCCATAAGCTCATAGGGAGTGGTGTTATTGGGAGGTGTGGACTTGTTGAAGGAAGTGTGTCTCTGTGAGGGCAGACTTTGAGGGTTTTTTGCTCCATCTTTGTTCAGTGTCACACTCCATTTCCTGTTGCCTTCTGATCAAGATGTAGCCAGCACCATGTCTTCCTGTACACCTCCATGTTCCTCACCAGGATGATAAATAGACTGAACCTCAGAATTGTAAGCGAGTGGCCCCAATTAAATGTTTTCATTTATAAGAGTTGCTGTGGTCATGGTGTCTCTTCACAGCAATAGAAACCCTAACTAAGACAGTCCACATCAATTAATCTAGTCAAGACAATGCCTCGCTGGCATGCCCAGGCACTAGATCATCTCTCAGAGGAATGCTTGGAGGTGTGTCTCCTATGTGATTCCAGATCCTGCCAAGGTGACCACACTAACCTCACAGTATTCTACCTTGCAACTGAGTTCTTTCTGTATACAGGAATTCCTTCTCTTTCTCATTGGACTTTGTCTGACTTTCCTTCTCCACTCCTTTTTCCTTGTCTCTCACTTCAGCCCAGCACAGGTCCTGGGACACAGTAAGGATTCATTTGTGACTCACTGTCTTCCTGGAAGAAGTTCAGGTTGAGTTGGCAGTCTTCTCTGTGCCTCTGTGCCCGTCAGCACTTGCTCAGTGGACCAGAGCAGTTTACTATGATCTCAGTGGGTTTCTTATTCTTTCAGGAAAACTATATAAAATTCCTATGTCATACAGTACTATCTAAGCCAATACAAGTTCCCGGCTATAAACTTCATGTTGCTGGTCCACCTCAAGAGTTTCATAGTATATTTGAAATCCAAAGCAATAATCACTAAGTCACAAGTTATCAAGAACGGCATCACTTTGTCTTTTGAACATTCTTGCTTATGCCTTATAGCTGCTCCATGTTTTTGAAATGTTGCCTTAGTTTGCTAAATTGGCTTACTATGAAAATGATGTAAACTTTTTTGTTGTGATCAGAATAATTATGTAATACTTTTAAGAATTAAAGCAGGCACTGGAGAGATTGCTGAGCCATTGCCTGAGTTCAGGTTCTCAGTATCTACATGATGAGTCACAACCATCCAGTTCCAGGAATTCGGACATACTGGCCTCTGTGGGCACTACACACACACACACACACACACACACACACACACACGGGGAGAGAGAGAGAGAGAGAGAGAGAGAGAGAGAGAGAGAGAGAGAGAGAGAATGCTCATACATATAAAAATAATTAAAGAAGTTCAAATAACAGTACACTACGCCCTATGCTCCACTTCTCAGCTTAAGAAATAAAATACTGTCCTCACAAAGCTCTGCATTATCTCCTTTCCTTTCACCTTGCTTCCTGGAGAATAAGATTATTTTAAATGTTGAGTTTTTAATTCTGTTCTTTAATTCTAAACATTTTCAAATAGAAAATGCCCAGACAAAACCTGTAGAGCTGTTTTGTACTATTAAAACCTTATAGAACATATGAAATTACATGAAAGTATTCTGCAACTTGACTTTTTTTTTCACTCAGCCATAGTGAAGTTCACCCATATTATTAAATATAGCCTTAAGTAATCTCTTCACTGTAGCATACGACTTTGCAGCACAAGACATCTAAACTTACTTTTATTTTCCTTTTGGCCTACTTAGCTAAATTCTTTCTAATTTACTTTTGCAAACAATTCTGAACATCTTTGTATGCATAATCTCCCTAGGATTTAATCTAAGGAGTGGAATTGACAGGCAAAATGATTAAACTGTACTAGTATCACAAATATAAATGTGCAACATTTTGACACCAATTTGTGGTCTATCTACTAAATAAAAGGTCCCATTGTCACAGCAACATGGTCCCCGACATAGTACCATTGGGTCTTATGTTCCCATTTTATGGGTCTAAGATGGCATCCTTCCAGTGTTATTATCTGTACTTCCCAGGGCTAGTGAAGTTTCTGTCATTCCATATTGCTACTTTGTGGTTTTTGACTTCTATGTTCTATGAATGCTCTTTGTGCCTTTTTATCAGTAGTCAACATTAAGAAACTAGCATTTCATGGTTTTTATGTCTTTTCTCATATTACAGCCTGCATTTGAACATTTTACGGTGTACAGAAACATCCATTTGATCTTAGTGTAGTTTCTTTCTACAGTGTCATCAGGGATATTGAGTCCCTGTTGTTCACTGATATATCCAAGCACCTAACATGTGGTTTGTGGCAGATATTCAGAAATGTTTGCTGAATGAGGGCATGAGTGATTACCCATCTTGTCTTTCATAGTTTGCCTTTTTTGTGTGTCATTTTAAAAACTCCCTTCTTAACTTGATACTACACTGATTCCTCAATATTTCATTCTAAATGTTTAGTCTTTTCTTCTTCCCCAGCGAATTCATCCCTGCACCCTGTGTGGCTTTGTGAAAAGGAAATGAATGGGCTTCCCAGCAGCCTCTGGTTCTTATTAGATAGCACTCAGACCTCTTTACCTCTGGGGCTTTGGGTTTTCTGCCTTCATTTAAAGATGGTTTTCAATACCTCTCAGGGCTGCTGGAGCTGTTCACATGAGCTGTGGTGCACGTCTAGTTATGAGCCAGGATGCCATGGGCTCTGATGATGTGGACACTGCCTCCCTACATCCTCATAATGAGCTCCAGGAGAAGGATGCCTCCTTTCTCTGTGACTTCTTCAAGTACACATAGACATCCCATGATGGGCTCCCTCCAGCCTCTTCTACTTCCCTTCCCCCTCACAGTCTAGGGTTCTGGCTAAGCCAGGCAGCAGATACCTCTCTTTTACACCCTGTCAGGGATCTCTGAGTGGATGCAGGTCGGCCTTCCAGCAGCGACACTGTTTCTCCTTCTGAACAATTAGACCCTTTCCTGTAGACCATATCCGCTTTTAAGTAGGGTGAGGGACTGGTTTCCTCCGAAGGAGGTTTGTGGTTCACTCACACTGCAGGTCCTCTGTCTACAGCTGATGGCTCTGGTGGTTCTTAGCTGTGGCTAGTGGCTTGCTAGGACAGGGCATGTGTACAGTAACTGTCAGACATTGTCTACATATAAGATGTAACTATAATCACACTGAATTACACTCGGCTAGCAGCCTCCAAAATGGAAGATGGTGTATGTTGTAGGCTGCATCTTGGTATATTGGTATGAGCTGCCTTCTGGTGTCCTGTTCAGAGAATGGGATAACATAGTTGTTTAGGTTCACTGTGGCCTTGGGATGTTATTTTGTAGTGTCATGTCTTGCAATAAGTCTTTCATACCGGTGTGAGACTGGTTGTCATTTTCAGTCTGACCTGGTAGTAAGGTATAGTGGGATCACCCTCTGGGAAGGGCATCAGCCTGGAGTGCCTACTCATTTCTCCCGAAGCCTGTTTCCTATCACTTGTTCAGTTTTTGCGTTGGCTACTTTTTAAAGTGTTTTTGTTGTTTGAATATTTCATACATGCGTATGATGTGTTTTTGATCAAAATCTGCCCGTTTCCTCTCCTCCTGTTCTTCCCCTACCCCTTTACTACTGTTCCCTCCCTGTTATTTTTAAACCTGCTGAGTCTTTCCATTGCTGAGATGAAATACATGATAAGAAACAGCTTCAGGGAGAAGAGCTTTATTTTGGCTCATGGTTGGAGGAGAAAGTCAGTCATGTTGGGGAGACATAGCATCAGGAATACAACACCGCCTGCTCACATCTGGGTGCAACAAGAAGCCGAGAAAAGGTTAGGCTGGCATTTGGTCCTGGACCTCCATCTCCAGGATGGTGCCTTTCACATTTAGGGCAGATTGTCTCTTCTCTTAGTGAATTCTCTTTGGAAACACCCTTGGTAACACACTCAAAGGTGTACCACCAGTGTTCTACTGTTCCTTGTGAATGGTGTGTGTGTGTGTGTGTGTGTGTGTGAGAGAGAGAGAGAGAGAGAGAGAGAGAGAGAGAGAGAGAGATCATGTGTGTTCAAATATGTGGAGGCCAGAAGTGTTTTTCTCATCCACTCTCAACTTCATTTATCTTTATTTGCCTATCTATCTATCTATCTATCTATCTATCTATCTATCTATCTATCTATCTATCTATCTTGAGACAACATCTCTCAGTGACCTGGAGCTCACTAATTTTCTAGACTGGATGGTCCACAAGCCCCAGGGGTCCTCCTGCCTCTCCATCCCTAGTGCTAGGATTACAGGTACATCTCACCACACCCAACTTTTACATGGGTACTGGGAATTAAACTTGGGTCTTCATGTTTGTATGGCAAGTACTTTATGTACACCCTCGAACTAGAGTGTCTCAATCCAATAAAACTGACAATCCAAATTAATTATCAGTCTTGAACCCCAAGCCTCGACTTGGTTAGTGGAATATTACAGACCCTCCTCCCTCTTAGATGAGTGAGATTCTTTCCCTGTGTAACTTTCAGAGAAGCAGCAACCACCCCTGAACCCCATAGGGCAGTGCTGTTCAGTACAAGATAGCACCACAGCCCACACATATCACCATAAATATTCCAGTAGCTGCATTAAACAAGTCCAGGCAAACAGAAAGAAATCAATGTCAGTGTTACATTTCATTGTTCCCACTACATCCAAATGTTATTTTAAGATGTAATCAGAGTGAGAGCTCTAAATGATTTATGGCTTTTTTTTTTTTTACTTTTTTTTTGCATGTTGTTTGGAAATCAAGTGTTCTTTTTATGCCCAGAGTTCAACTTAATGATGATTGTTTACATTCTGAATACTTGATTGCCAGGTGTGCCTAGTGGATGCTGTGTGTGGCTGAGAGGGCGTATTCATTTCCTCACCTGTTCTGTCCCATCGCTTAGAGCACAACCAACTATTCCCTACATCCCCTTCTCAGTAGAGGATGATCTATGCACAGAGTTTAAGATTTCAGACAGTGCTTTGGCTGTACAATGGTCCCTCATAGTCTCATATGTTTGAACACTTGTTTCTCAGTTGGAAATTCTGTTTGAGGAGGTTGTAGAACTACAGTGGATCCATACCAGGCAAGTGGGTCACAGTGGTTTGGTTCTGAGGCTTTATAGACAGGTCCTACTGTAAGACCCTCAGAAAGCTGAGGCTTCCAGAATCTTAGCCCAGGACGGCGGCCACCCCAAACACAGAATGGAGGTGAAAGCTTGATGCAAACTGCATGAGGCTTTATTGTAGTTTAACGAGCTAACCCCATGTTAGCTCGGGTCTTTCACCCACCCGCCATGGCAGACGGCTAGAAAGACCGCTTGAAGCCGCTGCACATAGATCTTTATAGGGTAGCATAAGGGGAGTGTCTAGGGGTACGCACAGGCTCACGATTGGTGTGCCTCCAGGCTTGGAGGGCTTGCCCTGTGTTGATTGGTCAACTGGTTGTTATGACTCATAGGCCCTCCCAGGGTGGTTGCTATGCTCTCTACGTCATTGCTGTGCGCTTGTCCGTAAAGCACACCCAGGGTTGTAAAGCAGCTAACTTCTGATTGGTTCCTTGTCACGAGACAGGCATCTGACTTTCTAGTGTCTAGGGCAAGGTCATAGAAGCACATGTTCGACCATTATGGCTGCCAAAAGGGAAGCCAGTTCCTTCACTACCTCCTGTCAGTTCTCTCTGATTCCTGTTCTGTTGGGAAGTGAGATATATTAGCCATGCCCTTTGCCCACAATGGAGCTGACCTGCCATGTGTTCTCCACTGTGATGGGCTGTGCCATTTAAACAGTGAACCAAAGTGAACACTTGCTCCCTTAGGTTGCCTCTTGTGAGGTATTTGGTTACAGCAATAAGCAAAGAAGCCTGCTAGTTTATATTCAAGGGAGCCTAGGAGCCTCCGGGCTAGGAGCTGCACATGTAGGTCAGATGTCTCTTACAGGTATGGTACAGGCAGAGGAAACAACAACCACAAACAGCCTGCACTTGAGGAGACTCCAACCACATCTCCAACTTCCCCCTTACACTTGAAAATAAAACGAGATTTTTGCAATGCAAATTCAGAAAAGGAGCTGAAGGAAATACAGTGGGAAACCACAGAGTAGGAAGTGGGAGGGAAAAGCTGAGAGACCTAGAGGAGAGGGTAGGAGACCTAAGAGTTAAACTCTAGAACTGCAGAAGGAGAAAGAGAAATGGAGGTAGTTGAGGCAACTGACGAAAAAAGAGCGATCGGCAGAAAGTTGACTAGAGGCCCAGGAAGTCTGGAGCGGGCTCAGGGTTGTGGAGCAGTGATAAAGAGATATGGATTGAGACTTATATTTAGGCTGGATGTAGATGAAGAAGTTGTGAGGATGAAGATGAAGAAGAGGTGTCTCGACATATTATTTAATATTCTGGATTTAAAGAAGCCTTCTGAGACACACAAGCACACTTCAAAAGCATGGCCGCATATATGAAAAGAAGCCACTCGTGAGATTTTCTGCTGTCAGATGTATCAGGTAAATACTTTAAATTGGGGATCACAAATATGTTTAAAAATTCCAGAAAAAAACTCAGTAGAAAAACAATTTATATTGATAGTGAATTCTTCTTTCACAGTTCTTGATTCTAGGAAATGATATTATTACACACATCTATCTATCTATCTATCTATCTATCTATCTATCTATCTATCTATCTATCTATCTATCACCCATGTGGAATTGATTTTGGTCCACAGACATAGGAAAGACCCATGTTCACTCATTTCCCTCTGATTTTTGCCTATTGTGCTAAAGAATTTATTGACTAATCTGCCATTTCCCCAAAAGGGCTTCATCTATCTAATATTAAATATAAATGCAATAACATATAATCCTGGTTAAAACTGATTTTACTATACATATTCACAAAATAATTTATGTGATATGATGTTTAAAGGAAGGCAACACTCATTACTTTTCTGTTGCTGTGGTAAAATACTCTAGCAAAAGCAACTTACTGGAAAAGGGTTTGCTCTGGCTCGAAGGTCCAGAGCACCTCATCATTACGGGGAGGTTCTTGGCAGTAGGATAGTGAGGCCACCCTGTCACACTGCATCCACAGTCTGCAAGTGGAAAGTGAACAGTGAACAAGAAATGGCACCAGGCTATCAAACCTCAAATTCCGCCTCCAGGGACATTCTTCCTCTAGCAAGGCTCTACCTCTAAAGACCCCACAAGCTTCCTAAAGAGCACCATCATCTGGGGACTGAGTGTTCAAACACAGGAGCATGGGGAACACTGCATATTCCAACCACACATGACCATATACATTTTTGGAGCACCCAATTGTACAGCCATACATGAGGCAGCCCAGGAACCATGAGCTAATGCTCGCTCATGTGCCCTCCATGGGTCATTAAGTCTCGTGTTGTCAGCGTTGGAGTCAATGCTCCTTTCTTACTGCATCCTTCTCTGTTTTGAAGTAACCATAGCAAAAGGTAAAGGTTGTGTCATAATTCCTTTGCTTGTCATTAGAGTTTAGCCACTTGTGTGTGTGTTTATACTAATAAATTATTTGGTGTTATCCTGTTTTGGATTCTATACACATGAAATCATACTGTGTCAGCCCTGCTCAATGTTGTGGTTTTCAGTTTTATCTCTAGTGACGTGTGAAGCTGAGCTCATTCACTTTTACTGTTCTATTGTCCTCTGGGTTATGAACACACCACAGTGCATTGATCCATCCTGCCATCCGGGGCTTCCTTTTATAGTGTTTGAGTCACTTGATTCAGGGAATTCTTACTCCTAAGAGTATGATTGATACGTGATTTTCATTCTTATGTCACTTGTGTCTGGTTTTGTTAGCAAGATTTTGATAAAATCACAAAATGAATAAATAAATAACTACGTGTCCTTTACTTTTTACTCTGCTATGGAAGGGATTTTTAAAGATGGGAGTTATTTATATTTTGAAGGCTTTGGGGTGCTCATTCTAAAACCCATGTGACTATTTTTTTTTTCATGGGAAGAATGTTAAATATTCCTTCCTTCCCCCTCCCTTCATTCCTGCTTTCCTGGTCAGTTTTTGTTTCCAGTTTTCCCAATATGTCATATAGAGTGGGATGATATTTTTCAAACTCCGTGTTCTGAGATATTATTTCATTATGGCTAATTTCCCACTCTCAGTTGTTGGTGCCACCATTTCACCTCTGAGCATTGCTGGTCCCTTAGCGGATTTCCCTGTCTCTGTCGCTCATCCCCCCTTCCATCTTAATCATTTCACTTCTTAATGGCCCTCCCCCTGTCTTCTGAAGGATAACATGGATTTCATATCTGCTGTCTACTCCCTTCAGGATCCTGATGGTTCCATGTCCTCTTCTCCCCACTCCTCTTATACTCTGTGCTCCAGCTATGCAGGGCTGTGCTCCATTCATCCAGCTTGCCCATTCTCTCAGCCTCCCACCTTTGCTCATGCTTTTGAGAAGATTCTGTTTCTCCATTTGCTCTCTACTTTTCTAGGTGATTTCTACTTATCCTTAACATTCCTCCTTGGTGGCCACTGCCTCTGTGACATCCTCGGGTGACACTGAATTGACCTGCCTTTTCCTCTATGGTAAGACTTGTATCAAATAACTTCCTAATCTACTGTTTGCTTGGCTCTCAGTCCACACTCAAACCCAGATGGTGAGCAGTCTGAGAGCATGGCGTGTGGTGTTTGCTCTCACGGACAGCACAGCATCTGCGATGGAAAGTACTCCGTGCATGCTTGCATTAACTCGCAAATTAAAAACTTGCTTTTGGAACTCTAGGATCTCAATAAGCATAGCATTGATCATCTGCATGGCCCCACTTGGCTGAAGGAGCTCTCCCATGTGAGTTATAGACGTACAGCAACTGTGGGAAGTGGAATGGCTTTCAGTCCATTTTACCAATGAGAAGCCAAAGATCTTAAGAGGACATACAATTTTTTCAAAATACAAAAGCTGCCTCCCCTGGGAACACAAAACAATCCTGGAGATTGGGCAAGCAATCCAGGAGCTCTTCGACCTCACCTCCTTGTCTAGAAGTTAACTTTATTCTTTCTGTCATGGACCCTGGTGTGGCTGCATCTCAGAGCCCTTTGACATGGGGAGGATCTTTATGTATTTCTCTCCTGGGCCTGATTTTGGTTAGAGAAAATGCAGTGACTCATGACAAAAGGCACCATAGGTTTTATTTTGTTTGGTTTTTCTTCAATAGATTAAAAAAAATTGTCAACAATATTACTTTAGTAATTAGAAAAACACAGTAAAGAAATATTATTCCCCCTCCATCTTCTTACTTGCCTGCCTGCCTGGGGTGCTGTAGAGTCTGCCTGGTTTTGTTTTCCGGGTTTAGTGATGTTGGAAAAAGTCCTGGGGATATGAACTGATGAGTGTCGATCCATATGCTTACTTTCTTGCAGAGGTGGCTTGGGCTCGAAGGCTACCCTGGCCCTTTGTGAACCTGAGTTTCCATCACTAATTGTAGCAGGTGTCTATTGTCTCCACATGGGACTAGTTTATGAATGCCACTTTCTGTATATCTGGACCATAGATTTAAATGAATGCAATATTTATTTGGTCTTTAAAACTAAGTGACAGAAACTTAATTACATTATTAAGAAGTTAAAAATTATACTTTAAAAGTATGTCAATTTAAATGCAGCAATGTGCATTACCCTTTAACATATAATTTGATCAAGGACAATAGTTAGCCCCCCCTGTATTTTT
Source organism: Cricetulus griseus (assembly GCF_003668045.3). Lineage (NCBI taxonomy): Eukaryota > Metazoa > Chordata > Mammalia > Rodentia > Cricetidae > Cricetulus > Cricetulus griseus. The sequence goes on along the minus strand of NC_048596.1, from coordinate 115,225,254 downwards.
GCTAAATAGAATATATAATGTAACTTAGTACCCTTTTCCAAGGATGTAGTACATTGCGATTTTAGCCCCAATGTAGCTTTCTGGCCTTTGGAATACAAAGGTGGATGTTTGTATCTTATTATGATAGCATCCCATTTTATCTTTACAAAGTCTTTTCTAATTTATGCTAAACTTCAAGATTTTTGAGGTTCACAGGGTGTAGTGTTGCCATTTATACCCAGAGCACAGACACCCCGACTCTAAATCATTATCTCTCTTCCGTCATGTTTGCTTAAGAATTCTCTGGAAGGCCTGAGCATCCAGTTTTGGCGGTTCCTGCTTCCTGCCTTGAACACTTAGAAAAACAAACCAGCTTATGGTGAATATAAGCGATTTTTAGACTATGTGCAAACAGCCGGTTTCTGTCTTTCCCTTCTTTTGGGAGGCTTGCTTCATTTTGAAAGCTTGCATGGTCTCAGCCACACAGACGTTTTGTTTCCTGAAAGCAATAAAGCTGTAGGGCTGAGGAAGGCCCAGAATAAATATGAATATGTCCCTAGGGGGTTCTGGCTGTTGTCAGGTTGGGAGGTGTCTCATTGCCAAAGAGAATAGCTACAATGCTTTTTTTTTTTTTTTTTTTTTTTTTTTTTTTTTTTGCTACTGAATGAGTATAGATTCATGTATGAGGGTTATGTGCAGGCTTGCATGACAGTCAGTAATGGTCACTCATGTTGGCAACAAAGAGCACCGTGTGTGGGTGATTTTCAAGGAACTGGCTGACATGCCTTACCTGCACATGCTATGATTCTGTCATGTGGGTGTGACCAGCACCAGGCTGTGGTTCACCAGGCAGAGGAACAGCAGGTGTGACCAACAGCCGAGGATAGCAGACAGAAGGCTCGAGGAACAGGAGAGTAAACCTGGTCAGGCTATCCTGATGCTGTGGAGCTACGTAAGCCTGGCTAGGTTCCCACAGAGCCTGGACACACTGGGATGGCCAAGGAAAATGGCAAGATATACCTTTCAGTTTGGAGACTCAGATGATATCCCTAAGAACTTCTCACCTACCCTGGCCTTGACCACTATATGTACAACCGTCATTGGCATTCTGTCCTCTAACACTTCTTTCCTATATGACTTTCCTATACGGCTTCTCTGTTTGCCTCCTGTTCTGCCTATTAGACTCTGAACTCCTTAGAGCTGTGATTCTTGTCTGTGTTGTTAATTGTCTAGATGTCAGTGTTAGAGATGCTGCTGGACACTTGAATGTTTATTTATTTGTGCCATGTGAGATGAAGTCTCATTCTGTGGCAGCTCATGGTGGCCTCAGACTCATATTTATCCTCCTGTCTTAGCATCCCAAGTGCTGGAATTTTGGGTGTGAGACACCATTTGAAGTTATAATGCACATAAATTGATTAAGTGATGTAACAGGCCTTATAAACCCCAAGATTTACTTAGATACTCTTTCCTTTTGGGACTTTGATAAAATAAGTTATTTGTACTTCACTTAAAAGGCAAAGAAGCCTTGACTCTGCCAGAGAGATTGTGAGGACTGTCTGTGGTAAAGAGGTTGTGGGAGAATACAAGTTTCACTTTAGGGTCAAAGTGTAGATTCCAGGACCAAGAGCAAGTGTTTTCCCTTGGTATTCATGTTGGGACATGTGAGTTCCTCCTCAGTTTACCATTCCTTCTAGGGTCTGTAGAGTTGTCTCTCTTCACACATCATTCATTCCAGAGCGTGTAACATGGTCTTTCTTCACACAGCATTCCTGTCAGGGCCTGTAGAGTGGTCTCCTTCACACAGCATTTCCTCCAGGGCCTGTAGAGTGGTCTCCTTCACACAGCATTTCCTTCAGGGCCTGTAGAGTGGTCTTCTTCACACAGCATTCCTGTCAGGGTCTGTAGAGTGGTCTCCTACACATAGCATTCCTTCCAGGGCCTGTAGAGAGGTCTCCTTCAGACAAGCATGGAATTCTTGCTCAGATCCATGTAGTGTTTCACCTCGGCACAGAACTCTTGTTGCTTGTCAGGGTATTGCAGTGATTCTAGCTCTACAATGAAGGGAATCCCTGGTCCCCTCACTCCTGTTCAGCACTCTCCCCTAGTAGTTTTCTCACCCCTACCATATTCCCTTTCTCACTGACTTCCTTGGCAGAGGTTGTTATCTTCCTCTCTGGGGTGACTGGGCCAGGAAGGGTGAGAATAGAAAGAGGAAAAGTGGAACCAGGGTATTATTTTATTTTATTTGTTTGTATTTTTTAATTTAAATTCTTTAATTACTACTCATATTTACATATCCATCCCCCCACTCCCTCACCCTTCCATCCTCCCATGTTCCCCACCAACCCCCAACCTATCCCCCAACTCCTTCCCAGGGATAGTGAGGCCTTCCACCTAGGTCCTCCTTGTTGTATCTGGGCTGCAGTAGTATCCCTCCATAGGGAATGGACTCCCAAAGTCCATTTGTGCTCTACGGATAAACACTGGCTCCACTGTTAGAGGTCCCATAGACTACCCTGGCCTCCTAGCTGGCACCCACATTCAGAGGGCCTGGTTTGGTCCAATGCTGTTTCCCCAGCTTTATGACTAGGGTCTCCATGCTCTCAGTAGGTCAGGTCAACTGTTTCTGCGGGTTTCTTTAGCACCGTTCATCCCTCCTCCCTCTCCACAACTGGATTCCAGTAGTATGGTTCAGCGCTTAGTTGTGGGTGCCTGTTTCTGCTTTGAACAGCTACTGGATGAAGATTCTAGGAATGTTAACCAAGGTAGGCATTAATCTCCTTATAGGAGAAGGACATCAATGGCATCCTCTTCACCACTGCCTGGATTCTTAGTTGGGGTCATCCCTGTGGATCCCCTAACATTTCTCCTGTGCCAGACCTCTCTCCAAACCTGTACTGTCTCCCTCTATCAAGGCATCTCCTTTCTTGCCCTCCTCTATTCCTCCCCAGTCTCAGTCCTCTTGAACCAGGGTTTTAGTGTCCAGATCTCACACCTGAGGTACTTCTTCAGGGAAGGAGTCCTGCTCACCAGCCTCCATGATCAGATTCCTGAGGTATTTTAAGGCAGACCCATTTATTTGTAACCTTTTGCAAATTGCAGCTGTTTCTAAAAGGGTCCCCTTATTTCAAAAGCTTGAAAAATGGACTCTTCATTAAGATTTTGGAGGGTAGACCTCAGGAAAAGAGGAACGGGGCTGTGTGTTGGCAGGGAGGCTTTACGTTTGGAGTACCAGGTGAGTCTTAAAGTAATCCTTGTGCTATGCCAGTTCTCTGTTCAGTCAGAGCCTCCTGCAGCAGAGGGAGCATGCAGACAATGGCTGCTGCACAGGCTCTGTGATGGGCAGCAGCAGCTTGGGTTGGCTTCTAGGAAAGAGCTATATTGTATGAAGTCTGATGCTGAGCACTGGAGACTCAGCAAGGCCGAGGAGTAAGAAGATGCTGCTTTCAACTTCTCTCCTTTCAGGAAACTGAAAGGCACCATGTGTTTCAGCAAGATCTTTTCATTGACAGGGCTGATGAAGTGTGTGTGTGTGTGTGTGTGTGTGAGAGAGAGAGAGAGAGAGAGAGAGAGAGAGAGAGAGAGAGAGAGAGAGAGAGAGGGAGAGGGAGGGGGAAAGAGAGAGGTGGGGAGGGGGAGGGGGAGGGAGGGGAAGTGTGGGTGTGGTGAATGGCATTTAGATCTAAATTACAATTTGCTAGAGTCTTACTGTGAAGAATTTGTATTTCTGGAACCTTCTCCCTGGATCGCCCACCTGGCCCTTCCCTGCTTTGCTACTCAGACTTCTTTTAAACACGTCACTTAGAAGAAGCTCAAGTGTAAAACTAGTATTTTGACTGAGGTTGTACCTAGATGTCCAAGACATTAGGTCTCATAGTGCAGCTTTCTCTGCATGAGGAGATACACATTTCCTTGATGGTAAATAGAGGATTGCAGTACTAAATTCCCAATTAATTTTTGCATTTGAGACAGGGTTTTGCTATGTAACCCAGGATGGCCTCAAACTCAGATCCTCCTGCCTCAGCTTCTCAAGTGTTAGGGTACAGGCATGTGCCACCATCCCTGGTCCTAGAGTTAATTTGCAGAATTAATAATCACAAAAAAATGTGAAAACTCCCTTCTGTCAGCCTCCACGTCCCAACATTTGCCAAAGCAAGTGTGTTTTATATTTCATCAGGAAGTTTCAGACACCAAATATTTAAATGTCTCAGGATGATGAAATCCTGCTTGAAAACCAAAATTATCTGGAAGGTTTCTTTTCTAACCTTCATTGCAGGGAAACGAGATGCATATTGTGGTTTCTGGAGGAAAGATGTGGTGGTACTGAGTTTGAGTACTGTTAGCCACTTTAATTTTTAATTCTGGGCCTTAAAAGGTACAAATTGTAAAGTCCCATGTGCCATTCTGGCCAGGAGGCTCAATGGCCAGAGGTCTGCAGAGTGGTCCTGGCTGACTTGATGCTGGCTGTGAGCCTGGGATTCTCTCTGCTGTCCCTGCATATTACTGGATTTGTGACGTGCCATCATTTAGGGGGACCCCACCTGCAAGTGTGTCCTCTCCATCCAGAAGAAGATGTCTCCCCTGTAGAGTATGGTTGCCATGGTTAGAAACTGGCCCACGTGTGCACACCATCCCTGACAGGAATTTTGAAAGACCCCTACTCAGATCCCTAGCATCACAGGCAGAGTTCAGCAGTCTTGGCTCAGGCTTTGTCTTCTTGGCATTTGGTTTTGCTCCAGTCATACTTGGGAATGAAGGAATCTCAGTTCTTCTATGTAGCTCATTACACTCCCCCCCCCCCCCCGGCCAGCTGCCACCTTTATCTCCAGATGAGCACTGGATGGTACAGTTCTTGATCCACCTACGACCATCCTGGAGACACATGAAGCGGGGAGACTATACCAGGGCAGATTCTTTGTGGGCCTGGAGACAGGCAAAGGTCCAGGCATCAGCCTGTGCCTGCTCAGGGTGTGTGTTGGTGACAAGGATGCTGATGGAGAGCATGTCTCACATTTGGGCGGAAGTGAAAAGAGGAGACAGCGATGCATATACACAGATGGAGCTGGGATTCAAAACAATCCTGACAGGCTGGGATGACGAGCCAGATGGAAAGAGGATGTGAACAACAGGAAGTTGGACATCAGTCTCAGCCCAGAGAGCAGGGACATGGTTTAATATGGTTCAACAGCAGCCCATGGGAAAAGGCTTGGGGGCCTTCACTGTGGACCATGGTTCTGTAAGTTTGTGATGTGGTGCTTGGCTGAGCTTACACTCTGGAGAGAGATGAGTATCCCACCTATAAGTCTCAGACTGAGCCAGCAATGTTCAAACTGGCTTGCTGAATTTCAGGGGCAATCACACTGTGTTCTCATTAACCGCTGACTGCTTGATTTGGGAGGGGCTTAGGTCCTGTTTTCTGTGATAGGAATACCCTCTTCTACAGTTTACTCTTCCTAGGACATCATCCTAAAAGACAGAAAACAAAAATCCGCCCAAAGTGATTTTTCCTACTCTGCTCTTAAGTCAACACAGTATTGCTGGTATAAAAAGCATGAGGGTATAAGTCCTACACACCAGTTCTCCAGCAGGCACCAGCTGGGTGTCCTCTACTTAATTCTGGAACTGTCTTTCTGAAGGTATCAACAGACATACTAGGTTAAGGGTTCAGTCCTACAAAACTGCTCTCCAAATTCAGATCTGACACTCGTGACAAGTGTCACATGTCCACACTGGCAGTGAGCCAGTCTCCCGCTAATAGAATACTCCTTGGGTTTGTTAGTTGGTTAGAGTGGCTCATGGAACTGTGGGAAATGCTTCCCTCATGTTTATCAACCTCATTTTTTTTTTAAAATCAAGAATTCAATTAAGAGTGGAGCTTGATGACATGTGAATGTAATCCTAACACTGGGATCTGGGGGCACAGGCAGGAGGATCACCACAAGTTTGAGGCCATCCTGATCTATAAAGCAATTTCTGGATCAGCTGGGGCTGTAACACCAGCTCCTGTCTCAAACAAACAAGTTAAATAAATAAATACACAAGAAAGAATACAATTATAGATACAAGTGAACTGTCAGAAGAGAGGAGACTTGGGAGGAAAGTCAAAGACGGTCCTATGGGCAAGGAGAAGTGGACTCCACCCCAGAAGCCCCCTGAGCCCTGTCCTGAGTTTTTAATTGAGACTTCATTATATGGACATAGTTAATGATAACTCTGGTGTCAACTGTACCTTTAGTGTCTCCCCATTCCTCAGTGGCTAGAATAGGATGGAAGGGTCGGTCATCTTATCACATGTCTGGTCCAGCTCTGTCTTAGTTAGGGTTTCCATTGCTGTGATGAAACACCATGACCAAAAGCAAGTTGGGGAGGAAAGGGTTCACTTGGCTTACACTTCGCCATTACTGTTCATTATTGAAGGAAATCAGGACAGGAACTCAAATAGGACAGGGTCCCAGAGGCAGGAGCTGAAGCAGAGACCATGGAGGGGGACTGTTTACTGGCCTGCTTCCCAGGCTTGCTCAGCCCACTTTCTTATAGAACCCAGGACCAATAGCCCAAGGATGGCACCACCCACCATAGGCTGGGCCCTCCCCTGTTGATCACTAAATAGAAGATGCCTTACAGCTGGATCTCAAAAGGGCATTTCCTCAGTTGAGGCTCCTTCCTCTGATGACTCTAACTTGTGTCAAGTTGACATGCAAAACCAGCCAGTACAAGCTCCTACTTGAGGTCTTCCAAGAGCCCACCTACAGTTGGGGCATCAGAAGATGTGTCTTCTATAACCCCCAAATTTATAACAGTCTTAGGAGTCCTGTGTTAGAAACTGTGGTCAAAGACCAAATGTATATCTTTTCACAATTTTACAATGTTCAAAACCTGTCTTGGTCCTTTACAGGGTACGGGGAGAGGCTTACATTGGTGTTCTAGTTCTGGTTGGTCTGTTTGTATTTCCTCCTGTAACAGTTACAGCCTTCAGCTGGGGTGGGGGTGGAGGACCCAGCTGTATCCCCAAGTTGAGACTCATAGTCCCCAGAGCTCATCTGTATTCCTCTTGCCTCTGTCCCTGGTGACTCAGCAGCTGTGGACAGTGGCTGGTGCGGATGATGCATTTTGGCAGCTTGTTTCTCTGGCCCTGGCTCTACGCCCTGGGAAGCTCTCACACTTCCTATCTGGCCTCTCTCCCTGGCCTTGCCTGCAACTCTTGCTACTTGGATGCCCTGAGCTTTTTGGTCTCCTCATCCCATAAGAAGCCACATGCTTAGAGTTTCTCTGATAGTTAAGTAGTCACCTTTCTTCTGGGTGGAGATGTCAGAGGCACGAGCCTTTTGAAGCCTTGAGTGGACCAGATCATCTTCCTAAAAGATGACCCAGCTTTCCTGAGAACTTGTCACATATAGGCAGAGATGCAGCTCAAACGGTACAGGATGCTGAGCAATCCACCCTTGGATCTCTGAGGCGGATGCAGAGGAGCTGTTTCCTGAGGGCATAAAACCCATCTTTCTTGCTGTCATCACGATGTTAATGACAGTATGTCCTTATCTCTTTTGGAACAACCCTAGAGAATGTGCTGCAATCTTTTCTCAGTTTAAAAAGCAGGATGTCTCTATCTGATATTTCAGTAGCTCAGGTTTTGTTTATGAAATCAATCTAAGCTCAAGCAACAGTGGCCAGGGAGGAAGCAAGATGGAATAAAGGTGATGGATGTTTCCTTGGGTACTGGAGTCTTTTGTCACTTGTTAAGTGGTACTGCTTCTTATGAGACATGTGGCTAATGATGCCTACTCACAGGGTAGCTGTGAGGACAAAAAACAAAACTTTTTATTTTTTAAAGTTTGGGATGGTTTCATTGTGCAGCTCTGGCAGGCCTGGAACTTATTATGTAGACCAGGCTGGCCTCAAACTCACAGATATTCCTGCCTCTGATCCCTACTGCTAGGATTGAAGGTGTGCACCACCATGCCTAGTGAGACTTTAAAAAAAATACAAATCCTAGCTCAAAACAGATTCTCAGAAACGTGTCTTTTTTCTGCCCTCTTTTCTTTATAAAACACATTTGTGTCCCTCTTCTGATCATCTCCTTGAACCCTGAGAGAGGGGTTTGTGAGAGCCAGGGGGAATGGTTGTGTTCTTCAGACACAATCGAACTGATGCACAAATGAACTCACAGAGGCTGTGGCTGCACAAACAGGTTCAAGCCAGTGTTAGTCCCACACTGGTTGAGAAAAAGGCCACTGCCACAATTTAAAGCCAGTTTTGAAGCAAGCTTTAATTAAATACTGGCCAGGTTGATAGACTGTCTGGCCAGGTCCATCTCTGGGTTCCCAGGAAATGGCCACAAGTCATGTTTGCAATGGCTTAAAGAGGCAAACCCCCATAGTTCATGGTATTTCCCATCAGGTCCAATCAGGAGCAAGAATATATTTTGATGTTTTTTTTCTGCCCACATCCAATCAGGGGCAAGCATGCATCCTGAAGTATTTCTGCCCATGTACTTCCCACCCACATGTAATCAAGCACATCCTGTGCAGATGATCAAACAAACATAGAACAATCAGAATCTCGTAACCTGCAAGGTATATTTTTCCAGTTTTGATCTCACACCAGATGGGGTCCCAGCACTCAGAGGTGGAAGTAGACATGGGCTCCCATCCCTAACCAAAAATCTACCCACGATTGACACCTGCCTGCAAAGAAAAAATTAGTTTTCTCCAAAGGAGTCTTACTCTGGTGTGTTAACACACCTGAGGGCAGGTCCCATGCCCAGCAGCATATGGCCAACACAAAACCAACTCAAAGGGATGGTTGTAGACTTTTGTCTCATGCTGCTTTGTTTGAGATAATTTTGTTTGTTATTATTGGTATTTTGCTTGTATATTATGGTTTTGATTTTGCACTTTTGTGGGCTTTTTTGTATGTATTTACTTTGTTTTTTTAAAGGGAGAGAGAAGGAAGGGTGTTGGGTAGGTGGGGGAGGATCTGGGAAGAGTTGGAGAGGGAAAAGCCTGTTTAGAATATATTGTATAAATTTTTATTTCAATAAAAATAGTAAATAAATGAATCCACACACATTCAATGATAGGCACTTTTCTTTATAATAAAGTAGTGATGTTTTTCAAGTATGTTTGTATGTGTGTGCATGAGTGCGTGCATGCACACGTGTATGGTTGTGGAAGCTAGAGGAGCATGTTTGGTGTTCTGCTTTATTGTTCTCCATTTTATTCCTTTGAGACAGGATTTCCCACTGAACCTGGAATCTGGAGCTATGCTGGAGGCCAGAAAGGTCCAGAGAGTCTTCTGTGTCTACCTGGTCTTATGTAGGCTCATAGGCATGCACACGGCCACAAGTTTATGTGGGTTCTGGGATGCAAACTCCGGTGGTCTTGTGTGCTCAGCAAATACCCTGACTAGTGAGCACTCTCTCTAGTCCAGGGTGGACACTTCCTAATGTCTTCACTCCTGAAGTCACCTCTTGTCTCTTTTGTTTCACTCTTACTACTGGATTATTCCAGAAAGCAAGCAAGCAGTCCCCAAATCTTGTCTTCAACAACTTTAAAGCTGCTACACCATATTGCCTCGATGTGCCCCATCTAAGCCTCTCTTGATGGTATCCATTTCCTCTAGTCCAGGCCACTCTTTACATCCAGTGCAGTTTCCCCTGACACTGAGTAGTAACTGCTCCTGTCAAGACAACAGGGACCTCCTTGGTTCCAGGTTCAGTGGATGCTTCTCCAGTCCTGTCTTCCTCATCTTCTTAGTGGCATGGAAGAAGGCTGAGGACTCTCCTTGATATCCTTCTGTGATCTAGTATTGTTCTTCCCCCTTTTGTGCTTCAGTTGCTGAATAATTTAAATGTCTTTTATTTGATTCTTCCCTTCTATGGATTTCAAATGATGTAGTTATTGAGAGCACCAGGCCAATAATCTTGTCTTCAAAACTGTGTATGCGGAGAGGTTCTCTTTCTGCTTTGTGGTATAAAGGATATAACATTTTTTCTCTGTGTGTGGGCATTTGAAAATTTAAGGGATGGTGGTGCTAATGGACATAATGCTCTCTCTCTCTCTCTCTCTCTCTCTCTCTCTCTCTCTCTCTCTCTCTCTCTCTCTCTCTGTGTGTGTGTGTGTGTGTGTATGAAAATTTAATTGCTGATGGTGATAATAGATATAATGTTCTCTCTCTTGTGTGTTTGTGAAAATTTGAGCGATGATGGCAATAATGTGAAGCATTTATCTAATTTTTCTTTATCAATAAAAAAAATCTAGAGTCAGATATCAGGGTATAGTAGGTAATTACCAATACGGAGTCAGGTAGAAATATAAGGGTATTTAATAGGGAAAAGCCTTACTTACAGAGCGAACCAGCCAGCCGGTGGTAGTCTGTACAGCAAGAAGCAAAGAGAAACCGAAACCGAAACGCAGTCCCCCTACTCACTCTGACCACACCCTCACAAGCCCTCAGGTACTCCTGTAGCCAGCCCCTAAGAAGGCGTGGCTACAGCTTCCCCTACAATTCCCCTTTTAGTCTAAAAGAGGATTAAAACTTAACAGTATAAAGGTAAAATATAAGAAGATAACTATTTTAACTAAACCCTAAAGTCATCTGAAAGAGGTGTCCAAGCCTGAACACCTCCTTCCAAACCGAACCATAAACAATAGGAAGCTATTCCTAACAAGGTATATACACTATCCTAAGTGACAACAATGGGGAAAGGGGGCGTAGCATTTTCCAAGTTACTTCCTGCTGAAATGGGACGATGATAGTCATGTGGGGTCCTGTAGAAAGAAAATGTTAGTATCCAGTCCATGTTAGATGGGATTCACTTGATTGAAGATCTCGCTTGAAATCCTCAACTTGATTGAAGTCAGTACCCGAACCTCTGGCCGGAGTGTCAGCTGAAATGGAGCAAGTTGGATCCAGTGCAGTCGAGGAGGTGTGGCCCATTTTCTTTCCAGGGTGTCCAGGGATTGCTGTCAGGCAGGTCTTCATTGGCTGTGTGGGACTCAAACATAAACAGTTAGCAGAGAAATGTTTGCTTGTGTATGTACACATGCTAGGGAATGCAACCATGAGAGCATAACAATTATGAAAGGGTGTACACCTTGAGAGAAAGATCCAAGAAAAGACAAAGACAGTCCCCAAATTCTTCTTTTATTCTGTATTACATCAATTGGCTTCTTGATACAACACAGAAACATTAAAGTTTAGTTAAATAATGTGCTTGGATTTTAGAGGAGGAAAGCCAAATCCACCTCTAAATCCAGCATTGGTTTATTTTATTTATTTTTTTTTTTTGTAGAAATATAAGGGTATTTAATAGGGAAAAGCCTTACTTACAGAGCGAACCAGCCAGCCGGTGGTAGTCTGTACAGCAAGCAGCAAAGAGCAACCGAAACCGAAAACGCAGTCCCCCTACTCACTCTGACCACGCCCTCACAAGCCCTCAGGTACTCCTGTAGCCAGCCCCTAAGAAGGCGTGGCTACAGCTTCCCCTACATCAGGGTAAGAACCTGAAAGATCAGAGAAGCAGGGGAGCAGCCACTTTTTCTGCTCCTTCCTCTAAAAGAGCTGAGTCAGCCCCGCCTTACTACTTCCTGTCTCCTATCTGTCTACAATTAGTCCTCTAAATCTCTATGGTTGATTTTGGTCAGCTAGTGGCTAGCTCCACCCTCTGACTCCAAGCAAGCTTTATTTGTCAGAACACAATCAAAATATTACACAACAGTAACAGATATAGCACTCGTGTGTGTGTGTGTGTGTGTGTGTGTGTGTGTGTGTGTGTGTGTGTGTGTGTGTGTGTATTCATAAATCTAAGCAATGCCTTCTAAATCTCTTTTCTGAGGTCTAGTCTTAGATATGCCACATCTACCTCAGGCTCTCGTATGGGCATTTCAGATTTACCACGAATCAAACAGCACTACTTATGTGTCATTCTTTCCTACAGGTGTGCTTGCCTCAGAACCACCTACCACTGAGTTCCTTTATAGTAACTGGTCAAACCAAACCCTGCAGCAAGTGATAAGGGTGAAGGAGAGGGAGAGGGAGAGGGGAAGAGTGGTGATCCTGGACTGCTCACCACCTGATCCCTGCCTTTTTAGCATTTGTGGTTGGCTTCTTCTTATTGAAAGGACAATTCCAGCCCACAATTTCTTGCTTGGGTTTGTATGCACAGCTTCTAGTTTGTCTTTATGGGTCTATTTTGCCTCCTCTATTCCATTCTCCATAGACCAGTCAGTGTTCAAATACTTACTCATGGTTCTCCACCTGTTTGCTGGTGGCCTGAGAGGCTTTGATAACCTGCATCTTCCTCCTCCCGATCTCCATCACATGCCCCTTTCCTCCTGGTCCACACTGCAGCCAGCCACACTGCCCTCCTCTCTGTACCTCAAGTCCACTGACTTCCTTTCCAAATGAGGGCTTTGAGTATTGCTCTTTATCTAACCAAATTATGTATCCTTGCTTTTTTTGTTTTTTGCAGGCTATCTCTCGCTACTTTAGGAAGCAGACAAATATTATCTTTTCAGGCATGCTTTGCTGGCCTTCATCCTTAAAATCCAGCACTCTTTTTTTTTTATCTATTGTCATATCACCCTGGGTATTTCTTTTATTTTGTATTTATTTTTTATTTTTTGTTTTTTTGAGACAGGGTTTCTCTGGGTAATAGCCCTATCTGTCCTGGAACTAGCTCTGTAGACCAGGCTGGCCTCAACTCACAGAGATCTGCTTGCCTCTGCCTCCCAAGTGCTGGTATTAAAGGCATATGCCACCACCACCCAGATAGCTACCAGGGATCTGGGTATTTCTTTTACAACACAACTTTAATTTTTTTGTTTGCTCTCTTATTTTTGTAATGTATCTTCTCCACTAAAAAGGTAACCTCCACGATAATAGGGATCTTATCCACCATGTTTCTCATGGTGTTCACAGCACTAAGAATGGTGACAGGCTTTGAGAGGTCCTGAATGTATTGACCGAATGGTCAACTGAGTAGGTCTCTCCGTGCTTTGCCCAAGACTGAAGATGCTCCAACTATAGCTTAGGCCTGGCTTCGAGAGGATGTGTATATGGAGCCTTTTCTTATCCATTTGTAGAGTAAAGGTTTGGGCCTAGATGATGTCTAAGTGCTCTTCCAACTTTCAGACCCCTGCTTTTGTGAGTTTGGAAGCTAATGGAAACAAATGAGAATACAGTTGGAGAGAAGGCTCCATGGGCAACAATGCTTATTGCCAAGGCTGACAACTGAGTTAGATCCCCAAGAACCAAGAGAGTACCAACTCCAAAATCTTGTCCTTTGACCTCCACGTTCATGTTATGGTACATGCATGCTAACTCATATACACACATAAAATAATTAAAATTTAATAAAAAGTAGTTACTATTGTGTTAGTTGACCTTTTGGTTCTTGTTTTCCAACTTGACACAAACTGAAGTCATTTGGGACAGGGAGCCTCTGCTGAGCAGTTGCCTCCATCAGATTGGCTCCTGGGTAGGTCTGTGGGAAATTTTATATGTTGTTTTTTTCTGTCAGTACAGTGGCTTCACTTGAATCCGCAGCAGCTCCATGGTTACTGGCTTGTTTCTTAGGCAGTGGCTGGATCCACCTCCTGCCACTGCCACTAAATGTAATTTTTAACTAAATTTCCATCTTTCTATTTATCAATAAGACTTAGGAGTCCGAGGCTGGTGTGAAAACCTGCTAGCTCAGAGAGGTTGAGAAGCAATTAGCTGACCTTCCCTCTTCACTGGCATCTCAGAAAGAGAGTGTCCTTCAGCTCCACCAACCCAAAAAAGACTGCCACACTCAAAGTCCCTCTCTACTACTTCCTGTGCGTCTCTCAGTCCATCTTCCAGACTCCCTTTGACTTTCTATTACTTTCTGTCAACTAGTTGCTGGCTTCATCTCTTGACCCAAGTTTGATTTTAGTAAGTCAATGCAAATGCAAACTTTGGGTTCACAGTGTGATCAAATATGGGGTAGCCCAGACCACTGTGGCCAGTGTCCCATCTGGGAATGTGGCCCTAGGGTGTATAAGGAAATAAACTAGGCAAGCCATGCAGAATAAGCCAGTAAACAGCTGTGCCCTCTTTATCAGTTCCTGCTACCTCCAAGCTCCTGTCCTGACTTCCCTTCATGATGGACTCTTGACTTAGACATTTCTGCTAAATCAGTGTTTTCTTCTCCAAGCTGATTTTGGTCAGAATGTTTTATCACAGCAGTAGAAAGCAAACTAGGACAGTGGTGTTAAATCTCTAATAACAGTTTAAATTTAACTTAAAATGAAATTTATGAAATCTTTTAGCTCTTCTTGTCTGGTGCTTTCCAGTTTAGTAGAGTTATCCTCTCCATGTCCTTTGACTTATTGTGTGCTTATTTTTCTTTTCAAAGTTTATTGTTCAAATAAAAGTGATTGATCGATTTAGCTATATAGCCAAAAATATTCTTGAATTTCTTATCCTCCTGAGTGCTGGGATTATAGATGTTCACCACGGAACCCAGTTTATTTGGTGCTGGGGATTGAACCCAGGGTTTGGTGTAAACCAGGCACCATTTCACCAACAGAGCTCCATCCCCAGTCCCTGATTCTGCTGTAATCAAAACTTGCACTGCTCTATGGGGAGGTGACTCCTGGGTCAACAGAGCTGTCAGGAGAGTTTTTTCTCCTACTGTTGTGTCTCAGAAAGCAGTTTCCCTGTAGCAACTCCTGTTGTCTCCTCCTCTATTTCATACTTACTCCTCTCCACATAGGGGGCGTGGTCCCTGTCCAGTGTGTGTGGCCATTGTTTTAATGTGTTGAGTGAATAAGACCAGACACAGGCAATGTTATTTCCTTTGCCAATCCACTGAGATTCTGGACAGTGTTCCACACCCTTCAGCAGCTCTTGGCTGGCTCTGCCAGTGTGCACTGGGTGGCATGATGGAAGTGAATCCAGGCTCATCTTATTCAAGGCATATTCCACAGGAGATGCCTTGACTCTTGAAGACCCTGGCCATTGCAGTGGTGCTTCAGACCAATGATCTGCATGCAGATCTATCTACCTATCTATCTATCTATCTATCTATCTATCTATCTATCTATCTATCTATGCAAATCTATCTATCTATCTATCTATGCAAATCTATCTATCTATCTATCTATCTATCTATCTATCTATCTATCTATCTACCCACCTATCTACCTATCATCTATCTATCCCAGACCACTGTGAGCAGTGCCACATCTGGGAATGTGGGGATGTTTGAGAAAGTAAAGTTTCCCAAGGCACAAATGGGGCCTTAAATCTGTGAACAAATAAACTTTGACAGGATTATTTAAGTATGGGTCTTTATGAAAAACACACAAAGTTGTATGATAAAAGCAAAAGAAGTCTCAAACAGTCATTATTATGGGTTGCAGGGATTGTGGGTAACCTTTTGTTATCGTTTATAGCAGCCTGCACTTTCTGAAGTTCCTGTAATGAACACACATCATGTTTGCAATGTGGGGAAAACTTCTCCAGTCTTTCACATAAAAAAAGAAAAAGATGGAATAAAGAAGGAAGGAGTGAAAGAATGAAAGAAAATTAATTCTAGGGGGTTGGAGAGATGGAGCAGCAGTTAAGAGTGCTTGCTGTTCTAGGGACCCGAGTCCAGCTCCAGTCTCCATGTCAGTAACAGGCCTGACAACTGCCTGCTGCTCTGTCTTCGGGGGATCTGACACGCTCTTCTGGCCTCCTGAGGCACCTATATACACATGGAGTAACAGACACGTAGGCTCTGGAGTACCTACGTAAATGTACATACATTCACACAGACAGACACATGAGTAAAAATAAGACAAATTTGCTTTTAAAGGGAAAGAAAGTCCCAAAAGCAATGGATTTACAGTCATAAAATGTGAACAAGTAATTGTTATGTGTCTCAATTGCTGGAAGGTGGAACACAGAGGGAGGAGCGGGGAGAAAGGGATATGTGTGCCAATTTGGGATATTCTGACCTAAAGTGTCCCAGCACTGATGTCTGATGTGTCTCCCCTTGCTCCTTGCTCTGAGGCTGCTTCTCTCCTTCTGGTAGGAGAGTGTTCATAGTGGGGTCTTTTGGGACTCTTTCTCTTAGAGGATCCTTCCCAGTGTCTTATTTGTGACCAAGTAACCCTGCCTTTCAGGCCACAGCAGAGAAGTCTCCTGGAGCCTACTTCCTTCCTGAGTTTGCACTGTCTCCTCAGGGAAGCTTCCTTGAAGACACCACAGGGGAACAGTTCCTTACGTATCGCTATGATGACCAGGTAAGGACACTGCCAAAAGACCCATCATGGGCTTTGTCTTTCCTACCAGAGAAATTGCTGGCAAATGGCTGGGGAGAGGCTCAGTGTAGAGGAGTGCTTGCTTGCTTTGCAAGCATAAGAACTTGAGTTTGGGTCAGCAGCATCCACATAAAAAGCCATGCATGGTTACATGTGCCTGGAAACCCAGTGCTAGACAGTTCGACCAATGAGGTTTGTTGGCTGTCAGCCAAGAAGGTAAAACCTGAGCTCCAGATTCAGTGGGAGACTGTCTCAAGGGAATAATCTAGAAAGTGATGGAGACAGACAACCAGTCTCCTCTGGCCTTCCCAGGAGCACAAGTGCACACATTGTACACACAGTGTCTATACAATCCAACATTGTGTTTCTCTGGGCAGTACTAATATAATAGGCCTTGACACCCTGTCCGGGTCTGAGGCCACTGGCTGCAATGACTTCCTGCCTTGTGTGCACTTCAGCTCTGCCCAGAACACTGTCTTAAGAATGACTCTTTTTTTTTTTTCCTCAGAAGCAATGTTTTAGCTATACTGCATTTATTCTCCCAGAGAGAATTATATTGGAGGAGTCTGTATGTGTAGACTTGCTTCTTTGTTCTCTTACCTTTCACTTCACTTCTCATAGGAGTCTCTGCAAGTGTCAGGACCAGCAGGGTAATGATCTATGTGAGGCGAGAAGGAAACCTGGTTCAACACAACTCAATCCTGTGTTGGTTCACGCTTCTAGAGTCTGACACCAGGCAGTTTGTTTTAGGCATATTTAAGATAGTACAATTTGGAAAAAAGTTTCCTGTTGTAACACAATCCTGTGTGCACAAGGAGGCATAATTACATTGAAATGCTTCTCAGAGTACATGTCACTTCTTCCATGAAGATGGGTTCTAGAAACAGAGATAGGGTACATTTGTTATCTTAAGGACCTAGGGGAAGATTGGGGGTTAAATAGGTCATACAAATAGTGTAGAGGTCATCTGGCCTACTAGCCACCTCCAGTTCTGGTTGTGAGAATTTAGGGGAGTTCTTGGCCATATAGATAACACAAATGTCATTTAGACTATTAGCCACCTCTTGCCCTGCTTATGGAAACATGGTAGAGTCTGACCCTACAGATAGCACAGATCACTAGGCTATTAGTCACCTCAATTCCCAACCTTCTGGATGGAAAACAGGTTATATATCTCTCCCTTGAAGAGACAATCCTGTATGTTTAGCATTCCTGGTCCCCCTAGTGCTTATCTGTGAGCTCATCGACCTCTGTGCTCCCTACAACTTCTTTTAGGAGCACCAGCATCTTAATTTAAGTCTAAACACGTTTCTTAGACAATGTGTGCACGCACACATGCCTGTGCATGTGCCTGTGTGTGTGTGTGTGTGAGAGAGAGAGAGAGAGAGAGAGAGAGAGAGAGAGAGAGAGAGAGAGAAAGAGAGAGAGAGAGAGAGCACATGCACATGAGATCACTTCACAAAGGCTAACTAGAGAATTGAACCGTGCTTGGCTATGATGTGGAAACTGGACACTTAGAGCCATGATTCCCCTTCAATATCAATTCACAGTGTTAATAGTTAAGATTAGACAGGTCTTTAGGATCATCTTCAAATTGTGACCTAGAATGCCGGCTCTACAAAATGCAGAGGTTTATAGATGAATACTGGAATTCCAGAGATGATGGAAGAAAACAGGGAGTGGAGATTTAAACCCACATGGGATCTGGGTAGTAAAGGCCCAAGGGAAGATGAAGAGTTGGTCATGATCACCTTGTTGTGGCACATAGTAGCATGGAGGGGGATGGCTGATGTTTTGGGACCAGCTGCCTTGTCTTTAACTGTGTGGTCAAAGGCCAGCATCCTGTTGTTGGTTTGGGCAACCTCAGGAGGACCAGCTCTTGAGAGACTTACTCTATTGACATGGTACATGTGAGATGCAGCTATAGGGAGTAGGATGAGCTCTAGGGCTGGCTGGACCAGGACTGGACTGTTGGTTAGATGCAGACTTGAAGTCTCACCTAGTATGACAGGCTGGTACAAACGAGAGCCTGGAGCAGAGGGGGCAGACAGGGGAGCTTATTGCCCAGGACTCCACATTCCCCAATCTGTGGGACTGTTGCCGCATTACCTACCCTTGGTGGGTTTAGTTCTACATCTAGAGTAGGGAATGAGGGGCAGGGCTGTGATATATCATATTTACTGTTGATACAGAGCTTCACAGATCACTGGGGTATGGTCAGACAAGAGCAAAGTTTTTAACTAAAAAGTTCAACATTCTGTCATTTCTTCAAAGTCCCTGAAACAACGGGAGCTGGGCTGAGCCAGGTTAATTATGGATTCATAGTGTTAGCCCAGCCATTTGGGACTGGTCCCCAGTAAGACCCAAATAGTATTAAGCTGCCTTCTGCCTTTCTGTCCTATGAGTCTTTGGAAGGTCTATAATTTATAGTTCCCTCTAAGTCAGAGGTCAATGCTCGATCATGAGAGCTTCAGAGAATCCAAGTGAGAAACAGTAGTGAATAAATCAGGATGTCTGGAGTAAGTAGCTTTGTATTTTATAATTAAAGTGTCTCTAATGCCTTCTCCAGGTTCCACAGATACATTATATGTAATAAAACAACAATATAAAAACTAGAAAAAAAGAGGGAAACTGGCTCCTGTTTTCAAATGCTCTAAAGCAGATCCTAAAAGCTTGTGCTGTAGAGATTTTACTTCAGACACATTGTTCCATAAAGCCCAGTGAATAGCATTTAAAGTCTTTGTGTTATCTCCAAGCTATGCTTCTATGAGGGGAAAGGGACAAAATAAAAATCAACAAGCCTATAATCACACCTACTCTCCTCCACTAAAGTCGAGGAAAGGGCTCTTGCAAATTAGCTGTGTCTTCGAAATGGATGCCAAGGTTCAATCCTGGGCTCTGTTAGTCCACCCCAGCACTCATTCTCCCTCTTTTTCCTGCTGAACATTCAGGTTGCACTGTGAAGGTCTAGAGCTTTCCAGGGACTGTGGGAAAGATGGCGCCATCAAACATGGTCAACATCCCAGAAAACAAACCCAAACTTTTGTCTGTGACTACAAGAACAAACAATAAGATCAATTAAGGAGGAAAGCTCTGGGGCTGGCTTGCAATTTGAACATCAGTTTGATCATTTTACTTATGTGACTTTGGACACATTATTTCTCTGCCTATTAGTTTGTCTTCTGATGACAGCACTGGAGATTGAGTACTTCAAGGTGATCATGTATGCATTATTTTTTGCCTGTGTGAGCCTTTGGTTTTAACAAGTGTTACTGATGGTCATATTATTGACAAACACGCAGTTCCGAGACTCTCAGATAAGTTTGTGCTAAAGGATATGTTCTCACTTCAGAGAATCGTAACATTTTCAATTTAATCTTACTGAGGCTGGAGTGATAGCTCAATGATTAAGAGCACGAGCTGCTCTTGAACTCAGACGACCTGAGTTCGGTTCTCAGCATCGACAGGGGATGGTGCACGGCCACCTGCTACTGTAGCTCCAAGGTATCCAGTGCTTTCTTCTGGCTTCCAGAGGCACTACACATGCAGTGTGTCAGTGACTCCCCGCCACCCACAACACACACATAATTAAAAATGAAGACAAATCTTAAATTAACTTTTATTGAGGCATAACCTCACATGGTAAACTGAAGACTGATTTCTAGAACTTGGTGGTTTTCAGTATTCTTTTTTCACCCGTGAAACAGCTACAAAGATGAAGAAATAGAACTATAAGTTCCATAAAGGGTCTATGCATTCTTTTTATTTTATTTAAAACAATCTTTTTTTTTTTTAAATTTTGCATACCAATCCCAGTTCCCCCTCCCTTCTCTCCTCCCACTTTCCCACTTTTCTCCCACCCCACGCCATCTACTCCTCAGAGAGGGTGAGACCTCCCATGGAGAGTCAACAAAGTCTGTCATATCACATTGAGGCAGGGCCAGGCCCCTCCCCATTGCATCTAGGCTGAGCAGGGAGGGTATCCTTCCACAGGGAATATGCTCCAAAAAGCCAGTTCATGCACTAGGGATACGTCCTGGTCCCACTGCCAGCTGTTCCATAGACTGCCCAAGCCACACAACTGTCACCCACATTCAGAGAGCCTAGTTTGGTCCTATGCAGGTTCCTCAGCTATCAGTCTGGAGTCAGTGAGCTCCATTAGCTCAGGTCAGCTGTTTCTGTGGGTATTCCCAAAATGGTCTTGACTCCTTTGCTTGAGTCAATATCCACCATCCAAAACCAGCAAATGCCTCTGACTTTGGTCCTTAGTATAGGCTGGCTTTGCCAGCTTTTTAGTTTGCTTTTATTTGTATATGGGTAGAATATATGGTAGGTGTCTGGCTTCTTCCACACATTATGTTTCTGAGAGCTTTGATCAAGTCTTTGGATCCAATCTCACACAAGGTTTAGTGTCTGGCCATCAATTGGAGCACTACAACAGACTGTCTCAGATGAGACAAACTGCACCATTCTGGGTGGCATTCCACCATTGTTCCTTTGCAGGAATTCCCAGATTGTCACAAAATGTTTTGCAGGGCAGTTGATGCAAAGATTCCATACCTGGGGGAGGGGTGGGGGTAGTGCTTGTTATGTAACAGCCAAAAAGAGGTGTGGTGTCAGTGGCTGTTACCCAGGGCAGCTCTGTACTGCCAGGTGGCTTGGGTATTACCTGCCAAGTGTGAGCAATTAGGCTAGGGGTGCTTTGCTCTCACCTCCTAGAGCCAGACTGACAAAGTGCTTGTGCAAATGAGGCTCCAACACTGACTGTAAAGTGGTTGGGGCAGAGGCTGGTTCGCTAGGCTCTTCCTCACTACAAAATCCTCATTTGATAAAACAGGAAGCAGGTGGTAAGGGTGTGGACACGGGCTTTCTTGGACAACTCCCACAGAACTCCTGAAAGTGTTTTATCCTGGGCACATTTTCACGAAGACCTTCAGGTCACTTTCCAAGTGGCTTCTGGATTAGGTGCCTGGAAAACCAATAACCCTTAGGCCTGTAAAGCACAGCTGTGATGTAGGCTGTGTTTAATGAGACACAGAAAAGCCACATCGTGGTTTATTTGGGAGTGGAAGCAGCTTCTAGGGAGAGTAGAGCCTGAAGCCAGCCAGCTGCCCACTGGGCTGCAAGCAGGACCAGCTAGGCAGCCTTCGTGTTGCTTCTATCTAATGAGCTTGTAATTTAACAGTGATGTGACATCTGTAGACCCCAGCTCCTTCAACTGTTTTCCAAAGCAGAGTGAGTGGGGTTCACAATCCTCCCTCCTTCCACTGTAAAAAAAAAAAAAAGTCTAGGTTTGAAACCACAAGCAGAGTATTCCAGCTGCCGTGTTAATTGGTTCATTCTGATTACCAAGGAGGCAGTCTAGCCAGCCGAGCAATGGACTGTTACCCTAGAGAATCAGAGAGCTGTACAGCTGGTGGAGACCAGTCCCAACACCTCATTCTACAAGTCAGGGAAGCAGAGACTCCTAGTGTGCAAATGACTTAGTCAAGGACATCCAGATGGCTGTTTGAAAAATGAAGACCACTGCCCTCCACACCGCAGGCCTGCCATCCCAGACTATCTCCCTCTGCGTCTCTCGGATTCCCCTGGGAAGTTCACTCTTTTCCAAAGATCTTGATCCCACTGTTATGGTCAAGGAGAGCTTGTGGGGGCCACAGGAAATCACAGAGAGCACTTTGATATTCATGGATTGGTTTAAAGATTCAGACTTAGCAACTTCAGGAATTTGGGGTTAGCCAGGAGCATCTTACAAGCTTTATCATTCCTTCCAAGTTTTAATAGGAACCACGGTGTTTTCAAAGTCAAATGCAAACAGCCCTGCCTCCCCATTGTGTAGGCATCTTTGGAGTGAAAACCCTCTGACACTTGGGTGCAATAAGCATACAAGGTGATTTCAAAGTACTTGTCTGGGTATGATGGTATGGCCGAAATAGTCTGACCAGCCAGCCCCTTGGAGGAATGCTTTTGCCATTATTCCTCATGGAGGTTTTGGAGTTTTAGCCACTGAAGACCTGTTCGGTGACCACAGCTGCATTTGGGTTCCATGTATTACTCTTTGGTCCTGTCCCCAGCTGTGGCTGTGTGTCAAGAGTAGCTCCAGGTCTCCTCCTGGAAAAAGGGGATGATGAACCCTTGTTCCATGCACACTTCACCTTGATTCACTGAAGACTGGACTACGGGGCATCATTGTGGACACTGGTTTACAAGTCTGTGACAGGCTTTAGGCTTCTTCATAAAAGGCTGCTTATCTATTTAAATGGCTATGAAGTATTTTCACGGACATGTAATTTCTATTTTCTTTGGCCCCTTAGCACTTGTTAGGGGTGAAGAAATGAGGAAGGCATGCCCCACAGGCTTGGTGGGTTGTTGAATGCACTTCTTTCTTGGTGGTAGCCATAGTTATAGAGGAGGCAAAGAATATCCGAAGGTGACTTAGAACTTCTGCCTCCCTGATGATCTTCCATGGGGAGTAAATTGTCTCTACATGCTTTGTTGGAATCCATGCTGATATATTGTCACCTGTGCAAGTTTTAGGCTTTAAAGAAGCAAGGGGCAGAAAAGGGTTACTTTCATGATTTTTGAGCATGACGATACAGGGGGCTATCCAGTAAAGGTGAGGCAGATCTCACCAAAGTAAGCTTGCAGCCACATGTAAGGAAACAACCTTGTCTTCGTCATGCTGACAGGCCACTTAGATCTATCCATACCCTGCCACCCCCTCTCATCCTGTAAATGTGACCCTGTATACTGCAGATGCCAGAGATGGAGACCATGACTGACATACCATTTGTATTGTCTCTTCCTGGCCATGTCTGAGTGCATTAACTTTTTTTCATATTTGAAATTACTTTTTTCTGTGTAATTTTTTCACTAAATTTATTAATTTATTTTATACTTGAACCACAGTTTCCCCTCCCTCCTCTCCTCCTATTCCCTTCCACCTCTTCTCTGCTCCCCCATCCCCTCCTCCTCTGTTTCTGTTTAGCAAGGGGCAGGCCTCTCATGGGTGTCAACAAAGCATGGCATATCAAGTTGTGGTAGGACTAAGTTGCTTCCACTTCTAGGAGTTCCACAAGTAGAACAAGCTATACAACTGTCACACATATATAGACGTCAGTCCCATGCAGCCTCCTTAGCTGTCTGTCTAGAGTCTGTGAGCACCTATGAGCCTAGGTAAGCTGTCTCTGTGGGTTCCCTTGTGATGACCTTGACCCTCCTGGCTCATACATCCTTCCTCCCTCTCTTCAACAGGATTCCTGGAGCTCAGCCCAGTGCTGGCTGTGAATCTCTGCATCGTTTCCATCAGTCACTGAATGAGGGCTCTCTGATGACAGCTAGGGTAGTCACCAATCTGATTACAGGAGATGGCCAGTTCAGGCTACCTATCCACTATTGCTATGAGATTTAGCTGGGGTTATCCTTGTAGATTCATGGGAGTTTCCCTTCCACCAGGTTTCTACCTGACCCCCAAAATGCCCCTATCAAGACATCTCTTTCATTACTCTCCCCCTCTATCCCACCTTCAACCCAATCAATCCCTCTTGTTCCCATTCCCCTGACCCCAGTTTACCCAGGAAATCTTTTCTATTTCCCTTTCCCAGGGAAATCCATACTTCCCTCTTTGGCCCCTCCTTGTTACCTAGCTTCTTTGGGGCTATGGATTGTAGCATGGTTCTCCTTTATTTCACAGCCAATATTTTATATGTGAGTACATACTATGTTTGTCTTTCTGTGTTTGAATCCTCAGGATGTTTTTTTCTAGTTCTATCCATTTGCCTTCAAATTTCATGATGTCATTTTTTTTTTTTTACCACTGAGTAATACTTTATTGTGTAAATGTATCACAATTTCTTTATCCATTCTTTGGTTGAATGCCATACAGGTCATTTCCAGGTTCTGGCTGTTATGAACAATGCTACTATGAAGACAGCTGAGCAAGTGTCCTTGTGGTATGACTGAGCATCCTTTGGGTATATGCCCAAGATTGGTATAGCTGGGTCTTGAAGTAGATGGATTTCCAATTTTCTGAGAAACCACCATAGTTATTTCCAAAGTGACTTTACAAATTTGCATTCCCACCAGCAGTGGAATGCAAAGGGAGGAGTGTTCCCTTTTTTCCACATCCTTTCCAGCATAAGTTGTCATTAGTGTTTTTGGTCTTAGCTATTCTGGTAGGTGGAAGATGGAATCTCAGAGTCATTTTGATTTGCATTTCCTGATAGCTAAGGATGATGAACAATTCTTTACATGTATTTTGGCCTTTTGAGATTCTTCTGTTGAGAATTCTGTTTAGCTCTATACCCCATTTTTTAATTGGATTATTTGGGTTTTTATTGTCTAGTTTCTTGAGTTATTTATATGTTTTGGAGACCAGCCATAAAATTACTCTTTTTTATTTTTTTAAATTAATCTTAATTATACTCTTCTCTACCCTTGCTTTCTGTGACCACTGGATTTTTCAAGTTCATATTTCCCCTTTCTTCCCCTCCCCCTCCTTCTCTCTTCTTCTCCTCTGTACTGGAGCCATGCACATGCTAAGCAAGTGTCCAGTTGCTGAGTTATGTTTCCTCTGCCACTTCTTGTAATTTGAATGTTGCAAGAGAGTCAGCCTCACTGAGCGGCCCAGGTAGGCCTAGAAATTTCAATCCTACTGGGATTACAGACCTGTGCCACTTGGCACATTATCTACTTCTTTCTTATATTCATGTTTAAACCTTATTTCTAACTTCTAGAATCTCCTCCAGCCTTCTTCTACACAACCTTTAACAGACATCTTTAATGTCTTAAGTTTCAATAATTTCCCTGAAGTCACACCCCAATTCTTTGGCACATGATTCTACATTTGAAAAAAAAAATCTTGTGTTTGTGACATCTGTGATGGCTAATCTTGGTTGGCAACTTGACATACCTAGGAAGAGGGATGCTCACTCACAGAAAGGGCCCTGCCACTATGGGACAGACACCCCTAGACAGATGGTGGGCCTGGGCTCTATAAAAGAGTTATCTGAGAAAACCAGAGTGAGTGAGCCACTAAGTAGTGTTCCTCTGTGGTTTCTGCTCCAAGCTCCTGCCTTGGCTTCCTTAGATGGTGGGCTATAAAATATATGACGAAAATAAACTGTTTATTCTCCAAGTTGCTTTTGGTAATGATGTTTATCACAGCAATAGAAAAACAAACCAGGTCAATGTCCCCCATCCCCCAATGGCATCTTAGGCACTACCCTGGCTAATCCTTCTTTCTCTTTTCCTGCATGCCACTGACTGCCTACTTACATGATGTCTTCATTCTAGATGTGTGGCCAGTTTCTCTTTCTTACATTTCCACCCCTGGGGACCCAGAGGGCTGGATGTGTGGCTCTGACAGGCCCCTGGAAAATGCTTATCAGAGTTGAAAGAGAGCCCAGTGACCTGGCTCTTCAGGTGAGGAGTCCCAGGTCCAGGAAGAAATGATGTCCTGTCCAGGATCCCACAGACAGACATAGCAAAGCCAAGTGCCTGTTCTCTGCCCTTGAGCACAGTTGGGACTTCTGTTTTTTTCTTACATCTAATCTGTGGGCAGGAAAAGTATGAGAGAAATGTTTGAATGAATTTTTAAAACTGGTAATAACAACAGTATATTAATAATGAAGTCTTTGTGTAGTCTTACCCCAAACTTCTCTTAAATGTCATCCTTCTGATGCTATTATGCCAGACCTAATTTTCCTTTTCCTTATTTAACTATTGATTTATGCATTCTTTCTGAGGAGAAGTCTGGTTGCTACAAGTACATCTTTCTCAGAGTAACTCCTTCCCAGCTTTTCATGGACATCTTGGCCAGGAGCTGCATTGTGGTTAAGTTGCTGGCAGGCCTCAGAACTATCACTTGGGATTTTCAAGTTATTTCTGTAATAGTTTTTAGCTTGGAAAGCTTATAGCAACTTCTGAAATTTCTGGTAAGGGAAGATGAACCCAGCCCTTGCGTTTGTGGAATTCTGTCATCTCTTTTACTGATCAGAGTGAGCCCCCTACATGTTCTTTACACAGGCGACTTCCCATGCCCTTCCTGGCAGCTGGGTGTTACATTTTTAAGCAGCAAGCCATTAGAGTTTGAATGGCTCATTCTTTTGTTAGTGAGTAATCTTGGTTGATTGTAGCCATGCTCCTTAAATATTTCAAAGATTTAGCCATCTAATGAGAAAGCAAGCTTATGCTCTGCTAGTGAATGAGGAGGATGTACTAACTGGAATGCCATGTATTCTGTCCGAGCTCAGGCATGCAGCAAACACATAAACCTTGCATGTGCAGCAGGCCGTTGTTATTGACGTTGGCCTATGTGAGCTCCAGATTTCATTATCTCTGAGATTTTTACAAATTAGTTGTTTCTCAAGGATCAGTGGGTTTGTCAGTTCCTTGAAATTCAATTTCCAGCTCTTGAATTGTACACACATTGTTCTCTTTTAACACTCTTCTTCCTAGACTCATTTGGGGGCACTGTGCTGTTTTTGCTGATGTTGTTGTTGTCATTTGTTTGTTTGTTTTACACTTCTGCCATGCAGATTAAATGGTGGACACAGGGTAGGGACAGTCAAGGCAAATTCAAATGTAGCCAGCCTTCCACACTCATTACAGTTGCAGATGCTGGGAGACATGTCCTCTCTAGAGAGCCATGCCCCCTGTCATTTCCCTCTCTGAGATCAGGCCAGTCCTTACTGGAAGATTCTCAAAGTTTTCAAACATTTCGACACTAGGTCATTTTGAGCAATTTAGCTCCATCCATCACAGTCCTTGGCGAACACAGAATCCTCTTCTCTACCTTCTCTCTTCAGCCCTCTTCGTGCCTTGCTCTGAGTTCTCCTGTTTTACCTGTTAATGTTGACCTTGCCCTCCCAGTACCTCCCACTGTCCTCTCAAGACCAATAAATCCACATCCCAACTTCCTTCTTTGTTCTTCAGGTGCTGAGGCAGCTCACCTCCCGTGACTTCTCAGTCCTCAGACATCATGAAGCTGGGTGGGAGGTTGCCCTTCCTAAGTCCCGGCCTCTGCTTCTGGGTCAGACTTCTCTCCTCTCAATGCTTTTCCCCTTTGGAGAACAATGTCATCCATCTAGATGGCTGGCCTGAGCACTCATCAAAGTGTTTACAAAGCATCATTCCCGTCTCTTCCCTCAGAAGTTCTGCCATGTTGCTGAGGCTGTTCCGGGGATTGTAGACATCCCAAGCTTTCTCTGATATCCATCATTTCTGGTCTTCTCTAGTTCAGTGATCTCTACTCACCTTCTACTGTGGCCACCCTTTCCAAGTGCCCAGCCTGGACCTTGTCATGCTTCAGATAACACTTCCTACTCTCTCTAACTTCAGTTGCTTCCCCTCATAGCCTCCAGTGGGCACTCCTATTACTCATATACTTTTAAAAATATATTTTGCATCAAGAGAGGTCCAGTTTTCTTACCCCATAGTTTCTCTCAGATGATCAGGGGTCTCCTACTCATCAGTGCCATCCCTACCCTCATATGCATGGATTTCCTGGGGCGTCAGCTGAGTGCATCAGTATTGTACAGATACACTTGCTGGACATTTTCTTGTCTTGTATTCTGAGCTCTGCTGTAGAAAGTCACCACACCACGAAGGACAGCCTCCAGTAGGAGTGGATGCCTTACCATGGCCTTTGATTGTCTCAGGTTCATTTCTTTGGCCACTTTGATCATCTCTTCCTAGTAAGCAGCATTCCTGCTACTGACTCTATTAGTCTCTCAAATGAGTGCCAGACTTACAGACTGCCATGCTTTGTTCTCAGGCATAGCCAAGTGAGTAGACTTTAGAGATCAACAGAGACACAAAGCAAAGATAAGTTACTTAGCTGTCCAGGCCAGAGGGAGCCATGCCAGGCAAGAAAAGTCATCTTTGAGTCTCTCTGAGCTGAACTTGGAAGGACTAGGTGTAGAAGCCATAATGGAATTTTCCCCATCACAAGGGATTTGAGGAATTGTTTTGATTGGCTTGTGTGGAGTTTAGAAACATTTCCTTTGCTGTGGCCAATTCTGGCCCACATCACAAAAATACAAGCAGAGTTTGCAAAAAGTGTCCTGGTAGCTAAGGCTTGGGAGAGCAGATCACCTGGAGGTGCTCTGGTCTGCTCATCCTTGGAGTTTTAACACT
Organism: Cricetulus griseus; assembly: GCF_003668045.3. Classification (NCBI taxonomy): domain Eukaryota; kingdom Metazoa; phylum Chordata; class Mammalia; order Rodentia; family Cricetidae; genus Cricetulus; species Cricetulus griseus. The sequence goes on along the minus strand of NC_048596.1, from coordinate 115,196,860 downwards.
CTGGATTGTGTTTCCTCAGATCTGGGTTTTAGGGAGTTCAAGAATATCTTGAGGTCTCATCTGGTGGTGGGGACACTGTCTCTGCCTTTAGGATGCTGAGGTCAGGTGAAGAAGCATGCCAACAGTTGATTGCTTTATTCTCTGCTTTAGTTACCTTTTGAAATGCTCCTAATCTCAGTCTTATTTGAATTTCTAGACAGCGGCCCATGCCTTGTTTTCCTAGACCAAGACAGTCCCAGTTTCTATGCCACTTTCTGGCCTGGACTTTACTGTCCACTCTTGAGCTAGGCTCCTTTAGTGAGATCAGTGTTCTGAGGTCTGGCCATGGTACTTGATAGACATCCCAAGGACACATGGGGCACAGGTTTGTGGCTATGGAGGATACCCCACTGTCTTCTGCTGTTGGACACTCTCTCTGCAATGTCAACCAGTACATTTCTAGGCCAGGTGTTTTCTTTCTTTACAGTGACTCTTCTTAGACTGCAGACCCAACACAACTTGCTTCAACCTTTCTCTTGTCTTTTTTCCCTGCTCCCCTCCCTGAGGTTCCAGGATGATGCTTGCTAATCCTTCTGCTCCATTATTTCTTCTTCAGGGAACTCTTCCCTGATACTGTCCTCACCTTCACTTCCTACCTCTGGGTGTGACTCCTACTCCCAGGTGAGACAGAGCCCACCTTCTCTTTTGTCTTCCTGCTAGCCCCACCCCATTCTCTTATCTTTGTTTCCTTCCTTCTTCTATCCATCCACTCATTCTGGGATTTCTTTTCCTTACAGCATCGCCTACCTCCTAGTCTGGTAACTTTCATGGAGAGTGGATGCAGGGAGTAGGAAGACATAAAGAAGGTGGGGTATTTTTCATTTCTGGAGTGAGTCTGGGGACTTCTTCACCCAACCACATACATACTTTGTGGGGATCTGCATCATGAACTGCTCCTGGCAAACAACCAGGATTTGAGTTTGGATGGCTTTCGGATGAGCCTCTCATCTCCCCAGGCTCAGCAGTGACAGCCCAGGACAGTGACTGAGACTCTTCACATTGCCTCTTCCCAGAAACCACTTTGCTTATGTCCATCATTCTGCATATGAAGGCAGGGTAAGGAAGTCCACAAATGCCTGAATAAAAGAACAACATATAATTATTTGGGGAGCACTCACACAATGAAGGTAAATAGCCACAGCAGTCTTCTGTCCCTGGAAGTGCAGGATGCTGTGATGCAGGATGATCAGACCACCACCCAAGAGAGAGAGAGAGAGAGCGAGACCCCTCCTCTTCCTTACAAGGATCATGTCCACACACCAATGCCACACTCTAAGGCCCATACCTCAAATCTATCGGCAGAACACGATGCCACTACATGCATAGACACAAATGCACAGCTGGTCTGGGCAGGTTTCCATTTCTAGTTAATAAGGGCAGCAACTCACATGAAGGCATTTGAGTTGTGTGTAAATTAGCATCTGTAACAGACACCCCTCTCCCCTGAGCTGCATTTACTTGATCAGCATTTTGTCCATCAAGTTTTCCATTATGCCTGTTGATCTCATGACCTTTCCTTCTCTGTTCCTAGAACAGTGGTCATCTCCTTCTTCCTCCATCATTAGGCTCCAAGCCTCTTAGGGACAGGGACTGTGTTTTCCATGAATATTTGTTTGTTGATGATCATGCCCTTTGTCAAAGGGTCTTAAAAATGGAATCCTTAGATGGGTCCCATTTCCTCCTCTCACAGACTGCATTCAGGCCTCGAGTGACTTAGCATTTGGGTGGCCTTTGTTAATGTCACCTTATGTCCAGTGCTGTGTCCAAACTGAGATTCACATCATAAGATGTGGGTCTTCCCACCTTTGCCTATGCCAGGCCATCGGCTTCCAACGATCTTCTTTGAAAGCCTATATTTCCTACAGTACATGGTTGAGGTTTTCTCTCCTCCAAGATCCGTAAGTGACGGTGTCCTGCTCTTTGGGAAAAGGTAGTCTTGTTGTGCATTTATTTATGGAGATCTTGTTGCTAGCTACTACTAGGGTAAGGACAAGTCTGGAGCTGGCCCATTCGACTACTCTGCTTGCTCCTGAGACTTAGAATAGCTAGTGATGAGACCAGAGGACATAATTGCTAAAACTGTTTCTGAGTTCTCCTTAAGGATTAAATAAAAATTTCAAAAGTTTAATTCACCTGTTGTCATAATAAAGAGGCTATCTAACTTCTTTCACATGTGTATATATTTGGTTCTGTTTCTAATCCTCTTCATGTACAGTGAAGAAATGATATCATTTCCTCCAAATACTTAGCACAGAGGCATGGCTGGAGGGAAGGGCTGGCCTTTGTCTCTGCATACTGGCTGCTCTGCCTCCAAGTCTCAGTTTTCTCCATGTGACAGACCCAGAGATGAGTCCCTTGATCCCTTCCCACTGGGACTTAATGTTCTATAGAGTTCAGATATGCCATACAAACATTCCTTCTTATGAAGAAAGGTAAGGTTTTTAAAACTTAACTTTTGCCTTTTTATTAGGCCCAGGGTACATCGGGATATATGTGTATTGATTAATCTTCTTTAAACATTTTATTTATCTATTCATTTTTATGTGTATGGGTACTTTGCATGCAGATATGTCATGCACAATGTGTGTGTGGTGCCTATGGAGGTCAGAACAGAACATCAGATTCCCTGAGACTGGAGCTATAGATGGTTGTGACCTGCCATGTGGGTGCTGGGAATTGAATTTGGATTTTCTAGAAGAGCATGCAGTGCTCTTAATCACTGAGCCATCTTTCCAGCCTTGATATATGTGTATTGAGTGGAGCGATGATGTTTTAAAGTATGGGACTATGCTGTAATTGAGAACCAAGTTCTAAACACACTCATGAGAACAGCTTAACATACAATGAACTGAGACCTTTTTGCTTGCTGTCCATTTGCTAGCACGGTATGTTTGAGGACCAGTCATTTTCCCATCAATGCCTCAGTAGGTATTGATGGAATCTTAGAATGCTAGGTGTTGGCTGGCTGAGGGCTACAATGGCGTATCTTGGTACTGCCTCCACATCTGTTCTTGCATCTAGAGATGAGAAGGCCTTTTCTTTCTTCTTCTTTTTTTTTTTTAAGATTGATTTATTTATTATGTATAAAGTGTTCTGCCTGAATATATCCCTGCAGGCCAGAAGAGGGCACCAGATCTCATTACAGATCGTTTTGAACCACCATGTGGTTGCTGGGAATTGAACTCAGGACCTCTGGAAGAGCAGCCAGTGCTCTTAACCTCTTAGCCATCTCTCCAGCCTTAAGAAGGCCTTTTCGTTTGATTGTTTTTTGTGGATAGGACTAATGTTCACATGTGAGAAATGTATGGAATGATGCATGGTTATCACACTTTCCTCCTCTAAACAACCCCCTGCATATCCTTCAGCAGCACAAATACTAAAGTTATCATTGTAAACAGGTATAAGTATGGTCCCTGTATGAGGGTGGCATGCAATGTGGAGTGAATGGAAGCCAACAGGAAATGCTGGTGTAAAGGGAGTGAGAGAAGAAGGTGGCATGGAAGCAAGCAGTAGCAGTTGGGCTTTTCTTTTCCTTTCTTTCTTCCTTCCTTCCTTCCTTCCTTCCTTCCTTCCTTCTTTCCTTTTCTTTTTTTTTTTTTTTGTCTTGTACATTTGATTTTGGGTTCCTGAAAATTATTATGTATTTGTAAAACAAGGTTAGATTTGAAAACCAAAAACACAGAAATGAGAGGTCTGTTTGTGTTCCAGTCTGGTGGCGTTAACAATACACCAGAGAAGAATGGGCCCAGCTTGCTCTAACGCACGTTCATTTGACTGAAGACAGTCATGCTGAAGGAAAAAAAAGTGTCAATCAGGAATCCCATTAGTGGCTGCTATGAAACTTCTGTGTGCATAATGTCTGATAAACGAATGGCACAGAGGAGATTTCTTTGGGCTCTCGGTATTCCTGAGGGTGCATATTCTCGGTGTAAGAGAAAGCTGATGCTGACATAAAACAGGAATTGAAGTAAAATTCGGCGGTGCTCAGGGTAAATTCTAAGTACCTGTGGAAACCCTGCAATGTCCTGTCTTAAGTAATCAGTAGGGCATATTTTTTTGTTCTCTTTCCTGGAAAGGCCTTAAACTGTGAGTAAACAGGCATCTGAATACTAGTGAGGACCCTCCTGCCTAGATCCTGACCTCTCTCTTACCATTTCCCTTACCTGCTTTAGAAGAACCAGGACTCTGCAAAATAGCTTAGTCCAGGTTTGGGGTGGAGGCATGCAAAGATAACCTGGATCATCATGTAACTACCAAGTAACAAAGAAACTGTTAAAACGACTATAGTCTCTTCAGTAGGATTCAGGAGCCGAAGTGTAAGAAGTTAGGAGCATGCATTAGACAGTTTGAACATCAATATGGTAAACAGCCTGTAAAGGGTTGAAGCAGATGTGGTGTGTTTAAATCACTACATTAAGAATGACACTAAAGTGATTTAATCAATGTTGGTGGCTGCTTGAGAATCAACACATTATTTTGAAACCAAAAATAAAACTCACAAATAGTTATACATTGTGGTGACTAGCTTGTCTTGCTTGTCAGATTGACATACCTGGGAAGACAACATCAATTAATCAATTGCCTTCATCAGATTAACCTGTCTTGATTTTCTTGATTGCTAAATGGAGGCAGGTAGAGGGATGTATAAGAAAGGGTAGCTGAATGTAATCCAGGGAGCATCACCTCCATCAGTGATGGACTGTGGCCTGGAGGCAAGAGAATAAATCAACCTTTCCTGCCCAAGTTACTCTTGTAGTCATGGTATTTATCACAACAGAAAAAGTAACTAGGGGACACACACACACACACACACACACACACACACACACACACACACACACACACACACACACAGACATACATACTTCTATCCACAGTCATAGTGTTTATCACAGCAACAGAAAAAGTAACTAGGGGACACAATTCCCTACACACACACACACACACACACACACACACACACACACACACACACGTCTATCCACAGTCCAATTAATAAGGAATGATAGGAGTGTGTCTTCATTTTGCAACTCTTATGGACTGATGGACCTCGTCGTTGAGTCTCAGCACTCACTCATATCACAACCAAATACTGAGTGGGAGAGAACAACGCCACCTTGTAGCATCTTGCTCTCCATGTTCCTGTCCCTTCCAAAAATCAACACACTAAATGCAACTTTTCATTTCCAAGAGGAAAAGATTAAGCTAAGCCACACATCGACCATCACCAACATTCACAAAGGGCAGAAGTCTTCAGGCAGAATCACAGTTTATTAAACTGAAAGTTGCAACTCCATAAGGGATTGTGTAACTAAACATGAAGGTTGCAAAAAGAAAAATTGGCAACAGGTTTCTGAAAACATGGTGATCAAAAAATAATTCAGAATCAATCCCCTAATGATCTGAGTGAGGTGTTTCTGACAAGGCTCTCCATGTTGTATCACATGTCACTGCCTTTCCAAATTCTGAACACACTGTGCACACTTGTCACCGTGCGTGCTATTATCCCACCCAACACCCAACATGTTTCCTCAAACCCCTCAGCTCAGAAGTGAGACTGCTGTGTAATGAGCTACAGTGTTTACACACAAAGTTGTCTTCTCTTATAGAAACATCCTATTTTAATTACAGAAAACAACTTCGAGTGTTTTCTAATCCTCATTTCTCAGCATGTATCAGATTCAAACTAGTATATATTGTGATTCTATTGTGTCATAATCCTTGATTTTAGAAATGTCTATTGCAGTTGCTGACTTGCATTTCATAAAAAAACCTATTCAATGAATTTTGGCTTGGGATTAGAGTAATTTCCCACAATAGCTAAAAAAAAAAAGGCTTTAAACAAACTTTTGTACTAGGGTTTGTACAAAGTAGCATTCTGAGCATTCATAATTGAAGAATGAAAATATTAATTATCTCTGAAAAGTGTTGAAGATGATCCATGTTTTGCAGCCAAGATTTAATTCTTTATGCTGAATGAATTTGCATGCCCAACTCATTAGTATGTATTTCAGTGTGCAAAATTTGCTCTTATCTGTACTAAGTGGTAAAGTTACATTTACCACTTAGTACAGATCAAGCAATTATTTTAAGATAAATTTCCTCACAATAAATTATCAGTAAATGTTTGATTTATGTACTATTCTGTATGGTTGTACTCCTGGATTGTGTAAGACTTTCTTTGAGTGAGGATTCATGAGTGAAAAGGGCTTGAAAAGCTCTAGGCTAAATAACACAGTTTCCTAATCAACTATGTTGAAAAAGAAAAGATGGCAAGATACAACTGCAAAAGGGGTCAAACAAGATTTGAAGATGTGTTAATCAATTGCTGTGTCGGTGCCTTGTTTAAATATTGGTTCAAGCAAGCAGACAGAAAATCAACTGTCAACATATTATGATAAAGAACAGTGAAGAAATGTTCTGTCACTTGCCTTTAAGGTGTGAAGGAATTATTGTGAAGGTGTTCAGAAACACACATACATGCAGATATTTACTGGTGAAATTGTAGGATTTTTTTTTCCATTTGCTTCAAAATAGTGTAGGAAGGTAGGCATGGACAGTACAAGACTGGTCCTTGATGGCTGATGGTGGGACTGGGTCCCAGGCACTGGAGGTTCCATTTTACTATTTTGTGTACTTTTGTGTACAATAAAAATCCTTATATCATCAGAATAGTAACTACAAACAGCAACAATATGAAAACAAAACAGAAACCAAACTGAGCCTTCCCGTGACAAGAACTGGCTTCTTCCAGAGTATTAACGAGGAAGCTGCTCTTGGGGGAGCTGGTGATCTCTACCAGGAAATAGCTGCAGCCAGGGACTAATGTTCTGCCTGGCTCTGCAAAAGCATCAAGGATGTTTCCTGTGTTCTGACAGTAGAACACATTTGAGGAACATTGATTAAGAGTTTGGTGACAAAGGGTCTTGGCATTTTCAGTACATACAAGGTTAGAATATGTCCATGGACATTACAAATTGAATAGCCATGTCAAACACCAAAATATTTTTATGACAGAAATATGCCCTAATGTTGGCAGTGGGAATGTTACCACTAGCATATTTTACGAGTTGAATCTATTTTGTGTCTAGCTTGAAGCAGTTTCATTTCCTGCCCTATTATAGGGCACTGGCTCCTAGAATATAACTATAATGTGTGTCCCCGATTCAACTCACTTTAACACAGGAGTTTATAATGTCATGAGTTTGGTGCAAACCTTTAACAAAAATACTTAAAACATCATTTAAAAAATTTAACGCACAAACTATTCCACTGATAGTTAAAAATATCATACACACCAGATTTTCCTTGTAAAATATTAGAACAAGAAATTCCAAACAACAATCCTGGCTTCATATGATGGTGTAGGAAGACTCTTTTGGTTCCTGTGCAGGTTTAGTTAGCCATTTTTATGTTTTTCTGCTTTCTTGTATTTGGTTTAGAAGTGGCAGCTATGCTTTTTAAGCGAGCTGGGCTGCCGTTACCTGGGATCGGGACCTGTTGGCAGAGCTGTAGGAAGTGCCCTAAGTTTCCATGTAGTCTGCCAGGTGTGAGCCTGTCATGGCTGTGTTCCACAGCTCTCTGTTAGCCCCAGCCTTTACCACACAGCACAGGAAACCTTGTTGGAAGCAGAAGGCATTCATCAACAGTAGCATTCCACACCTGGAGTAAGTGGTAACGTTGCTGGAGCGTGCAGTCCTGTTCTCTCTCCACCTGGGGCAAATTGTGACAGTTCTGACTTAGAGAAGGATTTGGGTGCAGGGGGTATTTTTCCCCAAAATGTATGTTCAGCCCCTACTCAATTATAATCCCATTCCAGGCATTTTAACTTTATGGGAATATGTATAATAGGATATCATGGAGCCTACCAAATGTTCTCTAGCTGGAGAGAGGGGACTTCTAACTCTAACACTCTTAGATGTTGCCTCCTTCCAACATAAGTTTACAACCAGCAACAATAGAAACATGGGACATCAGCTGATTGACATTTTGGGAGGACACTGGCTTAGACTCAGGGGAAAACGCAGGGTAGGTGACCAGAGAATAAAAGATATGAAGGTATAGCTCCCAAAGTAAATCAAGACACAGAAGGTGCTAGAGTATTCTAGATGCATCAGGGAATGGAGTTAGGCAGAACAGACCACAGATGGCTTGGACACAGAGGGAAATGAAACGGAAATGAGAATGATGAGCAGACGACCACAGCTGTCTGTGCTGGGTAGGGCTCACAGATCTGATCTATGATGGGGAGAGCAATGAGAGCCAATGGGAGAGAAGAAGAAATTAAGCAAACACTATAAGATGCCTTTGGTTTATAAGAGGCCTTTGTGAAATAAACATCATCACTAAACATACATATCAAGTACAAGATTATTTTAACCTCCTGATTTCAAAAATAATTAGAAAGTAGGAGAAGTGGGAAAAAAATAAGAAGTGTACAGATTAATACCACCCACATTCTGCATCCACATAGCCCAAATAAATACTAAGATATTTTAAGCAAAATCTTATAAACACTTGGAAAATTCAGAACACTCTGCTGGGGCAATTTTTGACAAAAGAGGAAGTGAAGGTGCAATTATATCTCTGTAGAAAAGAGAAATGAGAATATTTATCTAAAACTAGGTAGCTAACTAAAAATTACACTGAGACATGAAACTGTAATTCAGGGGCTGGAGGGATGGCTCAGCTATTGAGAGCGCTGGCTGTTCTGGCTAAGACCTGAGCTGGGCCCACAGGGCCACAGTACCCACAGGGCCGCCCACATCTGTCAGTAACTCCAGTTCCAGGGTTCTGATACCCTCTTAGGCCTGCTCAGGCGCATCGTGCATACGGTGCACACACGCAGGTAAAACACTCATAGACAATCAAAAGCAGCCATATAGTCTCAAATAATTTCAAGAAACATTTAATATGCTCAATAAGTTTTCACTTATTATCATTAAGAAGCCATTGACTAGAGAAAGTTAAATCTTTATCAGGTTCCAGAATAAATTCCAGATGAGTTGGAGTTAAATAAAAATAAAACTTGTCTTTAAAAAGATTGCAAACAGACAAGAAGTGCCGCTACTTAATGAGTAGGTGAAAGGAAACAATGTGCTGTTCCAAAAGGAATTCTAATGCCTGGTGAATAATCAATCATACAGGGAACTCAGCTTCGTTTATAATCAATGAAGTCTAAACCCAAGCAGTGACCAGTTAGCATTCTCCATCATGGCATTACTCCACAAAAATGAAAGAAATGGCTCATCTAATGCCAGTGGTTGTGGTGGGAAAGACCAGACTTATAGGGTGCTATTGAGTACTAGGTCTGTCTATGCAACCTTGACTGCCTTGGAACTAGCTATGTAGATCAGGTTGGCCTAGAACTCACAGAGACCCACCCACTTTCCTCTCTGAGCTGGGACTAAAGGTATGTACCACCATGCCCCTGACTAGCATGGTACTTTTGATCACTATCTTTCCTTTTTGTCCTAGAAAACATCTTTTCTGAGTCTTCACAAAAGCAATAGTTTTAAGTAAAAATGTTTATACTATTTGATATAATAATTATTTACATTACTCAAAACCCAGGAACAATATTAAATATTAAATATAAATATTAATACATGAGAAATGACTAATTATGAGATTTCTGGGATGGGATATTACAAACTTTAATGATGCTTACATATTCAAAATTATAAAAAATACCAATATGAAGTCATTAAGGTTAAGGATCAGCTCACAGAATCATATAGCAAATCTCCAGTTTCATTTGTGTGAGGCTGGAAAGAAAGACCACAGTGTTAACAATGGATAACTTCAAGTTGTGACATTATGGGTGCTTAAAGATTTTGAAGTCATTTTCCATGTATTTTGTGAATTTTCTTTATAGATTATAAGTGAGATACTTTTTTCCATTTAGTTATTAACTAAGAACTTAGTTTTCATTTAAAAACAAATAATTATACACTACCATAATAATTAAAGCTTGGTTGATATTCTTGAATAGTAGTGAAGAACACTCATGGGAAGTTATTAATAATATTGGGGTACTTTGGAAGTTAGAGGTCACTTTAACAAATAGAAAGAATCGGGGACATAAATATTGAGCTTCACTTATTAGGACCCACTGATATTTTACTTCTGTTTTTAATTTTTCCTTTTGGTTTTTATGAAGTAATTTCGCTATGAGGTGGAGGAGCTCATGTTCCCATTTTTATTCTATAAAAGACACTGCATTCCTGTGGTAGCTCTCCCTGCCTGTGCTGATCTGCTCTGACCTGTACTTCAGAGCACAGGAATCCCCAGAGTTCAGCCTTGGGAGGAGCCGGTGTGTTTGGTTTTGCCTACAGAGTCCCATACATACCTCTTCTTTTTCTATCTCTGTTTGAAACTGTACTGTAAGATGAAAGTGAATATCTATCTATCTATTAATAAAAACAGGAAGCCATAACAATTGGGTTGAGATAACAATCCACTTTCCTACTTAGGATTGCTGATACTAAATCATTACTAATTAATGATTAAAGATAGTGTAAAGTTTTTTAAGTTGGATACAACTTATATCCAACAACCTAGAAATGTTCCTCTGCCACACTGCTGAAGCATGAGAGCTTGCACCGCACTTCCAGAATGATGGCATTATAAAACAAAACACAGCCATGTCCTGAGCCCTCAACACAAATTCAAAGAGAACAAGGGACATTGTAGTCTGTAAGGGGCTGGTGGTGATTAGTCATGATCACCCACTCAGCTGGACTGGAGACACTTGGGAGCTGAGTAGCACACACTCCATGTGTGTCTGTGCAGGTGTTGCTAGAGACCACTGTGTCCTGAGGGCTCATACCTAATGGATGGATTGAACATTTGGATAGATTGTTAGCAATCGGTGTAGGACGGGGAAGATGGGTCCTAGTTGGAGGAAGTGTGCCACTGGGGGATGTACCTGTGAAGGATATATTTGTCCTGGCTGCTTCCTGTTGCTCCTCTTTGCTTCCTGTTCACCATGAGGTGAGCAGCTTTCTTCTGCCAGGTCCTGCTGCCATGATGTTTCTGCCTACCATTAGTGTAAAAGCAAATGAGCCAGCTGTCCACAGATGGGGCCCTCTTAAATAATGAAACAGACTAAATATTTCTGCCTTTTAATTATTTCTTTCAGGTATTTGACATAGAATTGAGAGCTTTGTAAGCTAGTAAGTTAGTAAGAAACGAATGTAAGTAAGCTCGCACACTATTACCACTCAGATAAGTCAAGGGATATTTACAGTAAAAACTTAGCATTTAAAATTCCACTGGGAAGCTAGACATAGTGGCACCTTTAATTCCAGCACTTGGGAGGCAGAGGTAGGCAGATCTCAGTGAGTTTGAGGCCAGTCTGGCCTATGTAGTGAGTTCCAGAACATCTGGGGCTGTCCTGTAGAAAGACCCTATTCGAGGCAAACAAAACAAAACCAACCAACTAAACAAACAAAAATCCATTGGGGGAAATACATTCTGTATCTTTATAGACTTCAACTTAAAATACTATCAGGAGCTGTGTTTTTCTGCCCCGAGGGACAGAATGGTCCCTAAATTGTTAACTGAAATCTGACACTCAGGCCCTGGGATTTTCTTGCAGAAATGAGTAATGTCTAAAACGGATTGCATAGTCAGGTGCTGTTGAAAGGCCACAGGATAATGTAAAGGATCAGCCGCCAGTACCAATTGTCCAGAGAAGGTTCAAGTGGATCAGAGCTCTAAGTCTTTCCTCGATTTTTTTTCTTTTTATTTGCGTGTTTGTGTGTCTGCCACGCATGTGCAGGTGCCCAAGGAGAACAGAGAGGGCATCAGACCCAATGCTGGGGGCAACAGTTGCATGGGAGCTGCTCAGCATGGGTGCTCGGGATGACTGAACTTGGGCCCTCTGCAAGGGCAGTAAGTGCATTAACTGTTCCATCTCTGCTAGTGAACAAGACCAGGGGTGCTGGCCACTAGGGTGGATCGAACTGGTGGCTTCTGCAAGCTGAGCATAATAGAATAATGAGTAAAGGAATGAATCTGAAACCAAGTCAAAGATCTGGGATGCTGAACCAAAAAGGCTGAGTTTGGAGGCTTCTCCTCAGAGTGTGTCCAGTCCCCTCTGTGTGCAAAGGGGTAGAGCACAGGGACAAGGGAGGGAGATGGTGGGATGCGGACCTGGGTCAAAGCAGACACAGCACTTTCACAGCAAAGGAAGACTATTTCCAGGCACCACAAAGCTTAGCAGTTTGAGAATGTTTAGAATCACAGCAGGTTGGTTTTCTGCTAGCGAGCCGTGTCAGTTCCTTATACGCTTTGGCCATACACTCCTCACCCTGTTTGTGGCTTACAAACGATCTCTCGCCTCTGTGCTGCTGCCTTTCTAGCCCATTGACTGTTTCTGTCGCTGGGCAGAGGCTTTCAAGTTTGCTGTAACCTGCTTGCTTTGCCTGCTACTTGGAATCACATTTGAAACGTCTCCATCGATGAGTTTTTCCTTGCATTTTCTTCTAAGCATCTTTCCCCAGATCACCATTTGTCGTTATATATTCCTGGTGCCCTTGACAAGAATTAATTGACTATATCTTTGGATTTATTTTTGGACTGTCTGTTCTGTTCTATGGTTTTAGATACTTGTTTTCATGCTAGCGTCATACTGTTTTGATTAGTGTAGGTATGCCAAAACAAAAGGAAATCAGAAAGTGAGACATTTCAAACTAATCAGATTTTAAAAACTGGGAATAAGGACATTTCTTAGAAGAAGACAAGCAAATGGTCAACAGGTATATGAAAATAATGAAATTACCAGCCAAATGGGAACTATTAATAAAACCATGGTGAGCCTTTACCTGTTAGGGTATCTACTATAGAGATATCATGAGACAATAAGAACAAAGAGAAAATAGAATCTCAGTGCAATATTGGTGGGAGTGTAAACTCATGCAGCCATCATGGAAATGGTATTGAGCCTCTTGAGAATATTATAATCAGAGCTCCCATATAATCTAGCAATGCTTCTGTGTCCTTTGTTCATTGAGTCACTGCTTGTAATAGCTAAGATATAAAGATAACCTGTATTTACTGATGAAGGAACAGACCAAGAAAACAACATGATCACACACAGGAGAGTCCAAACAGCTTTTCAAAAAGGAAGTTATGTCATTTGTAAAAACATGGGTATAACTTGAGGACACTGACCCACGGGAAGTAAGCCAGAGACAAAAACAAAACTGGTGAATTCACAGCACAAATTCATTTACATGTGGGATCTAAAGAGTGCATGGTGACATAGGAGAATGGTCACTAGGCCAGGGGGGATGGGAAGATGACAGTCAACACATAACAGATTCAGTGGCATAGGATGAAAAGGCCAGAAGTTCAATGTTCAGCGCATCAGGTTTGTAATACTGTAGGGTGTGTTGCAAATTTGCTGTGAGAGTGGCTCTCTGCTGCTGTCCCTTACTGCTGGCCAGCAAGTGACCATATATGGAGATGAGAATACTCATTAGCATGGTTGTAGTCATCATTTCATCATGTACATGCATGTCAAAACCTTATGTTATGCATCTTAAATATATGCAGCTTTTGTGTGAAAAAAAACAAAAAGAACCACACAGCAAACGGAGCAGTTGCTTTTATAGCAATTGGTGCTCAGTCCTGAGCACTGAGGGCTCCTTGAATTCTTCTCAGGCTTTCTTCTCGAAAGGCTGATATATGGGGTTCCTAGTTTAAAGGAGTTAAACTAAAAATGCTGTTCTGAACGGCATCCTTCATCACCTGGAAAATATGACTTTCCCTAATAATGTCAGATGGATGAGTCATCTCTGTTTTCTGTTCAACAGGGCTTTTCCTCTGCCAGGTCAACAGGCATTTGCAAGCTGACAGTTGAAGCAACAAATTGGGGTGGCTATTTATGACTGTATAGAATTTTAATTTTCCTAGAAAAATTATGTTCTGTTTGAATAATGAGGGGTCATAATTTATGCCAGGATTTTGCTGTCACATTTATTAATGAATTGGGATTATAAGAAGTCTCCTACAGCTGCTCCAGAAGCTGCATGAACCATGTTTGCCTGTATTAGCCAGGCCACTCTATCCCACAAAACCATTAATTGTGTTCCCTTGACATTCATGGAACTAGAATTGATTGAATTTTCTTCGTTTTTGCTAGATTAGCCCTCTCCTCCTTAGATGGTATTGGATTTTCATCAGACCATCTCTAGTGCACACCTCTTTCTTTGACTTCGAGGAAAGGTTTTGTCAAACTGTCCACTTAGGACAGGGTGTCACTCTGATTCCTGTCATGAATAGTGCCCTAATAACATGTGGTTCACAGACTCTGTCAAAATGGGGTGGGTGAATTGTGGCCCCTGGAGAGAGCACAGCACCACACTGTATTGGGGTGACACACTTTGGAGGAATTCCTAGGTGAATTTAATACAACCCACCATATCATTTCCATGTTCTGTGTTTCATTAAATTTACCGTCTGTGTGTAATCACACGAATGAGATGGGAAATGTAATGTAAAATATCTTCTCCAGCCTCCTAAAAAAAGAGAACAGAATCATTCATTCAGTCAAGACAAGTCAAGGGCCTACCACACACAGACCCTCAGGGGTAAAGTGAGTAACCAGACAGTTTCAGTTTTCGAACTATTCACAGCTCAGCCAAGGAGACAATGGACACAAGGAACTTCAATATGGTGCCATTTGATGCCGACATAGAGGCGCTGATGGAGTCGACAGACATAGAGAGGAAGGCTCTCTCCATGGGGTGAGACTTAGTCATGGGTGTCTACAATTTAGGTACTGAGCCTGCCGAGGGGAGACGGTGAGTCATAGTCTTCAAGAGTGACTGGAATTCTGGGACTAATTGTTCTTGGGCATTTTTGTGGCTGTGCACATTACATGGATGGAATTTAACATCATTTAAATTCACCAGAGAAAGTTTGCGGGTCTAGAGTTTTGGGAAGCAACTCGCTCTGTAATGCGCTACATGGGACGGCAGTGTTTTCAAGTGATTGCGCCACGCTAGCTAAGCCTTGTCCGATGGAAGCGGGCTTGCTGTCTGCAGGAACTAGTGTTTATTAAATTTACGGGGGAAATTATTTTAGAACCTTCTCTAGTTTGTTGACAGCACTCGTACTTCATAAAATAAGGCACATGACCCTGAATTTCATATGAACAAAACTTATTAATTTTGATGTCTATTTTGAATGCTTTAGTTCATTTGCTTGGCTTAGTTCCCAGTAAAGCAGAAAGTAACGTGGATATCAACCACAAGTGGGCCTGGAAACCCTTCCCCATTGGGTAGACATCTGGAATAGTATGTGAGAAATAGACATCACTGGTGGACATTTAATTAAAGGTTGGTGCTCTTGCTGGAGTCAAGTGTGGTGAGCCCCTGAGCACAGGGGGAAGAGAGAGGCTCCCCATCAAAGCTGTTGTTGGTGTGTGCGTTTTATGTCAATGCTTAACAGCTTCAAATATTTTAACTGTGAAATACATACTATGAAGTCATAAAAGCCCTAAATCCAGACAGTAATTTTTATGACAATAGTTTGAGGTGCATTTGTATGGGTTCCTTCAAAGGGAAAACTCATCAACACTATTGTTTTCAAATTGCAAAAAAAAAAAAAAAAAAAAAAAAAAACAAACTTATTTGGCATCTGAGGGAACACAGCAACTGTAAGGATTTTATTGATTTGCTTATTGTGCTGATTGAGATTTGTAGATATTATTTCATAGTTAATGATGCTGGCAAGAATTTGTGACCTAAAATAATGTTGGGTTAATTTAAAAAATATCATCCTCCTTCTGTCCCAAAGTTGTTATTGGCAGAACCAGGGAGAGTCAGGCTTCCATCCAGGGTTACATGTGTAGGATCCTGGTGCCTGAAACTATGCATGCAGGAGTTCCCTCACCAAGCAGTAATCATCATTCTACATTGGTGAGACCCTCTGCTTGCTTATACCTGCCAGCTCAGGAGGGTGCAGCCACTTCTGAGAGGGAGTGATCCTCCAGCCTCCAGACTGGTAGATGTGGACAAGGATCTCTAGCCTCCTGCCTGGTAGATGTAGACAGGGAATGCTAGCCTCCTGCCTGGTAAATGTGGACATGGACAACACAGGCTTTAGAAGACTCTTGGGTATCCAAGCAAAAGTCTTTGCTGAAGATAATAAGTCACCTTTTAAATCCTAGAGGACTGCATATCCAGACTGACCCCAGGGATCACTCTTAGCTTAGGAATGGTGGAGGAATCTTTACTGTTTCCTCCTCTGCCAGTGGAAAGGGCAAGAGTTCCTGTGTCTGGCGTAGCACCTGGATCTCTTCTGTTGGCTCACTACCACAGGGAACTTTAGAATGCATGTTCTCATTCTCAATCAGAAAACAATGGCATCAGATTCAAGTTCCTAATCCCTCCTTAGGTCTGCTTACCAGAACTAACCAAAATCATGAATTTCTGTGATCAAAGGCAAAGATCACTAGTCTCATAGATTTGGAGGAACACTGCACTATATGGCAAAGTAGACTAAAGTAAAGAAATAGAACCACACCTCAGGCATTTCCAGTTGCCTTTGTCTTCCCAGGAAACTTCTCATTACTTCTAGAGAAACCCTGGTATCCTGGGAAAATTATCTCGCTTCTTGATAGAGCTGGAGATATACCAGGAAATGAAAATGTATTTTCAGGATCCACTTAAGCTTTGCCCGTGCTCCCATTCCTGAGACATGCTGACAATCCTAGGCCTGACACCAGTTTATGCAAGAGGAGCTCTTGAGAAAATACCCTGCTTTCCTGACATTTAAGAATGAGAAACCCCTGGACTTGGCCTGGGGAGACCCTGAAGGATGAATGGTTGAACCTCATCTGGAAGAGCTTCCATCTACTTTTCCAATGAGACTGGTGGTGTGTAAATCCATTATTTCAGAGTCAGTTTGAGTCAGAAGCCAACCCTTCTGTGTTGCAGCAGTCATTTTCACAAAAAACTTTGACAACAAATTTATGGCATTTTGAGGATAGCACAAATATAGCAAAATAAAGGCTAATGGAGCTCAAGCTACTTTAGATGTCAAAAGACTGACTCTGAAGGCTGCTCAAATCAGGGCATTGGGTTATAAAAGCCAAGATTCACTGAGTTCAGTGACGGTGTGAAGCAGAGGTCAGGCTCTCATCCCTCCCTTTCTACTGGCTACGTAAGCACTTCAAATTCTTTTCTTGACCCCCAGAAAACAAGCGCTATTTTGCTCCAGAGATGACAGTCTATATTTTATAATTTACCATGCTATGCTACTATGTTTGGATGCATGGCCTATGCGTGAATGCCCTATGCAAGATTTCTGTTATTAATTGCATCTTTTAGAAATGTAACAACCATCCACAATATATTCAGGAAAATTATGCGGTGGGAGCCGTGATGTGGAGGGGCGGTGTATTCATCAGGCTCTTTGGAAAACCAGAACCAAGAGAAAGAACTTATATAATGAAGGGGGATTCCTGGTCTGAGAGGTTCAACAATGGCTATCTTCATGCTGGAGAGCCTCGGGACACAGTTGCTGCTCAGCCCACAAGGCTGGGTACCTCAATAAGAAGTTCCTCCCTGGTGCTGAAAGCCTGTAGGAGTACTGGAGGGTCACTGTCCTTCAGGCCGTGGTGGAAGCCTAAAGAAGCTGGGTTCTAGTATGAGCAAAGGAATGAAGCAGCAAATGGCAGTGGCCAGTGGTGAATTTGCAGACAGTAGATGAACTCCACAGCAAAATGAAAAGCAATGAGGCAAAAGCAAGGTGTTTCCCCTGGATCTCCTTTGATCCGGCTGCTACCAGAAGGTGCCACCCACATTTAGGGTGGGCCTTTCCACTTCCAATAACATGATCAAGAAAATCCCTTACCCGTGTTCCCAGCAATTTATCTTTCAGTTGGTTCCAGATCCAGCAGTGGACAACCAAGATTAAGTAGTGTGAGCTTGGCATGGTGTGTCAGGATACACTCTCCCACACAGCAACCAGCCACAGACAGTGGTACAACACTAGGACCAAAGAGCTGGGCTGGTACTCCAGATAGCTAGCCACCTTCAGAAAGACAGACAACCTCCAATCTAGGAGATAATCTACTCTTGGATTCCATTTGACCACATATCTAACAGCTGCTTCTTGACAGTCACCAGAGGCAGGTGTTACAAATGTTAATGGAGTCATCTGGGGTGAAGGTAACCCTGGCAGTAAAGCTGATAGAATAGTTAGTGATCAAGATGACCCCTGAAGTATTCTGGTGTCCACACAATTTTAAGGAGCGCTTCTTATTTTGTGTGGTACTCCTTAGGCATCCAGCTTGCTATTTGAATATGTAAATTTCTCTAGTGACTGTCTCATGTAAAATTTAATGTATATAGTACCTATTATATGTTAAAGAAAATGGTCTGGAAAACAGAACTCAATTAGATATATAATGAGCTAAATGTGTTTCTGAATATGTACATTTGTGCTTAAAAGTAGTAGTTAAATGCTTTTATTTAAATAAGAGAATACACAAAGTCATACAGCCATCACTCAAGTATATATTTACAGGCAAATTCCATAGCCGTATTATAAATTGGATTTGATAAAAATATTAAATTGGACACAGATACTTTGCATTGACAATACTATTAAAACAATCACCATATATGCACTTACATATAACAAAAGAATATACTGATACAAACAGAAAATCAGGGGCTGTGAAGATGGCTGGGTGGATAAATGTTTGCTTCTCAAGTGTCAAGATATGAGTGAGAAGCCCTAGTATCTGTGTACAAAGCTGGACTTGGTGGTGCCCACCTGTAAGCTCAGCTTTGAGAGGCAGGGATATGCAGATCCCCAGTGTTTGATGGTCAGTCAGTCTGGCCAATCAGAGGGTTCTATGTTCAATGTAAGACCCTGTCATGAAAAACAAGGAGTAGAGTATTAGAGGAAGATACCTTAGATTGACCTTTGGCTCTACACATGCATGCACTTACTCACACATGTGCACATACATGCATACATTACACATACACATACACATAGACAGACAGAGAGAGACACATAAGACACACAGAGAGATACAAGGAAAGATGGGTACAACTGTAGTCATAGTAAAAATGTGTAATCTCCTTTTTCCTGTAGATTAGATTGATGAAATACACACAAGGGCATGGTTAACATAACTGAAACCTAGATGTACACAGTCCTTGTTACCTGACAGATGTAGTTTGTGGTTGTATGAAGCATTCAGACACCCATGAGACACTCATAAAATCTGATTGAGCATTAAGATATAAAAAATAATTATTAATGAGTAATTACAAAAAATAAAATTGTAATCAATTCTACATAGTGAAGGGAAGGCTTTGTTGCCAGGGGTTTGGCCCCAACAATGAGAAAAGTAACTAATGCATTATTAGTTTGTCTGTCGGACTGTCAGTCTGTCTTTACCTCACAGCCTGACCATAACTCGATAGTCCTCCTGCTTTAGCTTCTTGGATTGTGGGCTGATAGGTGTATGCCACTACACCTAAGGTTCCCAAAACATTTTTGCTCAGATTTTCATGCTGAGAGTCCATAATTCCCCTTCCCCTGCATTGTCACCAGATGGAGTGGAATTCTTTCTGACTCCGTTAGTTTGTACGATTAGGAATTTCTGTATGTTCATCTCACAGATACATAAGTGCTATTTCTGCATGGTAACTTTCTTTTAAAAATTAATCTTAATGACAAGCATCAGTTGAAGTGTTTTAGAATATGTATATGGTGTAGAAGGTTCAAGTTGACTTTATTCACATATGTATTACCTAACTAGTTATTATTATTATTTAGAGAGAAGAGCCTTACCACTTTCTCAGTGATTTACACGGTGCATTATGATGCTCTAGACCTCTTGAATATACTAAGTGGAATCTGCCTTACCTTGACTTCCATCTCGTCTTTTCCACCCCCGCACCACAAGCTTTAATACTCAACCACTGGTTTTGTTAGCAGGACTATAGTGTTGGGGATTCCTTCTTTTCTACTGTAATGTCAAAGCAACCTGTCTATACTACAAGGCTATCTGTGTTAACAAAATGAAGCCAACTGTGCTTAAAACAATGCTTGGATTATCTAGTGCCCCTGGGGAAAATAATCTCATTAATAAATACAGTGGTCACTTATTGTCAAGGAAAGAGGGGCAGGCTTACAAGCCAGACAAAGCTAAGATGTGTGGGGGGCACAACTGACTTTAATATAGTATGCTCTTTAGCCTTCACAGCAATCCGTTCAGATGCAAGGAGTATAGCACAGCAGTTGTTGCTTTAATAAGTAGGGCTGGAATCGTGACAAGGTGAAAACTATTCAATATCCTGGCTCCTTTTTTTTTTTTTTCGTACCCTGTATGATGGCTGTTTCTCTTGTGGTTGCAAAATGGCTACTGCTGCTTCAAGCAACCATATTGAGGTCCAAGCAGGGAGAGAAGAGGCATGTAATTACATAATTGAATTAATCAAGAATTTGATACTCAGGCCTGAGGACAGAGTTCAGTTGGTAAGCATGCAAGCATGAGGATACAAGTTCAGCCCCTGGAACCCCTGTAAAAAGCTGGGTGTCTTGGTTCATGTCTGTTATCTCAGAATTGGAGGTAGGTGGGTAAGAGACAGGAGAAATCCTGGTTCTTGATGGACAGCCAACCTAGCTAACTTGGTGAACTCTAGGCCAGTGAGAGACTCTGTCTCAGGGTGGTTTGGTTCCCGAAGGACCACTCCCAAGGTTGCTCTTGGGCTTCCATACATGGATACTTGCATATAAGTGGGAGTTGGGGGGTGTAGTATTTGACATGAAGCAGCCAGTGTAGATGCTCCATCCTGTGTCACTGAGCATCCCTAAATCATAGGCCACTCAGATTGCAAGGAAGGCTGAGAAAGCAGGAACCCTATTGCATATTGAATTTCGATTTACTTTCTACAGGATTCTGTTATTAAAACAACGAGGGTCAGCCATTGGTGTCTACCACAAATTCAGTGCTATGTTTGCCTTACCCATGATGAGTTTCAGATGGAGATGAATCACCTAAAAGGCAAGAGTCACCAGCTCTTGAGGAGTTAGCAGACAAGCCAAGACCTATTGCTCATGCTCCTGACTCCTAAGCTGCAAACCCCGGTCTTTTAGTGAGGACTTTGGGCCATGTGGATGATCTTGATGATGACAGTGCTATGATGAAGCTAATGTCATGTGACAACTGTACACTTCAGGTTTGTAGGAAGTTCTCTTTTTAAAGTACAGTGAACTATGAGGTTTCCCTCCTTATTCCTTGTGGAATAAACTTTGATAATGTAAGTCAAAGATTGTTCTGGGAGGAAGTCAATGGACTAAACTGTCTTCCAGCTTCCTTTATGTGGCACCAGTAAAACGGTGATGCTGGCAGAAATGGGAGTGGGTCAGGTGGAAGAGGAAGCTGCCCACAAGATGTGGTGAGGGTGCGCTGGTGGAAAGCCATGTCAGGAAACCTGGCTGCCTTCTGGCTGCAAGTCTCTGAAACGCCCTCAGCTGACAGCCAGTTTGGGTCATTCCCGACCTTTCTTGCTTCCCGGGTCCTCAGAGCCCTCTTCTTTATAAAGTCCCTCTGATGCTTCTCTTGTGGTCTCTCCTTCCTTGCTCCAAAAGAGTGCTGAGATGGTGTCTTATTATTTGGCATCACCAGGCAGCCATAGTGTCCCTGCTCCTGAATGTTTGCTTCCTGATAGAGGAACAGCTTCAGTGAGTTTTTCCATTTCCCCTTCATTACATTTCCTGTTAGGTACCTGGCTGGATCCCTGAGTGCAGGAGGTGGCAGGATGCTGTGATTCTTGCTGTTTTAGAAATGACCCAGGCTGAGGGATGTACTCCAAGGTTAGCTCTTTCTTTGAGGCTGAGGAAACTTCTTATTCTCATTCACAGTGTGTTCACATGGCACGAAATTTAAAACTTAACCCTCATGGTTCATAGTGTATTCTTGTTTATTCTTTATTGCAAAAGTTAATGTGGCCCAGTTTTTGTTTTAATTAAAGTGAACTTGGATCACCTAAACATTCACTGTTCTCTGTGAGGAAGAAACAAGCACAGTTGTGTTCTTTAGTTATATGAGGATGGTGAAGGGCTCCTATTTCAGAACATGGGTCATCCTAGATGGATGAAGGCAGCTCGGGTGGAGCCATCACTGGATCTGGCAGGTCCAGACTCCCTGGCACCAGTGTGGCTCTCAGCAAGTGTCTTCTTGGCGCCTTCTGGAGCCTTTTTGGCATGGAAGAAAGACCTTGTACAACATTCCTCAGATGTCATTTCCCTTAAACAAAACATTTCTTCTGTTTCCCCTGCTCTCCTCACTTCCTCTACTGTGTCTGAGAATACAAAAACACACAAGCTCTCCTTCGTTCTGAAGGCAACAGCACAGCAAAGGTGTACTGGTCACTAATCTAATGTCTACCATGGGGAACCTTTGAGAGTAGAGTGCTCTGTGCTTAGGGAATGGAGTTAATACTCATTATTGAGTCATGGTTTGTTCCACATTCATTGCTGACAATATCATCACAAGTATTAGACACATTAGGTGACGGTAATTTCATGTACTTGAGTAATAGATATGACAAAGTGGTTCATGCTATAGAATGTAAAGGAAGTGATCTATTCATGAAATAGACCTTCTAAAGAGGAGTGACCTGGAGCAAAGACTGTGAAAGACTGTGAAAAGAATTCTCTTTGGTAGAGTATTGCATGTTGGGATGTTGTAGAAGGATGCTCACTAATTTTGATGCATATGCTAGCATTCCCCTGAAATAGATGTCAGTAGAGAGATAGGAAGGAAGCAAAGTGGACAGAGAGAATAGTTGAGACTATGAAGACAGACTTGTCCCATCAACAAGGATCTTTAAGAAAATGGCCAGTAGAGTTGCCCTTACCTAGACTAATATAACTGGGTCCTTGTAGCTCCATGTGGAGTTGTTACTGAATATAGCCTCAGGATAAGAGAAGAGTCAGCCACTATGTATTTCACTGTTTCTTGGCAATAGCTGAAATGACCCTTTCTGGAGGAGCATTGGATCATAGGTTTTCTATTGGGCAAGAGTGTGACCTAAGAGAAATGCTTCTAGCAACTGTCTTAATCCCAGCAAATGGCAGACAGATGAAGGCTGTTTGATAATGCACTTTTGCAGCCAAGTCAACAAGAATGTTCCTGCAGGGGTTTCCAGGCTGTGCCATAGAGAGAATGAGATGAGCATATGCATGCACGGCCATCATGATGGGCATCAAGGGGCAGGATAGCTGAGATGCAGTGGCTAGGGTGTCTGTAGGTAAGCAAGGGTAACGTAGGCACCCGTAGAAAGCAGAAGTAGCAAGCAGGGTCTTGACTGCCAAGTAAAGGTCTTTGAAATTTATCCTGTGAACATCAGAATATACTAATTAGTTTGAGCATCTTCTAGGTGTGATGGGTTTGCATTGTGTTCTAGAGGGAAGCACCTGGCTTAGACATGTAGGAGAACAGGAAGCGCAAGAAGTTTAAGGGAAGGAGACTTTTAGAGACTAACAAAAGTAAGTATTGCAGCCAGATCTGGTGATCAGGCCTGTTAATCCAGCTGCTCGAGAGGCTGAAGCAGAAAGATCACAGGTCCAAGACCTGCTTTGGCTACAGGTGAGTCCAAGGCTAGCCTGGTCAATTCCGCCTGAAAATGAAAGGGGGGATAGAGATGTAGTCCAGCCCCCAGTACTAGGGAAAAAAAGAAGTGTGTGTGTGTGTGTGTGTGTGTGTGTGTGAGAGAGAGAGAGAGAGAGAGAGAGAGAGAGAGAGAGAGAGAGAGAGAGAGAGAGAGAGAGAACTGTGGTTGTTAGAAAGAGCCCTGGACTGCAAATTGAAATAAAGCAAGGTCCCATCCAAGCTCTTCTTCTTGGACCTGGTTTTCATCTGTAAAAATGATTAGCTAAAAGTCCCTATCCAGTTCTAACAATTTGTGATTTTATGTTAAAGTTATCTTCTCATTTGCATTCCTTAAATTGTGTCCTTAGAAAAGATGTTGAAGGCTGGTTTAGTGTAAAACCAGACTTCTGGAAACTTTGGTTTGGATGTTTGGATGTTAATTGATTCCTCCACTCTCATGGCCATCCAAATCCCCATATTTCCACATAAAATTTGTAGCCAGTGGATTATGGATTCAAGCTGAACCAGAATCATGTATCAGCTATTACAAGCCTGAGGGTTTTGTTTCTTAATCAATTACAACATATCCGGTAACTCAACCCAGCTACAAGGAAGACGGAATTAGCTTTCCTTATTGCTCAGAGATGGAATGTCTTCACCTAAGCTTCTGCTTAAATAGTAATGAAAAGAGGATTAATGCTGGCAAAGAAGAAACCAGCCAGTGTGAGGCCAGATGTGATAAAGACTGAAGCAAGGTACACGTTTTCTCTCACACGAATTCTATGCCATAGGATGGTGTCAAGCCCATAGCCAAAAGCTATTTGGAACCAAAACAAAACCAGGATATAAATAAGGGTAGAAAGCTGACTTCTCAGAATGCTGTTCATTTTCAGTTTGACTTATTTGTAGATGATTTCAGGGCTGATGGCTCTGCCTTGGGCAACTACTAAAGTGGCTCATCCCAGAGAGAGCCTAAACCTTCCCCCAGCAGTCATTAGTTGGCTGTAGTTCTTTGTCTAGGGTGGGGCCAAGAGAAAGTTTCCCCCTTCCTCATTAGCATGGCTGCTGATATTACTATTGTTCCTTAGACAGCTACTTATAGGAGAGACTGTTTTGCACAGGGCTTCCTGGTAATCTGATTCTCATTGTACACTCTTTCTGCCTCCTCTTCCTTGATGTTCTCTGACTCTCAGATGCAGGAGCTGTGATATTGATGTACTTGATGGGATATACACAAACAACAAAAACAGTCCCAGCATGTTGTATTTCTATATTTGTGCATACAGGTGCCGCATGCATTGTATGTATGTATGTATGTATGTATGTATGTATGTATGTATGTATGTGAGTAACACTGATAATCAAAGAAAAAGAGGCTCTCAGCTTGAGAGAGGGGCTGAGAGGGGTTCCAGGGTGAGCAGCCAAGAAGGCCTGGAGGAATGAAAGGGAGGAAAGGGAGTGATGTAATTCTATTTCAATTAAGGTCTTATTAACAAACTAAAATTTATTTGTAGAGAAAATTTCCTGTATCAGAGTTTTAAATCCTTGTCTCATTGACCAGAAGATGACATTCCTAAGTCTGCTTATTATCAAAAGTATTAACTCTATACTTGTGTTTGCTCATTAAATTTTACTTCATGTCTTCATTTCATAAATATTTTCACCAGATGCTTCTTATGTCCAACACTGCATCAATTGCTGGGAATGTGCTAGCAAGTAAAACAGGACAAAAATACAAACTTCATGAAGCTTGCAGGGAGTCAAAGAGAAAGATGTGAACCTAACTGGATGGTCACATGGTTTTCTCCCTAATTGAGATGGGGTTTCTCTGAAGAAGTAGCAATGGAGCTGAGAATTTCAGGATGGAAACTTAGTGTTAACTAGGTAACCTTGGACTGTAGCTTCAGTGAATGAATGAAATTTCAAGGCTACTAAAATGTGATAACTATTGTTATTATTGTTACTATTATTATTTGTTTTTTCGAGACAGGGTTTCTCTGTGTAGCTTTGGAGCCTATCCTGGCACTCGTTCTGGAGACCAGGCTGGCCTGGAACTCACAGAGATCCTCCTGTCACTGCCTCCGGAGTGCTGGGATTAAAGGCGTGCACCACCAATGCCTGGCTGTGATAATTATTTTATGATGGATGAAAAGAAGCAAAGACATATTGACTTATCATGTTAGAATTATACATAGATTAGAGGCAAGGCCAAACACTCAGTAATCTTGAAATGAAGTCTCCATGACAGACATGGACATGGTTCTGTTTGGAGCGTTTGCTGGCCAATGTGAATTAGAAGAATTGGAGGCCTGTGGTCTAGTTAAATCAGGAGTATGGGGTTAGGCATCACACACACTCTTGTGGGTGTTTGTGCTTTTCTCTGCTATAGATTACTGACAGTGTGCTTGGGTCTTTTCCGGTAAGGTGGATGGCTGCTGGCGAATCTGACTACACAGGGCATGGAGACTGCTGTCAACAGAAAGTACATGCAGAAACCTTATGCATTAGGGCAGCACTGCAAGTAAATACAAAGGAGAAATTGCTGAGGTGATCCTAGCTTTGGGGGATGCCTTTCCATTTTGATTCAATATGTATTCCTGGTTAATCACTGATCCCAGCTATAAAGAAATTGCTGAGGGTGCCCGAGTAAGGAGGATTCCCCCTTCAGTAAGAATCTCCAATATCTGGGGGACAAATAAAAGCCTAGAATAGATTTCTCCTTCTGTAGGAAGTAAAATTCATCAGTAATAGCAACAAAAATAGGAAGATATTCTGCATCCTATTAAAAAAAAAAAACAGAGCCAAGGAGGTGAAGTTTTGAAGGGGCTGGAAGCATGTACATTCTAATTAACATTTGTTTTGGCTAGCAATGAAACTGAAGAAAAGACTGTGTTTGAAACAACGTGGGATGATATATTTCAAAATGACCAGAAGAGTGCAGAATTCCTAACCCATAAAAATGATTGATTATTGGAGGGATAGAGATGTTTACAGCCTTGGTTTGCTTATTACGCATTGTATGCAGGTATTGGATTACCATAATGTACCCCATTAAAATGGACAAATAGTATGTCCCAGTAAATAAATAAAATAAAGGAGAGGATGTAAACAAATGATGCAATAGAAGGGTTTAGGCTTCATCAGAAGCAAGGCAGAGCAAAATCACATTGTAGAAAATGGAGCCAGTGATACAGAGCACAACGCTACCAACATTCTGAAAAGAACCCATGTCCTGTTGTATTTATGTTTCTTTTGATTTCCTTAATTTTAATCTTTTATTGTATTCATATTTTTCATCTAGCTTCACCATTTTATTTTTGATACTTTGTTGTATGTAACACATTTTGTTTGAATTTGTTCTCTGCTGGCTTTGAAATATTTAATGTTCCTTTAAGAAGTTCCATACTGTGTATTTTCAAATTTTACTATAAGTATAATTGAAAATGATTAATATAATTGTATGTTCATTAATTAATGTAAGTTATATCACAATCCTCTTGTTTTGTGCTTATATAAACATGCACATATACATACATGTAAACTCTCTTTTTTTGACTTTGCTTTCAGCTCTGTGGCCATTTATCCAATAGTGACATATGCTATGGTTCCAATGGAACATTCTTTAATCAGACATTTCATTTGCATTTCCTAGTACAGTGGCCGGGGCCCACAGAATTTAACAAGTGCTTCACATGTGGCTGCTGTCAGTTCAAGGTCAAACGATGGAGAAAGATAAAAATCAAACTTCCCAGACCCCACTGTCTAGTCACCACACTCTTTGATGACTATATCCCGTCCATGGATGCTTATCTGAGTGCTTTCTCTTTGCCCTCCCACACTGTACACTGTGTGGTCATCCGCCCTCTGATTAGGTCTGCCATAGCTGACTCATCCATGGAGACTCCTGTATCTGCCACCCCTCCCACAAGTGCCCAGGATGGTTTCCTTCTCCTTCCCTTTAGTGCCCAGTGCATGTTTCCCCTGCCCTCCAATTATTTAACCAGAGTTTCAAGGGCAGTGGCTAAATGGGATCTGGGATATGTTATTTAAGGGGAAATCGAACTTCAACTTTGCTTAACTTGGAAGACCCTGGCAGAAGCCTTGATGGTTCTGAACCCTCTCCACACTGGCTGTGGTTTTCTTACCTGGGAGACTCAGGGAACATTTTCATTACTGGGGTTTTGTTGTTGGCTCTTCCTGTCTTTGTACTCTGGCCTCAGGTATGCAGAATTCTCTGTGCCAGCTTTCTCTCTTCACCTAGGGTAACACTCCACCCTAGGCCAGCATGCACAGAGAGGCCAGGGATGGAAACAGTATGCTGGCGTCTCTCATGACTCACTTTACTAACTGTCAGATAATGTGTCCTGAGGGAGTTTGTTTAAAGCCAATGCCGCTCACATGTGGTCTGGGTCATATTCTTGATGAGTCCTTGGCATAAATCCTGTGTTTTTCTACGTGAAAATGTCTAACCTTGAATGAAAATAGATCACAAAGTCTAAAAAGAAGCTTTTTCTAAAACCTTGCTATCATGAAACTTGTCAGACTGTGCCTGTGTGTCCCCTACTCCATAGGAAGAAAGGCCCACTGCAGATTGTCAGCTGTGAGTGGCTTGAATGTGGTTTGGGGTATGTTGGGATGAAGAGCTTTCTAGGGCTGTTCTGTGCTTGGTAATGGGCAAAAGCACACAGAGAGCTTTGTAAGGAGTCTGCTTGAGGATGGGAAGTGTAGGGTTTCTGTAGGGATCCTCTTCATCTGTGGTGATGAGCACAGTGAAGGCAAAGTCCATCTGAGTGCTGAAATCCTCATGATGTGTGGCTGTTATATTGGGCTAGAAAGTAACTGTTTTCACATTAATTGTTATAAATCATTATAAGAGTAAAGAGGACTGGTCACATGACCAGCATCCTTCTAGAATGGGTTTCCTTACCAGGCCACTCTTTAGATTAGATACTTTTTAGCTAATCTGGCTGCCCTGGGAGCTGGAACATGTTAGCATTTTAGCAGCAGTCTCTCTTGCCCCAGATGCAGAAACTCCGAAATGTCTCCAAACATTCCCAAGTGCTCCACAGGGCCTGTCCAGCTGAGAAGCAGCATTTTAGAACACCATGGATGCGTGTGGGGCTGGAAGTTAACAATCTGCAATATCTGGCTGGAGACCTTGTACAGTCAGGGTTGAGATGTCCTAAGGCAGTTTCCATAAATGCTCTTGAGAGTGCCAGGTATCAGGGCCAAATTTTTGACCAATGTTTGTCAGAGAGGCCTTGTGTTGCCCAGCATTTTGAAGGTACCAAGCACAATTTCTTGGACCTGTGCTGACTGATTTATATATTAGAATAATTAAGTTTGAGAGTGTCACACTTGTTAGTTAATAAATCCAGCAATTCAGAAAGGCAACAGTGAAAATCACGAACCCATCCATCATCCAGCCCTAGAAATAACCAGAATTTATAAGACAACATTCTGAAAATTCCTATGCACGTTCATGGATAGAGTTTTTGAACAGGATAAGTATACAGCCATGGTGCCATAAAAATGCTGTCATATTATGAGTGCCATTTTAAGTGAAGAGTATTTAATATAAATAATATAAAATAATGGTGTGTGTATGTGTGTGTGAGTGTGTGTGAGTGTGTGTGTGTGTGTGTGTGTGTGTGTGTGTGTGTGTGTGTGTGTGTTTGAGTGTAGGTACCCTTAGAGGTGAAAAGAGGGCTTTGGATCCCCCAGAGTTACAGATGGTTTTGAGCCACCTGACATAGATGCTGGGAACCAAACCTGGGTTGTCTGGAAGGTGCTTTTAACCACTGAGACATCTCTCCAGCTTGTTTTTTATGTGAATTAAATAAGAAAATGAAGAGAAATTGAGGGACCTGCAGAACTTGTAGCCATAGCAGAACAACTTTCTCCCCCAACAGTATCACTATGTATATGACAACCCCCCCAAAACCCAAGACCAACCAACCAAACAAACAAAAAACCAAAAAACAAAATCACACAGCATTAGGAATCTGGAATGATTATATTTTGAAAACTGATGTTTAAATCTCAGTTTATACTGCATGAAGCCCTTACAGCTTTTTTCCATTCTCCTTCCTATGTTTATCAGTCACACTATAGGAGTTAATTTAATGCAGAATGTATTCTCTTCTACAACCCTCACAGCCCCATGCCTTATCCGGGGCTCGGTACTGAATCAGATCAAGTGCTCACCTCCATGCCTTCTCCTTGACTTTTATAATCCTCATTTTTAAAGAGTTTTGAATCATCTCCTGGTTGATTGGATTTCATCACCAACTTTTAAAGGAAAGTTTCCATTTCTTAAGGCTTTTTCTTTCTGTACTTGAAAATGTTGGTCTGCCTGTATCTGTCTCTGTCTCCCTGTGTGTTAGAACATACACGACAACACTTAGCATTTTAACCATTTTAAAGTGTTCAGTTCAGTGGTGTCAGTTATACTCACTCTATTGTGCAAGAACCGTGTGTGTCTAGAGCTGGCTTTCATATTACAGAGCTGACTGTTCTCATTAAACAGTGCCTCCCTGTTCTCTCCTCTCTCCAGTCCCTGACAGTCACTCCTCAACTGTGTGCCTGCAGATGGACTGACTCGGGGTGCTTCAGAAGTAGTTAGACACATTTCTTTTACACCTGACTTCTCTTGTATAATGACTTCCATTTAATCTATGTTGTGGCATGTGTCAGAATTCAATTCTTTCTCTATATTGAATCATATGTACCCATAAACATGCATATCTTATTTATTCTCTTGTTGGTAGACATTTGGTTTTTTTTTCTTATTCTGACTACTGTAAATAATTTGGCAACAGAGATGTACATGCAGTTATTTGAGTCCGTGTGTACAATTTCAGGAGATATATACTCAAAAGGAGGATTGCTGAGTCATTTTGGGGAACACACACTCTTTTGAGGAACTGCCATATTGTTTTCCATAATGACTGTACCACTTTACAGTCCCACCAGCATTGTTGTCTGGCCTTGCTCATTTCTTACCCACAGTGTGTTGTTTTCCAGTTGCCATCCTGAGTTGGTGAGGAATAGTAGCCTGTGGCTTTTACTGCAAACTGGATGGCTAGAGAGATGATGGATTGCCCATTATAATTGAGTGGCCACACTTCAGTTTTATTTAATAATATTGTCTTAGGGTTTCTGATCCATAGTCAGACATGTTGTTATCCATTGTTCCACTGGCCCGCCATCTTAGTTAGGGTTTCTATTGCTGCAATGAAACACCATGGTCAAAAATCAAGTTGGGGAGGAAAGGGTTTATTTGGCTGACACTTCAGCATTGCTGTTCATCTCTGAAGGAAGTCAGGACAGGAACTCAAACAGGGCAGGATCCTGGAGGCAGGAGCTGATGCAGAAGCCATGGAGGGGAGCTGCTGTCTTGCTTCCCGTGGCTTTCTCAGCCTGCTTTATTATAGAACCCAGGACCAGCAGTCCAGGGATGGCACCACCCACCATGGCTGGGTCTCGCCCATTGATCATTAATGAGAATATGCCTTCCAGCTGGATCTCAAGGAGGCATTTCCTCAGCTGAGGCTCCTTCCTCTGATGACTCTAGCTTGTGTCACGTTGACGCACAAAACCACTCAGTACAGATACCATTATCATGTGGTAATGTGAATTTTTTTTGAGACAAGGTTTCTCTGTGTAGCTTTGGAACCTATCCTTTTGTTAAAAGAAGTTTGGGGATGGAGAGATGGCTCAATCAGTACAGTGCTTGCCTTGCAAACAGCTTGGGCTGTTTGATGACTTTCAGGTCATTGAGAGACTGTAACTAAAGAACAGGGTGAACTGTACCTCAAAGAATGACACCTGAGGCAGGGTAGTGGTGGCACACACCTTTAATCCCAGCACTGGGGAGGCAGAGATAGGTGGATCTCTGTGAGTTTGAGACCAACCTGGTCTACAGAGCCAGTTCCTGGACAGGTTTCAAATGCTACAGAGAAACCCTGTTTTGAACCCCCCCAAATGACACCTGAGGTTGGCCTCTGACCTCAACATATCTTCACCCACACATGTACCTGCACACATATGAATGCCACCCCTAACAAATGTACACACACAGCATCTTTGGCATAATGTAATGTTATAATTAAGTAACTTAGAGTTACAGGGTGCTTCCCATTTGTGCTCTTCTTTTTATCCATTACTAATATTGACATAGTTACTTTCATTTTATACAGAAGGGCACTAGAATCCTACCACAAGGGTGGGCTTGAGAATGGTTATGAAGCTTGGATGAGATTAGCATGTGCAACTTACCACAGACACATTGGGGAGTCCACCTGGCATCTCCTATCCCTTGGGTATAGTAAGTTGCCATTGCTGATCCTGTTGATCCCAGGGCCTTCAGGTGTCACTCCTCTTTGGGATAAATGGTGTGATGAATGTGGACTATGGAGTCTGGGGTCTGGACTCTTGCATGCTGTGTTTCAATGGAGGTTCTACTTTTCGGATCCTGCCTCATGCTCCTCCTGCTAGAAGAACTTCTCCAAAACACAGTCTGCTGAAGTCATGCCTCTGCTGTGAAAACTTCCAGTGAGGTGATAAATGAGTGTTGGAGCATGGTAGAAGCTTTCCTTTGCTCTGTAGATCCATCCACTCAATACCCTTCACCTCCTGCCGGATGTGATCTGTGTGAACTGCATCAGCTCTCTTTGGCCAGTAGGAAACACTACAAGTTTTTAGCAGGAAAAGCAAGGAATGCCTGTTCACTCTCTCTCTGCCTCTCTGTCTATATTCTGTCTCTCTCTGTCTTCTGTCTCTGTCTCTCTCTCTGGCTGTATTTTCTCACCAAAAGTCTTAGCTCCTCCTCATAGCTCTTTACACAGAAAGATGAAGATGAAAATTCTGGGATTTACATAGCCGGGCTCACACCAGCCCAAATTGCTGCCTACCCTCATGACTTCTCTGTACATTGGCCACTCAATGACATGTTTTAAAAAATGTTCCTGTAGATTTCTCCAGTGTGGTCTTGACTGCTTTGCTCATCCTCTCCCCCTCTCTACAACTGGATTCCAGGAATATGGCTCAGTGCTTAGCTGTGGGTGTCTGCTTCTGCTTCCATCAGCTACTGGATGAAGGCTGGAGGCTGGCAATTAAGGCAGTCATCAATCTCATTATAGGGGAAGGGCATCAAAGGCGGCCTCTCCACTACTGCCTAGATTCTTAGTTGGGGTCATTTTTGTGGATCTCTGAACATTACCCTAGTGCCAGATTTCTCTTTAAACCTATACTAGCTCCCTCTCTTAAGGTGTCTCTTTTCTTGCTGATATTCCTCCCCTAATTCAGCCTCCTTGATCCCTCTTGTTCTCCTCCCCCATCCTCTTCTCCCCTTCTCTTTTTTCCTCCCTCCCTCCCCTCACCCCCATGCTCCCAATTTGCTCAGGAGTTCTTGTCTCTTTCCCCTTCTTCAGGGGACCATGTATTCCTCTCTTAGGGTCCTACTTGTTTCCTATTTTCTCTGGAGGTGTGGATTGTAGGCTGATAGTCCTTTGCTCAAAACAGCTGACCTGACTTAGTGAAAGCACGAGGACTCCAGTCGTAAAGCTGGGGAACCAGCATTGGACTGAACCAAGCCCTCTGAATGTGGGTTCCATTTAGGAGGCCTGGGAAGTCTATGGGACCTCGAACAGTGGAACCAGTATTTATCCCTAGTGTACAAATGGACTTTTGGAGCCCATTCCCTATGGAGGGATACTATTTCAGCTCAGATACATGGAGGAGGGCCTAGGCCCTCCCCCAAATGATGTGTCAGACTTTGATGATTCCTCAATGGAAGGCCTCAGTATCCTTGGGGAGTGGGTGCGGGGTGGGTGGGAGGGTGCAGGGTGGGTGGGTAGGTGGGATCATTGGAGGGCAGGGGAGAATGGAAGGAGAGGCAATGGGAGATTGATATGTAAAATAAGATTGTTTCTAAATAAAAAATTTTAAAAAATGTTCCCTGGGGGCTTTGGGTGTTATTCAGTGGCAAAGTGCTTGCCTTGCCTCCTGTTCCCAAGACTGTGAGATTGATTTCTAGTACTGCAAAAACTAATGCAAATACTTTAAAAATAAATTAACAGATAATCAGAAAGAATAAAATACCCCTCAAGGGGCTCAAAAGATGCCTCAGTAAATAAAGTGTCTGCTACACAAGCATGAAGACATCTGTTTTGTTCCTTAGTTAAGCACATTGGCTCATATTCATGAGAACAAGTATACACACACACACACCACTCACATATACACACAAATCACAAAAATACACCACACACACACACACACACACACACACACACACACACACACACACGCCCACATACTACATACACACATACACACATATACACACATAAACACAATGCACCTCACACACACATAAACCCATAATACAACACCATACAACTCTCTCTCTCTCTCTCTCTCTCTCTCTCTCTCTCTCTCTCTCTCAGTTCTATTGGGGAAATAGTAAGGACTATGTCTGGAGTATGAGATGCAGCCTGAATAGGAACTAGGTGTATCTGACAGGCAAAGGCTTGTTAGTGTGTAACGTGTTCCTGTGAATTAGAGAGAGTAAAGTTCTCTTATGATGGTAAAAATGACCAGGGACAAAGGTTGGCTAGGAAAGGGCTGAACAAATTCCACAGGCAGTCGACTCTTCAGCCAGTGAATTTTAGCAGAGAGTAGTATGGACTGGAGAAAGGAAAGGTGAGCAGAGTCCTGGGAATTTATCACTGGTACCTAGCATATGGCTTTAGATATATTAGCATTTAATACAACCTGGTTGAATTGAATTGTTGATCTGTGTGACAACTTGACTGACATCTTTATGACATCTGCCCCATTCATAATTTTAAAGTTTGGTTGCTCAAGACCTTATGGTGGTATTAACCTGAAAGAATGTATCTACTGTTAACAAAATCTGAGTGGCTTGAGATCTCCTCAAATAACCTTTGTGGGAACATTGGAATGAACCTTCATTTGATGTCTGGGAAGTAATATCCCACTGGAACTCATTTCATTTGGAGTTGTTTTTAATATGGAGCTGTTAATATGGCATTTCCAATAAGCGACCTTAGATGTGAAATCTGTGTTTAATTACTAATGTTTTAGCTAGACCAGCAGAACAGCGCTATTCAGTACATGTCATAGATTTAAGAACTTGTCAGGGAAATAGTTTATGATTTGATATATGCCTGGGGGTCCAAGAAGAGCGAGCAAAACTCAAGCCTTTATGAGTCTGTGAACACACTCACTCCTACCACAGTCTGGGATTTTGCCAAGTCCGATTATATAGTAAACAATATCTTTGGAGGATTTTTTCATTCAGCCTATTCCCAAGCTAGAATTTTACTTGGGAAAATATGATTTCCTAAGCAATAATTAAGCCTGATAGTTTAAAGCAAATGGCACAAAGTGCACACTGTTTCTTAAGGTGTGTTTTCATAGGGTTTCCTTTGGTGTTTTTCTTCGCTGTTTAAAACAAAAGAACTTATTTTGAATGTCTTATTATGTGCATGTGCATGTGGGCCAGCGAGCGTGCGTGTGTATACACACACTGTATGACACTAGAAAACTGTTACCAGCAAAAATCAGCAAATAGAGAAATAGAGACAAGCAAATAGGAAATAGAGGAAGTAGGAAATAGAGACAAGCAAAAGTAAGGGCTTCTATGCAACACAAACTATCCCATGGGAGATGCTGAGGGGGCATATGGTCCCCACAGAATTATCTCATTCTATGGAAAAGAGCTGACCTTGCTATACACTCTGCTAATGAAGGTTGTGGAAATAACTTATGCCACCCCACCAGGTCCCTTGACCTCTCTCTCTTCCTGCTCATTTAGAACAGCTTGAGGGCCTGGATCCATATTTGTCCTTGCAGGGCACCTAGTGCAGAACCTTGACTGTGGGTATCTATTTGGATAAAGGAACCAGCAGATGCCTGGGAGCCCACAAACACCAGCCTGGAACGTGCATTCCTCACAAAATCCCCAAGATAAAATGGCAGACTGTTGAAAACCAGAAGTGTAACTCCACTTGCAATAAAGGTGGGGTGAGGTAGTGGATAATGTAAAAGAGTTCATTGAGATATCAAAAGAATGTTGTGGTCAAGTGGCTCCCAGCAGCGGATGAAGTGGACCCAACACTCGGAATGCTAACCATGAGTGATGATAGCTTAGTGCCTGAATTTGACTGGATCCCTGGTCACAAAGCAAGTAGAGTAACAGCAGAGAAATCCCACAGAGGAAAAAAGGGTTAGCCTGGGGCCGGGGGATGACAAAGGGGTTCTGCCATGGCCCTGTCATTCCTTGAACTCATACGGTTCTGAAAATGTTGTTCACCTAAAGATGGTGCTGGGAATATTCACCAGAGAGGCCAAGCGGATTAGAGAGGACATAAACCAAGCTGAGGACTGGGCCACAGCACTGTCTACATGAACAGTGGCTACCTTAGGAAGGACGGGATTCTTTGTCTAGGTCTTACCGCAGAGACACAAACTTGATGTTGGGTGAATCGAACTTGGATTGGGTTCTTTCAATAGCTTTCCTTACAAAGCAGTGTTCACACGGAGTGTAAATAGTCACTTAAGATGGTTTAAAGAATGCTTGAAAGAGGAGGTGGGAGAAGCAGTACCCACTGCTTAACAAAAGTTGTCTGGTCTGGGTTATCATGAAGCCAGCTCTGTCTTTGTGGTCACTGGGTTTTAGGGTCTGGGCTGGTCAAAGTGAGGCTACCACATACCTCTTCTCTCAGGAGGCTCTACCCAGTTCCCATGAACGGCTGTCCCTTCATCCTCCACAACCCTCTTCTGCATCCTGATACATGATAATGATGGATATTATTGACAGTGACTGATATTATGACAGAGATTGGTATTATTTCATATTTTTGTGGTAACATGAAGCTTTATTCACAGGTGTTCTCTCTGATCAGTGGGCTATCCACTTGGCATCATGGTCTGCTTACATTTGTAAAAAAGAAGATTTAGGCATTAATGGAATTCTGTTGGATTAGGAAGCTATGTCTAGCATGCTTATCACTGACTAGGGGACACATGGAAATTGTAAAGTCAAGGAGCATGGCTTACAGATGGGTGCTGGGATCTGGGTCCAAACAGACCTCAGCAGGCTGATCTCCCAAGCCAAAAGCAACAAGAAGAGATTCATTGGTGATTAATTCAAAGTCTTGCATAAGCACCGGCTGGAGAGCTGGCTCTGCCATCATTATTTTGAAGATATTATTTTTAAGAACAACAATCACTGACATTTGTGACACAGTCACCAGCTACATGGAGATGCTGTGTGATTTCCTTTCTGTGTGTGTTTTAAGTAATGTGTGAGTCATGGTGACCATCACTGTTTAACATGAGCTTTATAAAGGTTAAAAGCTATCATAACAGCTTTAATCATTATGTAATCCTGCCTCCAAAGGATGTTCCAATAAATGGTGTGACTGAAATATGAAGAAAGAGAGGGAGAAGGGAGAAAGAAAGGACAGAGAGAGGGAAGGGGGGAATAAAAAGAGAGGGGAGGAGGAAGGGAGAAGAGAGGGGAAAAGGGAGGAAAACTATCAAAAGAAATTTGGAATGGGTTAAGGAAACAGCTTAGTTCAGTTCCCAGAACCCACATAGAAAAACCAGGCATGAAAACACGAGTTTGTAATCAGCGCTGGGGAGGCTGAGACAGACAGATCTCTGGGGCTGGTAAGTCAGCTCTGTCAAAGAAGTGAGCTCCAAGTCAACATGAGACTCTGTTTCAGAATAAAGAATCAAAGTGGACTGATCCTGAGAAATGACACCAAGGTTATTCTCTGGTTTCCACATCTGTGTATACATGTACAGTATACACACACACACACACACACACACACACACACACACAGAGAGAGAGAGAGAGAGAGAGAGAGAGAGAGAGAGAGAGAGAGAGAGAGAGAGGCACGCTCACATAGGCACATGGGAATAAGGGTCATGGAGCAATACATGGCCTGTGCTCTTTTAGATATAATGCCACAGTCTAGATACTACATTTTGAGATTTAAAATTTGCATACTTAATTGTGTGCAGAGATTGAATGCAGTCACAAAAGAGCAGGGGGAGTAAGAAGGCGTTTGGGGTGTTAGCCAGGTGCTGGAGGCTTTGGGAAAACTCTAGAAGTGTTCTTCCAGGGAAAAGGACTGGGGTGGCTCATTGTCAGCTTCTTCAGAGGGATGAAATTCCAGGAAAGGAAGGTCAAAAGAGAGAAGTGAGTAGAATCAGGGACATTGTTGCTACTCTGCAGCTAGGAGGAAGGCACAACAGGGTCAGTGGCTGTGGAAAATGCTGCTGGGGTCTGTGGCACCCAACCGTCCTAACAGAGAAGGGAAACACCACGGGCACTCATTGAGATGCCATTTGCTTTCTGTTTTCTTAAGAGTAAAAAAAAAATCTGATGGATCCAATCAGAGAAACCAGATGTTTTCATTTTATAATGTGCCTGTTTTAATTATTTTAGAATCAAGATGTTTTCTGTAAGTGAAGGTGGAGGAGTTATGGAAAGAAACCTGATTCTAACTATAAATGGAACAGATGGGATGGTGGGAATAAAAACAAATTAAAACAATATTGCAGGGAGCTCTCAACTTTCGTTTAAAAAATATATGATGATATTTTTCAACTTTTCACATTCAACCAATTCATATATCGAGTGACAAAATGAAAAACCAATTTCAGCTGTGTGTAGTTTAAACATTTGCCTAAATGATCTGGACTTACCCCATCTAAAAGTCCAGATGAATGCATTAAACTGCTAATTGTATTTTTCTATGAATTAGAATTTATATTTTATATTACATTATAGACAGGGTACAGTAATATTTGATGACTTTCAGGGCAGAAAATCGAACTGAACAGGGCTCTTAATTAGAGCACTAAATAGTATGGGTTTAAATTAGCTCCCATCCCTGATGAAAGATTTGGTCAGCTGCCAAATATTATTCTTTCCGTCCCTCTACCAAGGCTGGCGTGTTGCTCCATAGGGCTGTTCACTGTGCTATTGATAGAAGCTGTCAGATCAGATGACCAGTGGCACTTGAGCGAAAATTATTGGAAAACCTTTTTCTTCTTCCTGTCATTATTTTTTTTTATTTCAGTTTTGAAAGTCTTCCCTACCAATCCCCCTCTTAATTTAACTTTTTGGGGGGAGAGGATGATGATGTAACTCCCTGAAGGCTTAGGGAAAACTGGGCGATGTCTAATTCTGGCACGTGCTGTCATTCATGACTTTGCCATGGTTTCCCTCTGTACCTTTGCATTCTCTGCCTTGCAACTTACCTATTAAATTCTGTCTGACTTGAGCATTTATTTCTATAGACTGAGAAGATAGCATTTTGTTTGCTTGGTTTTAAGTAAGACATTTTGTGCTTTATCATTTAAAGTATGGTATGGAGAGACTGGAGCAGTTACTGCTTTTCTGGAGGACTGGAGCTCAGTTCTCAGTACCCATTCTGGAGGCCCGCAGCCACTCGTGACACCCCTTCCAGGGGATCTGACGCCCTCTTCTGGCCTCCAAAGTAGCCTGCACTCACTCCTGTGCACATAATACCCAGTCCAGACACATGAATACACACAACTAAACATAAAATTAAGCCCTTTAAAAATACTACAAAATATGGAGACACAATACAAAATGTTGCTCAAGTCATTCAAAGCTTCCTCACATCTCACTGTAACATTTTATTTATCTGGACATCTCTTTGTCTATTTCTTGGGCAGACTTACCCAGGTTAAACATGATACAGCCTTGTGTCTAGATAGGGTGTTGTCATCTAATGAATGCATTTTGGCCTAAAATACTTAACATTTTGTTTGTTTTGAGACTCGGTTTCTCTGTGGCTTTGGAGGCTGTCCTGGAGCTAGCTCTTGTAGACCAGGCTGGTATTGAACTCACAGAGATCCGCCTACCTCTGCCTCCCAAGTACTGGGATTAAAGGCGTGTGCCACCATCCCCCGGCAGCCGAAAATTTGAAATTTTTAAAAAAATTTCAAAAACCACTAAAGTTCAGAGAGTAGCAACACCACCACCCATGAAAACCCACCTGACTTCATGTTGATTTTTAAAGCTTAGGTATATTTGCTGTAGACATATTTTTGAGTGATAAAGGAAAATGGAACAATTCCTCTTGTGACTTTTCTCAGGGACAGTGAGGAGACCCTCCTCTTCTTTTCTTTTCTTAGAGGGAGTTTCATGTGTATTCTTCTAGCCTGTGCTCCTGTACTTTCCCTGCCATGTTTTCATGTGTGTTCACTAAACTGTTTTTATATGAAGATAGCGAAAAAATACTTTGTGTTTTTATTTTAAAGAAATTAAGCCACACCAGCCTTTCCCTTTAAATTGCTTTTAACCTCTGTTAATAAATATACGACAGTCTTTCCTATGCTAACCATATGTCCGTCAGTGTTTATATGGTATATGATCTTCCTGGTAGTTTATGGTTTCAGTTCCTTCATATAAATTTTTAAGAGATCTGGAATTCATTTTGACATATTTTAAGAATTTATAGATTTTTTTTAAAAAAATTCATTTTTTGTTAGATTTACTCATTTTGTTTTATGTGTGGTTATTTTACCTCTATGTATGTTTGTGATCATATGTGTGGTTGGGGCCTGCTGAGGTCAGAAAGGGCATTGGATCCCTGGGACTAGAGCTATGAACAGTTATGAATTCTTGCATGTGTGCTAGAAATCAAACTTGAATTCTCTGTAAGAGCTCTGCTGAGAGGTTTCTCCAGACCAAGACTTTATATAATTATAAAAATAAGCTTTAATACTAGTACTTAGGAAGCTGAGGCAATGAGATGGAGAGCAGCCTGGGGTGTACAGTAAGTTCAGTGTCTGCTTAAATTATGTTAGGAGATACTATCTCAAGAATTAAAATAGTTTAGCTACTTTTAGTGGATATGATAAAAAGTGCTTTATATATACATGTATAAAATGTCATAATGAAACACATTTTTGTGCAATTAATATGCACTAATAAAGCATTATGAGAAAAATTAATACCTATGACTATTTGTTATTATGTCAATGCTATAACTTTTATTTTTGGTTTTTTGAGACAGAATTTCTCTGTGAAGCCCTGGCTATCCTGGAACTCATTGTAGACTAGGCTGGCTTCTAACTTAACTCCTGCCTCTGCCTCCCAGGTTCTGGGATTAAAGGTGCCTGGCTACTATAACTCTTGAGACAATTTTCCCCATTCCCTCACTTTTACTTTCTTTTGAGATTTGATTTTTAACTTATTTTTATTTTATGTTATGTTTATTTTTATGTCGTCATTGTTTTACCTGCATGTATGTCTGTGCACCACATGTGTTCCATATTGGATTCCCTGGAACTGGAGATACAGAGACTTATGAGCTGCCATATAGGTGCTGGGATTTGATCCCACGTCTTCTGGAAGAGCAGCCAGTACTCTTAACTGCTAAGCCTCCAGTCCCACTTTTACTCTTTTTAAGGGAAAGCACAGAATATGGTATCTAACTTCCTGACCAACTGAAGTAACTGTAAGCCTAGTATGTGTACTGTACGAACCAGGAACTTTCTAATTGTGCATGGCTAGAGCTTCAAACCCGCTGAACAGTCCCTTCCCCTCCATGCCCCAAGAGTTTCTGGCAGACAGCACTACTGTTCTTTCAACTGCATTGGACTACTGTGGATATTTCCTGTGAATAGACTTAGGTGATATTTGACTTCCATAACTGGCTGTGTTTTCCCCCACCCCATATCCAGACCTCAAGAAACACTCATTCAGATGAAGACAAAGATGGCAACTGGGATGCTTGGGGAGAGTGGAGCGACTGTTCCCGGACCTGTGGGGGAGGAGCTTCCTATTCTCTGCGGAGGTGTCTGACTGGAAGGTCAGTGGTGGCTTGGCTGCTCCCATGGGGATTGTGTCAATGACTCTGGGTGAGTGAGAAGGGGAGAAGGTGTGGCTCTGAAGTGTCCTATTTGGTGACATACTATCTACCAGACACATCAACCAATCTCAAGTTAACATATTTAAATGGGAATGATCCTACTTCCTGGTATTTCTCTGTATCCTATTTACATTAATGGTCACCAGGTTCAGGAAAACCAGACATTTTGGTCCTAAGTAAGTGAGGGCCTGTTAAGTTCAGCTGCTGGCTTGATATTGTCAAGATTTGGATGCAAAAGGTTATGTCATCTTGGTAGCAGTCATTGAGAAGCTATGACTGTGGTTTCTTTCTTGTTCACTTACTCTGAAACTCCCATGGGTCAGGAAGATGATACAGAAAGTGGGCTGCTGACATAGGGGGTAAAGTGCTTGCTTCACAAGAGTAAGGACCTAGTTCAGATCCTTAGAACACTAGAACACATATAAAAAGCCAGGAGTGGCAGTGCACACTTGTGACCCAGTACAGGCTGGGTAGAGGCATGTGGATCACAGGGGCCTGCTGGTCAGGAATTCTAGCTAAAGCGGTGAACCTATGTTCGGTGAAAGATCCTGCCTCAAAAAAATAAGATAGAGAGCTATGTGGAAGATGCTGGACATTGACATCTAGTCCTCACATATGCACACACAAATGAGTGCACCCACATATTCAAATGCTTACAACACCACACCACACACACACACACAAAAACAAAACAAAACAAAACAAAACAAAAAAACAAACATGCTTTTTTAAAAATGTCTTATAAAGAAGGTAATATGCTCTCTGCTTTCACCTCATAGGTCCATTTACACTAAAATGAAAGATCAGTTTAATTTTAAAAGCCCACAAGTTTCTGGGAAGGCTGTACTTGCTGTTTTTGAGGTTGTGACTCATGGGGGAGTCTAAACCTGGTTCTCAGGTAAGGCACAGCCTCAGGTCAATGGACTCTCATCTTTGATCCCAGACAAAAAAAACTCCCAGATTACGGCAGGCATCTTTACATGTGGGATGCTGCTAGGTGAAAGAGTAAACTGACTTTTACTGATTATCTACAGCTACAGAGAAGAAACACAAGGGGAACATATTTTATTCTGCTCAGTTGATGTTTCAAGCAGATCTTATGCAGGCATATTAGACAGTGACTATGTATGTCCTTCAGTGAAGGGCATGGCAGGTAAAGAGAACAGAGTCCTTTGAGAAGGAGGACACATTGGTCTACACAGGAAGGTGTGGCAAGGCTGTTGGAGCATAGTTCCACCTAAAGAAAATTTTGACAGAACATCAGCTTATTTAAGTGGATATAGAACTGAACCCAGTCTTAGCCTAGCTATGCTTGACATCCATCTTTTATTTTTTTGGGAAATCAAGGTTCCACTACTCCAAATACATTGTGATACACAGAAGAATGATGGTGTATCTTATCAGGATCTATATATCCTAAAAAGACCTTTGTCAGAGGACTACATAGCCATGGACAAGGGGAGGGCAGTGACTTCCTTGGTTAAGGGAAAGTTCCTCTCCAGTGCTGGTTAGTCACTGAGGCTAGAATGGCCAACCTGAAAACTGAAGGGGCAGCTTGGATGTCTCTGTGTAACCTCCAAATAAGAGGAGTATGAATAATTTGAAATCAATGATAGCTAGAATGACAAAGAAGAGGTATTTGTTCCATTGTCATCCTTAAAACAATATATCCTGTACTTGTGCTTGTTAAACAGAATTGAAAAGGATATATTAATGGATGATAATTTTCATCCCCTCATCATAGAACCAAAATATTTACATTATTTATATCTTCTTGATTCATTTAAAATTATGTTGGTCTTGCTTGGAAATGAATCTTGCCATGTGATGCATCTCAGGATGGGTGTGAGTTTGTGGTTTCTTCATTCTAAGTGGGCTCTGTGTAGATGAGTAATGTATCACTTGGCTCCTGTTCTGGCAGAAGCTAGGGCCCATAATGCTGTGAGCAGGGGACAGTGTTCTGTGGCTTGGCAGGTCTGGCTCCAAGGAGGACATTGGTGGATTTTTCTGAGCCACTGCCCATCCCTGACCCTACTCCTTTGAGCTCTCTTGTCTCCTGTTCTCTTGATAACTGCTATTCAGTGCACCTTGTCTTGTAAT
Organism: Cricetulus griseus; assembly: GCF_003668045.3. Classification (NCBI taxonomy): domain Eukaryota; kingdom Metazoa; phylum Chordata; class Mammalia; order Rodentia; family Cricetidae; genus Cricetulus; species Cricetulus griseus. Next base: position 115,153,129 of record NC_048596.1, on the reverse strand, counting down.
ATGGCTTTTTCCTCAATCTTTGAACGGTAGGCACATGCCTGGCTTACTTACCTATATTACCCTCAGTGCTGCCCTGGTGGGCCCATAGGAACACTTCATGCTGGCTCTTTCTTTATAGGGTGCACAGGAAACCCCCACACAAATACAATGAACAAACTCTCAAAGTTCACTGACAGGCTGCTGCAGCTGGTCTCTCCACCCTTCTGCTTCTTGGGTGTGACTTACACATTAACCAACGGTAAGGGACACATGATGAACTCTTCAGGTGATGTTCCAAAGTTCTTTCCCTTGGCTCTAATCCCCTTCCATCCATATCAAACCCCCATCCTCCCTGCTACTCCCTTTCCCAAATTCAAAACTTTTGAGTTTAGTTAGGCAGGACCATCTGTGTGATCACCAGATTGGAACTTATATTGGAGCCTGGTGGGGTCACCAGTGAGCATCAAATTGAAGGGAATGACTCCTTCATGCCTGAATCTCCTAGTAGCAAATACTTCAGCCATTGGGGTAGGGCTGCTTAGAGTCTCTCTGTACCCACTCTTGTGCTGGCCCAGTGCCAACATCCATCACTCACATTTTTATGGAGTACATCCTTCTTCAAGAGATTCCCAGGCATCTAAAACTGTCTTTATTTTATTTTTAACTGGAATGGTAAATTTTCTCCCTGTATATGATGGTATAGATGTTATTTCCCTTGAGAAATTAGAAGGTATTACCACACCAATTCATGATGTCAAATGACAGATTGAAGAAATCCAAAGACTGAGTTCCATTCTTCCCTCCTTTGTAAACACATAGAAATGCCGCTGTGTCTTGGTGTGAGGCTTTCACTAGAAAATGCATTCTGTCAAGTCCCTTCTTTCATGACTAATTCTTTGTTTTTATTTATTTATTGGCTTGTTATGCCCAAAATCCCTATTCCTATAGATGTTTCTCTTTTTGTCCATTTTCTCTGCTTCATTGCTTCTTGGAAAATTTGCGCTCTCTCTCTCTCTCTCTCTCTCTCTCTCTCTCTCTCTCTCTCTCTCTCTCTCTCTCTCTCTCTCCTTTCATTCCTTGAATTGAAAAAGAGGTGCTCTTTCCCAGATTCTGTTTTATCTACAGGGTAAGGATAGACATCTGCAGGCTGTTCCCTTTTTCTTGCATGGTCTCAGTTCCTTCCAAAGTGCTGTTTCCTGTGTGTGTGTGTGTGTGTGTGTGTGTGTGTGTGTGTGTGTGTGTGTGTGTGTGTGTGTGCAGATGCCCCCAGAGGATAGAAGACAGGGTCAGATCCCCTGGAGCAGGAGGTATGGGTGGTAGTGAGCTGGGTACTGGGATTTGAATTCTGATCCTCTGAAAGAACAACAGGTTCTCTTAACCAGTGAGCCAACTCTCCAGCCCCACAATCTTTTTTCATTGTTTGAGAATTTCATGCATGAGTACAATGTGTTTTAATCACTTCCCTCTCCAATCCCTCCCATCAGTTACCAGTTTTTCATCCCAACCTCAGGTGATCCTACCAGAAAGTTCTAGAGGGTAACTAAGAGCAATGACCACAGTCTGTATTGTTTTGGAGTTTATGGGCCCCCAGTGACCAACAACACAAAGGGAGGAGACGTATATCTGGCATTAGGCTTTTTGTTTGATAGCCTATGACATCTGGGAGAGGCATTGCTCCCCATATAGGGTAACTCCTTTAAAACTTGTGTGTATATACATTTATGAATATAAGCACATATACACTTTTATATTTTAGGAAGTGTCTGCAATATGAGATTCCCATATGGCTTTTTCAGAGGACTTTAGTGTTAGTTATCATCCCTCAAAGAGCACAGCCTTTTGCTGCAATAAGGGATGGAAGCTAGAGGATGAATATTTCGGGCTGTGATGTCCTTGCTCTTTGTTTTTAATGCTTATTTTTTCATATATTAGTTATATGTAATGATGAGTTTAATTATGACATTTTGTAAAGGCATATGAGTGTCATCAGTGTTGCTTACAGAGTTGGGTACCTTGCCAGTGGCTGTACCACTGATGAAGATGTTTTCCCCTCTCCAGCACCCACTGACTGGATATATATCCTCAGGGTAGCTAGGGCCTATGAGTCCCGCCCCCAGTATGTTGACGGGTTCAATCTTGTGCAGGTCTTGTCAAACAATTACAGCAGTTGTGAGTCAATGTAGTATAATGTCCGTGCTGTCCCTGGAAGACAGCATCCTGCAGCATTCCTCCCCTTCCTCTGCCTCTTGTATTCTATCTACTCCATCTTCTATATTGCTCCCTGCACACTGGAAGGGCTGATGCAGATGTCCCCTCTAAGGTTGAGCTTTCAGATGTCACTTATTCTTATCACGTGACAAGTTGTGATTTTCCATACTCACTACTGCCCACTGACCATAGACAGCCTTTTGTGAGTTCTGTGGAGAAACAGTCATTTCTAGCAATCCGCAGCTACTGCATCAGAACTTAACTTTTACTGGTCTACAAAGCCAAAGAGATAGTTTTAGTATAAAATAGACAATTGAGATAACCCCCTATTACAGCATTTGAATTTGAATCTAATATTCTTTCCTATCCAGGCAAAGTCTATAAGACATTGAGAGAAGAATTTACAACATTTTGTAGAAAGCTTTCCTAGAAATGAAAGAGAGTATATTAACATTCTTTTTGTGAATCAAGTGTAACACTAATACCAAAACCAGAGAAGACTATACAAAAGAAAACTATAGACCAATATAGGCCATAAATATAAATGTAAAAGTTATAAATTAAATCTGATCAATTACTGTTCAAAAATCAATAAAAGAATTGGGATTCATGATGGGTTTAGTTCAGGGTTGGAAGGATGGATCAATATTAAAAATTGAGTCAATGTAATTTTAACAGTCATTATAAGTCAATATTAATAGTCACTGTTAATTAGTAGTCATCAACAGTCAATATTCAGTCAACATAATTTTAACAGACTAAAGAAAACATACATAGGGTCATATCAGTCGATATAGAGAAAGCATTTGACAAAAGTCACAACATTTATTACAGAGAACTCTTGGGGAAAGGGGGGCAAAAAGGGGCTTCCTTAATTTGGTAAAAGACCTGCAGCTACGCCGGGCTGTGGTGCGCATGCCTTTAATCCCAGAAATTGGGAGGCAGAAGCAGGTGGATCTCTGTGAGTTTGATGACAGCCTGGTCTACAAGAGCTAGTTCCAGGACAGCCTCCAAAGCCACAGAGAAACCCTGTCTGGAAAAACCAACCCCCCAAAAAAACAAAACAAAACAAAACAAAACAAAAAACAAAAGACAAAAACAAAACAAGAACTGCAGCTAGCATAAACTTAGCAGCGAAGTCCTGGCTTCCCACGTAACATCAGGAGGGAGGCAGCTCTTCCCTCTGTCTCTCAGACAAGGCTGCACTCTCATATAGCCAATAAAGCAAGGAAAGAAAGAAAGAAGGACCTTTGCTTGCAGAGGACATTGCTGACTACATAGAACATCTCAAGGAATTTATAAAATAACTTATGCAACTAAAAAGTGACTTTAGCAAGACCTGGGATGCAGAATAAACATACAAAAATCCATGATATTTATCTTACTAGTTGTAAATGGACAATCACTAAAATTTAAGACACAATTTCACTAATAATCACCCCCAAGTTTAAGTATAAAGCTATCTGAGCATATAGAGGATGACAAAGTACTAATGACAGACATGAAAGATGGGGCTGGGGTGAAGGGATGGCTCAGTGGTTAAGAGCACCTGCTGCTTTTGCAGAGCCCTCAAACTCATTTCCGGGCACCCACATCAAATGGCTCACAATTGCCTGTCACTTAGACTCCAGGAGATCCAATGTCTTCTCTGGCTCCTGAAGACGTTCGCCCTCCCACATACATGAGTAAATAAAATAAAACAGATCTTGAGATAAAATGAAAGATATAAGTACACAGAGAGATAGTTTGCTCACAAGTTGCCAGACTTGGTAAATATCAGTTTTTCCTAAGTTGATGTAAAGGTTTAACTGTGTTTCTCTTAAAATATGAACAATATTTTTTTGTAGATGGAGATGAGATTATTCTAAAATTTAGATAGAAAATCATAGGACCTGGAGTAGGTGAAAAAAGTGGGGAGTAAGAAGAACAGAGTAAGGCCAATCAGCTTACGTCATATAAAGACATACAGCTGCGTAATCAAGAGAGTGGCTTTGGCAGAGGGACAAATGAAATGATTGACAGGAGTGATTTGCCAGCCACCTGACAGCAGGCTATGAGCTTTAAAATCTAATCAGAAAATGAGTGAAGGATGAGCAAGTGGATACAGAAATAATGAAGAGATGCTCAGAATGGCTGGCTATTGTAAACTAAACTAAAATGAGACACCATCACATACTCATTAGAACATCTATAGAAGGAAAATGTTGACATATGAAAATCTGCCAAGGATGCAGGAGAACTAGATTGCTCATAACTGGTGGTGGGGGTGTAAATTGGTCTAGCCACCCTGAAAAGGAGTAGTTTCTTTTTTTTCTTTTTGGTTTTCAAGACAGGATTTCTCTGTGTAGCTCTGGCTGTCCTAGAACTCACTCTGTAGACTAGACTGGCCTCAAACTCACAGAGATTCCCCTGGCTCTGCCTCCTGAGTACTGGGATTAAAGGCAAATGAAGGATTAAAAGAAATGAAACACTGATACACAGAACAACCTGGACAAATCTCTGGGAATTCAAAGTACCTTTTAAAATAAGTTCAAGGTACTGCTTCATCCTTCCCATGAGATAGTCTTGAAATGATTGAACTTTTATAAATGGAGAACAGATTAGCTATTTTCACATGGTAGAATAAGAGGGGAGAGAGAGGACACAGCTTTGCCAAAGGAAGCTTACAGGATCCCTGTGATGACAGAAGTGTCCTATACATTAACTGTCCAAATGGCAGCACCCTGGGTGTGTCCCTGTACTAGACTTTAAGATGTCACCCTTAAGAAGACTGAGTGAACACTAGATAATTTTACTCTAAGTTTCATTTGACCACCCACCTTCTCCAGAAACTCCAGGTAAATTAGACAGGTATGTTTTTAAAATTAAAATTGTAGGAAATTAAGGGGGATCCACCAGGAAAACTGAAGGCCACAACAGTGAGTGTATGGGCGGTTTTCTGCCTGTCCTGGTGATGGATGTGGGAACCCAGTTTACAGAGGGTTAAGTCCACCATAAATATGAGCCTTGAGAGTATGTGAGGTACAACTTAGGAACTGCAACCCTAGCTTAAAGGAAGGACCTTTGTGGTTCATTCATTTTCCCATCAAGTTTTGTATACTAACCTAAGGAACTTAAATATGTTGATCTTAATTATGAATGGGAAAAATTTTCACTGTAGAACATGGGTACTTCTATTCTCCCAAGAGTTTCAGGTGCACATATATTGGCCCACCTACATCTTGTACAGTATTAAGCTGAATGCACACAGCCCACAGACTGTGGAGGCTTGCAATGGAAAGTTAGCATGAAGGTAGCCTTGTTATTCTCCAGGGCTAAGCTATGGAGTCTACTTGTTAACAGAGGAGTGGGGAATGTGATATATATATATATATATATATATATATATATATATATATATATATATGATGGAATTTTATTCATGCATAAAGAACAAAATTATGTCATTTTCAGGAATGTGAATACAACTGGAGTTTATCTTATTAATAGCATTAAGTCAGACTTGAAAGACAAATGTCATATGTTTTCTCTCATGTGTGTATTCTAGATTTTACACTGATACATAAATCATGTACGCATACATGACATGAAAAAAATCTGTCTAGGGAAATGAAGGAGACAAACAGGAGGGTAATGGGTGAAGAAGAGAGAGTATGAAATACAGGGGGTGGACATGTTCAAAGTACATTATGTAGTTGTATAAAAATGTCCTTTTGGAACCCAGTACCATGTACAATGAGTACATGTCAAACGTAAAAAGTGATCCTGGTGGGCCTGGCAGTGGTGAGGGATCTGGAGAGGGATTCCTACCAATAGAGCACTTGTAGCTCAAGTTTGCAGTCCTAAAGTGCAGAACCCAGGAGGAAACATTTAACAACAGCAAGATGTTAAGAGCAATTCCAATATGTAAAGGAGGAAAGTCACACAGTGATTTGTTTGATGGAAGATTGAATCCCCCCAAACAAAGTCTAGCAACCTGGAAGTAGAGATTCACACCGAATGTACCCAGACATGCCTCATCATGAGATAAAAGCTACATAGTCTTTAGTAACAGGTGTGAAGACTTCTTGCTGTCATTGTTTATATTCAGTGTTATGCTTGGGCTTTTAAAAGTCAGTGTAGCCAAAGTAGGGAGATAAGAAGATACACCTTTTAAGGACTAGGAATGAAAAAGTAACTCTCATGACTCACAGCTCGAATAGATAGCAAATCCAAGAGTACCCATACACAAACAATGGAATTAGTTGCAGAATTCACTGGAGATTTCTAGACAAGACTAATGCATAAATAATGGGGCTTTTATTCTGTGGAAGAAGATAGAAATAAACGTTCTAAAAGACAGCATTTGAACTCTTAGGAAATTACAAAATATTTTACAATGACTTCTATGAAGGATGTGTCAGACCTTTATGAAACATGATCATAAATAGGGAATCTCAGCATCATAAAAGTGCCAGTGTATCCTTAATTTGCAAACAGGAAATGAACAGGCACTAAACTTAATTTTAAAATGTGCGTGCATGGGTCAGTGTAACTGTGTACTACATGGGCGTGGTGCCCAAGAAGGCCAGAAGATGACATACAATCCCCTGGAGCTGGCGTTACAGTTCTGTGCTACCTGATGTGGAGGCTGGGAATGAAACTCAGGTCCTCTGGAAAAAACAGTATAGTAGTTCACTTGTCTGTTGCTGTGATAAAACCCTAGGGTTTATTTCATCTTACATTTCCAGGTCATGGTACACCGCTGAGGAAAATCAGGGCTGAGCAGAGGCAGAAAGTCCATATGACCACTGTTCACTGGCTGGTTTCCAGGCGCATATTCAGCTTCCTTTTGTATACTTCCCAGAACCACCTGCCCATGGGTGGCCCTTCCCACAGTGGGCTGGGCCCTCCCACATAAGTCAACAATTAAGAAAATGGCACACAGGCATGCCCACAAGTCCAACTGATGGAATCAATTCCTCAGTTGAGATTATTTCCTCCCAGGTGCCTCTTTTTGTGTGTGTGTGTCAAGGTGACAAAAACAAACCAGCAAAACCAGCAAGCAGTCTTAACCTCAGCCTTCTCTCCAGCTACCAGATTCTGAACTTTGCTTTTTAGTATGAGTTGAATGAGGACAAATAGATCATAGTGGCAAAATGATCAGAGATATGCACACATGAGAGCTTGGTACATGCAGAATGGACTGTTGTAAAACAGAAGAGAAAGGACCGACATCCAATCACAGGACATAGCTAGACTGTTAAAATCCAGTGGAAATATGTTAGAGCTGTTGGTCCATATAAAGAATAAATTCCCAGTGGATTAATATATACCTATAAAATACAAAGCTTGACAAAATATAAGTGAATACTGTCATGATCTTTGGGCAGCAAAATTTTTTTAGCAAGTATATAAAGTCTACTTTTTTGGAAAATATTGATAAACTCAAGCCCAATAATTCTTGGGGGAAATAATCTTGACAACGAACAATGAGTATAAAGATTAGTGAGTTAGCATCTGAGATGTTCAGATAACATCTGCTCTCCAGGAAACAAAGCCCAAAGTAAATGAGTAGGAACAGTAATATGAGCCAGAAACTGAGAGGAGCAAGCTGCATTGTTGAAAACAAATGAAAATATTAATGTTACCATCACCACCAACAACAAAAAGGGTGAGATGAGCCATCTTGTGTTCTCTAGATTGGGGTAATTTATAAAGTTTTAAAATGCCAAATTATTGGCCTAAATGTGCAAAAATGAGAACAACCCTCACCTCTTGAGCAGCAATGAGGAAAAGGTGTGTCACCTTAGAGAGCAATCTACAGTGCCTTGTGGGAATTCTTGCTGACAACGGCTTTGGGGTACTGACCTTAGGGCATGGCCTGGGGTGCTATGTGAGGACTGAAAAAAGCTGGTACCCCAAAGCTATTGGCAGAAAGAATTCCAACAACAGTGCCTGTCAGAACATGTGTGTCCCTCAGTCCCTGCTGATGTGTGTCTCATAGGACATGCTAATGTGTGTCCCACATTCTATAGTGATGTGTGTCCTACATTCTGTACTGATGTGTCCCATAGTTCATGCTGATGTACCTCCCACAAACACTGCAGGCTACCCTGTGGTGATGACATTTTTCACTGAAGAGCTATAGATGCCCTTTAAAACTGGAATCACCTGAGATCATCAGTGTTAAGGAAAGTTGATTGATTCATATCAAAATAATCCATAAATAAATTATAGTAAGACCTTTTAAAATGGAAAGGACAATATTCAATGGGAAAGTATTAGAGTATATTAATCCATATAAAGAATAAATTTCAGGTGGTTTAAAGTCCATCTATGAATGTAAAGTTTGAAATAATGTAGATAGATGCCATTATGTTTTCTGGGGAGTGAAAAAATTCTTTAGCAAAGTTATAAAAGCCCAAATTATAAGGAAAACATTGACATTTATTAATAGTTACAAGTTAGATTACTATAGTGTCATGACGTGAGTTGAATTACATTTGTGAACATGAAGACTCTCTAAAATAATGCCCAGGGGCTCTGAAATGGCTTAGTGGTTAAAATGCTTGCCAAACAAATTTGAGGACTGGAGTCCAGATCTCCATAATGCCTGCAGATATTGGGGGGGGGGAGGTGCATGGCAGCCCACCTGTAATTCTAGCTTCTTAAGGCAAAGGCAGAGGATCCTGAGAGCAAGTTGGCCTAGTGAGACTGGCCAGATCAGTGATCTCTGGGTTGCGAGACCCTGCCTCAATGAATAAGGTGGAAGAGCAAATGAGCATGAGCTTCCATATGTGCGTCCATGCTTATTTCTTATTAATTTTTATTTAAATTCAAAACAATCTTATTTTACATATGAATTCCAGTTCATTCTCCCTCCTATCCTCCCATTCCCCCCACCATCTCCCCACCCCCATCCACTCCTCAGAGAGGGTGAGGCCTCCCATGGGGATCATCAAAGTCTGTCATATCATTTGGGGCAGGACTGAGGCTCTCCCCACTGCACCTAGGCTGAAAGAGTATCCCTCCATAGGGAATGGGCTCCAAAAAGCCAGGTCATGCACTAGGGATAATATTGATTCTACTGCCAGCGGCCCTATAGACTGCCCAATCCCTGCATCTGACACCCACAATCAGGGGACCTCGTTCAGTCTTATGCAGGTTCCACAGCTGTCAGTCTGGAGTCCATGATCTCCCACTTGCTCAGGTCAGCTGTTTCTGTGTGTTTCCCCAGCATGGTCTTGACCCCTTTGCTCATCACTCCTCCCTCTCTAGAACTGGACTCTAGGAGTTCAGCTCAGTGCTTAGCTGTGAATCGCTGCTTCTGCTTCCATCAGCTACTGGGTAAAGGCTCTATGATGGCATTTAAGGTAGTCATCAGTCTCATTATAGGGGAAGGGCATTTAAGGTAACCTCTCCACTATTGCTTAGATTTTTAGTTTGGGTCATCCTTGTGGATTCCTGGAAATTTCCCTAGTGCCAGGTTTCTTGTTAAGCCCATAATGGTTCCCTCTATCAAGGTATCACTTTCCTTGCTCTCCTTCTCTGTCCTTCTCCCAACTCAACTTTCCTGATCCCTCATGTTCTCCTCACCCTTCCCCTTCTCTCCATGCTCCCAATTTACTCAGGAGATCTTGTCTCTTTCCCTTCTTGAGGGAAAGAATGTATGTCTTGTATGTCTCTCTTAGGGTTCTCCTTGTTTCCTAGCTTCTCTGGACTATAGGCTGGTTATCCTTTACTCTATGTCTAATATCCATTTATGAGAGAGTACATGCCATGTTTGTCTTTCAGTGTTGGGTTACCTCACTCAGGATAGTTTCTTCTAGTTCTATCCATTTGCCTGCAAATTTCAAGATGTCATTGTTTTTTTTTCTTTTTTTTTTTCTGCTGAGTAGTACTCCATTGTCTAAAAAATGTACCACATTTTCTTTATCCATTCTTCAGTTGAGGTGCATCCAGGTTCTGGCTATTACAAATAATGCTGCTATGAACATAGTTGAACAAATGTCCTTATGGTATGTGTGTGCATCCTTTGGGTATATGCCTAAGGGTAGAATTGATGGGTTTTGAAGTAGATCGATTCCCATTTTCCCGAGAAACCACTATACTGATATTCAAACTGGCTGTACAAGTTTGCATTCCCACCAGCAATGGAGGAATGTTCCCCTTTTTCCACATCCTCTCCAGCATAAGCTGCCATTGGTGTTTTTTATTATTTTTTTTTATTTTAGCCATTCTGATAGGTATAAGATGGTATCTCAGAGTTGTTTTGATTTGCATTTCCCTGATGGCTAAGGATGTTGAGCAATTCCTTAAATGTCTTTCAGTCAGCCATTTGAGATTCCTCCTTTGAGAATTCTCTATTTAGATCTGTACCCCATTTTAAATTGGGTTATTTGTTGTTTTTGTGACTAGTTTCTTGAGTCAATGTGTATTTTGGAGATCAGCCCTCTGTCAGATGTGGGGTTGACCTTTTTCCATTCTGTAGGCTGCTGTTCTGTCTTGTTGACTGTGTCATTTGCCTTACAGAAGCTTCTCAGTTTCAGAAGGTCCCATTTATTAATTGTTGATCTCAGTGTCTGTGCTACTGGTGTTGTATTTAGGAAGTGGTCTCCTTTGCCAATGCATTCAAGGGTACATCTCACTTCCTTTTTAAGAGGTTCAATGTGGCTGGATTTATGTTGAGGTCTTTGATCCATTTTGACTTAAGTTTTGTGCATGGTGATAGATATGGATCTATCTTCAATCTTCTAGATGTCAGCATCCAGTTATGCCAGAACCATTTGTTGAAGATGTTTTCTTTTTTTCCATTCTATACTTTTAGCTTCTTTGTAAAAATCATGTGGTCACAGGTGTGTGGATTAATATCATGGTCTTCGATTCCATTCCATTGGTCCACCTGTCTATTTTTGGTACACCCATGCTTATTCACAGAGGCACACCTGTGTATATACACACATGCACATGTGTGTATATACAGGTGCCACACATCCACATACAAACATTTTAAAACCATTTAGTGTACCTGAGTCTATTTTTACATTAATTTCCTACCATTTCTGAAATGTGCTGTGAAGCCTATGAACCTCCAAATTTGTTGTCTCCCTGAATTCATCTGACTTTTTTGAAGATTTTATTTATTTGTTATATATACAGTGTTCTGTGTGCATACCAGAAGAGGGCACCAGATCTCATTATAGATGGTTCTGAGCCACCATGTGGATGCTAGTAATTGAACTCAGGACCTCTGGAAGAGCAGCTCAGCCAGTGCTCTTAACCTCTGAGCTATCTCTCCAGCCCCAAATTCATCTGATTTAATAAGGATATGTTCCTATAAAATACCCTAAACTTTGTATGCATATGTGTGTATAAAATGTTTGCATATATGTACCAAATGATGTACTCCATATGTGCAATGTATACAAGGTACCAGCTTGCTCTTTGCTGTCTCCAGTAGGTAAATGGATGGCAGTTTATTTCCTCACTCCAATTGGCTCTAGGCATGAGGCCAAACCTGAGACACACCCACCTGCTCCATACCCCTCAAAGGGACAGTAATGCCATCTTCTTGCACACAAACTGGATGGGACTCATATGAGAGAAGGGTAGTGGATTTTTAAAGAATTCAAGCAATCTTACTGCCCATCCTTTGGTCCCTCATAGGCCTTATTCATTCTTGACTGGGCCCTGTATTAAGATCTCCCACTGCATCTCTGGAGTTCTCTGAGACCTTAAGGAGGAAACCCACTTCCTTTGGAAGGCTTATCAGCTCTCTTTGAAGAGCCACAGAGACCAATTAAAATCTCATAAATCTTGAGCACTTGTGGTCAGTTTTTCTTGGAAGAGGAGGTTGGGAGTGATTCTATACCAAGTCAAACAGACAGCCACCCCCAGGCTTTTAGAGCCCACCCCAGTGGCATCTCTTATCAGTGTGCTCCTTCAAATGAAGGCTTCAGGGAAAGAGAGGAGAGAAGCACAGGCATTTCATGTATCTCTTTTTCCATGAAAAGAGTTATTTCGGAACTTGACCCCATTTAAATATTCCAGTCAGTTCTTTTGCACTACAAACCATGCACCAACTGGAACATCTTTTTTTTTTTTTTTTTTTTTTTTTTTTTTTTTTTTTTTTTTTTTTTTTCTGCAGAAACTCGTGACTTGGTCCTCTGGCCATGTGCCAGCCACAGGAACCACAGGTCCAGCTTCACTACTATTTTAAAATTAATGTATTTTTATTCTTCAAAACATATGCTTCTGAGCCTTTATGACACTAGTATTTGAGTCAATATATCACCAAGTGAATATTAAATTATAGTACTATAAACCCTGGGGAAATTTTATTAATGTTTGCAATGTATTCTCATGTGACACCAACATGTTTTTTAGATATTCATAAATCTAGACTTTAAAAATCTTCAGTTCTATGGTGCTATGAATGTTGTAATGGGCAGAGAATCCATAATTGTGGAACAGTGCTCTTGAATTTTCATATACTCCTGATAACCATCAGCTCTTTCATATGCTAATTATAGTTGTATTAAAAACACACAAGTAATATTTTTTGCAGCTTGATTGCTTTGGGCCAAAGGAATTATTTCCAGAATAAGCTGGCAGGTTCCTGCTTGGGGAATTAGGACTCTCATGTCCTTAACTTTAAAATAACTTGCATTTCATTTTATGCTTGCTTCATAATGTAGTCATTCATTTTCCGACTAAATTGCAACCAAAAGCAGGCCACATCAATAGACGCCACCGGCCCATGGGCTGAGTGTGTTAGGAAGGCGGACGTGAAACAGAATGCTAAAAATGGTGACTGGATACTGATTTATAAAGCAAACTGAGCACTAATGCCCTGGTATCATTATATCTACATCCTGGTCCACAGTAAGTTCACCACAGAATTTGTGGATGAAGGAGAAAGTCCAACACAGTGATTTATGTTTTGAGAATTCTTGGAATGAAATTCGTGTTTTCTGTTGTCATGTTGAAGCCGTTGAAGTGGGATTTGTGGGAGGGATGCACTTGGTTTTTAGGTTTAGAGTTTTGGGTTCAATGTTCACACAAGTGACTCCTGGATATGATGGGCGACAGCTGGGTGTGGACCTTGGCTTTGCAGCTTATGGAGCTGACTTGAGACACAGCCATGAGACAACTTGGCTCTTTTCTTCTCTTTTAGTTTAATTTCTATTTGAAAAAAAAAATTTTTTTTAAGTAGGTAAAATTAAATAATTATTAAAATCATGTGAAAAATATTTCTGAAATTTTAAATCATTTTTAAAGAAATTTCTGTTCCTTGTGTGCTCCAAGAGTTTATTTCTCAGTATTTCTATTAATCCAGATTTTCTATTGGTCCATTTCCCTTTAATTTGTCTTTCTCCTTGAAATTAAGAAAATTGATTGAGTAAAATAAAAATAAACTATAGTAAAAATGTTTTTGAACATGAATAACCAATGAAAAATATCAGGGGCTATCAGTCCATGTAAATAATACATTCTAAGTGGACTAAAGCATTTTAGGGTTAAAAGTTGACAGGACCCAGAAAGCATTTGCATGTCACTTCCCTGATCTAGCAGTCACCTCCCTAAGGTTAACAGAGTAATTGAAATCTCCCTTCCACTCTGTTGTTTGTTTTCCCCTGTCATCCACATGAAAAGGAAAGTGATGCAAGTCTGGCACATGAATGGCCTTCTACACCAGGCATCTGTGGTTCCCCAGAAGAATGTAGTCTCCCAGCCCAGCATGGTTTTTCTGCCAGTTTCCCATCTTGGTGCTTCTTGAATCTTTAAAATGTGGTGTCCTCTCATGAAGACTGTAGCAAACCTCAATAGTAGACTCATGACAAGTGAAACGATGAGGATATAGTCACAGAATATGAAGATTTAGCCAACCCATGACCATAATGTGAGAAAACATTCTAAACCACAAGTTCAGAAGGAGCAACTAATGAGTTCATAGTCTGTCTTCAGAGTCAAGCATTTAGAAGCATTAGGGGTCATGCTTTGGGAGGCAACCATAACTCTGTTATTTTACTCCAAAATGTGGTTTTCCCAAAGCCTTCTAAATACAGCTAAGGATGTTACCTCCCAGGGAGGGGTACATGCCATAAGGGAACAGAAAGTTTAAGGCTAGCTGGACATGGTGATGTATGACTATAATCCCAGAACCTGGGAGGCAGAGACAGGAAGATCATCAAAGGTTAACAGCCAACCAGGGCTATATAGCCCTGCCCACGAATAAATAAATAAATAAATAAATAAATAAATAAATAAATAAATAAAGTGAAGGTGGCATGAAGTGTAAATGTAGAAGTGTGAGTTTAAAGATGGCAAAGGAAAAAGAAGAGATAATCAATAATAAAAGAGCATCCCCAGGATCTGGGCATGGTGGCACAAGCCCTAATTCCAATACTTGGTGAGTTAGAGGATGGACTGGGCCACATAGCCAGTTCTAGGCCACCCTGGGGCTAAATGGCAAGACCCTGTCTCAAAAAATGCAACAAACACACACAAGAAGTGTATCAGATCCAATAATAATCATTACAGAAGAAATAATGTAAAGAACACAACACACACACACACACACACACACACACACACACACACACACACACACACACACACACACACCATGATTTCTGAGATTAGGTAGATCCTAGGGTAAGGTAAAAGCCAGTTGCTCATTATGTCATTCACTAAAGAATTCACACTCTATTCACACCTCCTTGAGATGTCTTTTGGTTCCCTGATCTTAGAAGTTTGCTTCTTCAGAGTTTAAACTTAGAATCCTTGCAGTAGTACACACTACTAAAATTTTATAGGAAGCTGGTACCTTGTCTTTGCATCATTTTAATGCATGCCACCTCTATAAAAGCCATTGTTTCCTTCCTCCTTTAGAAACTGCGAAGGACAGAACATCAGATACAAGACATGCAGCAATCATGTAAGTCTAAGAATATTTAATCCAATTAAACCCTGTTTTAGAGATAGTATCTAAAATGTGCTATGGGACTGATAGTGTCTTGAGAACCTTTCTGCTAATTTTAAATACTTGTTTGGTTGATGACAGCCTTTGTTTATAAGTATCTTTGTAGGGGAAGCTGTAGCCAGCCCCTAAGAAGGAGTGGCTACAGCTTCCCCTACAATCAATTCACAGTGCTCTTTCTAGGCCATTTCACATTTATTATAGAAGTTGGTAAGTATGCAATTGTGCCTGTATTCATAGAAGTGATATACACAATAGCTTCAAGGTCCTTTAAGGCTCCAAGTACTTTTGTGTCAGTATGTTACAAGATTCTCTCGAAGCTGCCTCAGAGCCCCCAAATAAACAAAAATGACTTATATTAATTATGAATCTGTTGACCGTTGGCTATGGTTTCTTATCGGCTAGCTCTGACTAAATTATTTACCCATTTCTAATAATCTACATATTTCCATGTGGTCTTGGCTTACCAGACCAGCAACTCCTTTGCCTACTACATCATGACTGCTCAACATCTCTGCAGAGAAGAGACTGATTTCCTGTTTGTCCCTGTTTATATTCTGATTCTTCCCAGCTATGTCACTTCCTGTCTATCTGTACAGTCTCCAGACCTCTATGGTTAGCTAGTGTCAGTTTCTGCCCAGCTATGTCAATTCCTGGGATCTCATGATGACTCCTCTCTGCCTACACTTCTCAGAATACTTCTTGTCTCCTAGTCCTACCTATCATCCTGCCTAGCAAATCAGTGTTTTATTCATCAACCAATAAGACAAACGTATATACAGAAGAGCATTCCCCATCATCAGTATCTCACTCAGCCTCTTCCGAAATGTCAGGAGACACTCAGAGAGATGAAGAGGGACTGACGCTGAAGGATGGACACACAGACACATGAAGAGGGACTGGGGCTGAGGGATGGACACACAGACAATGAAGAGGGACTAGGGCTGAGGGATGGACACACAGCACATGGAGAGAGACTGAGGCCGAGGGATGGACACACAGACACATGAAGAAGGACTAAGGCTGAGGGATGGACACACAGACATATGGAGAGGGACTGGGGCTGAGGGATGGTCTCACAGACACATGGAGAGAGACTAAGGCTGAGGGATGGACACACAGACACATGGAGAGGGACTGAGGCTGAGGGATGGACACACAGACACATGGAGAGAGACTAAGGCTGAGGGATGGACACACAGACATATGGAGAGGGACTGGGGCTGAGGGATGGTCTCACAGACTCTTGGAGACAGACTAAGGCTGAGGGATGGACACACAGACACATGGAGAGGGACTGGGGCTGAGGGATGGACACACAGACACATGGAGAGAGACTGAGGCCGAGGGATGGACACACAGACACATGGAGAGGGACTGAGGCTGAGGGATGGACACACAGACACATGGAGAGAGACTAAGGCTGAGGGATGGACACACAGACATATGGAGAGGGACTGGGGCTGAGGGATGGTCTCACAGACACATGGAGAGAGACTAAAGCTGAGGGATGGACACACAGACACATGGAGAGAGACTGAGGCTGAGGGGGTAAACTTATTTTTGAGAGCTTCAAAGGAAGATTCCAAATGTGAATTGCTGCAACGAGGCTAGGTGACTCAGAAGGAAGGATTTATACAAGCCTTACTGTTTGTTACACTAGTCAACACCAACAAGAATTAGAATATTTTGCTTTGCAATTATAAAAAGAAAAATAGAAGCTGGGGTGGTAGTTCAGTTGGTAGAGTTTACCTTGCAAGCATGAGGACCTGAGTTTGAGCCCCAGAACACATGTAAAAATTCCAGGCATGGGGGTGGGCTTGCAATCCCAGCACTGGGGAGGCAGAGAGAGGAGGAGCCTGGGACTCACTGGCCAGCCATCTTAGCCTAATTGGTGAACTCCAAGGTAATGAGGGACCCTGTCTCAAAGGAGGTGAGTCGCATTCTTGAGGACAACAGTCAAGGTTGTCCTCTGGCCACCATTCCCACGTGCATACACATGCATGTGCACTTGTTCTTTGGTGTGCACATGAGCTTGGTGCACACATCAAGCATGAGAAATTAATAAAAGCAACCATTCTTTTTCATTCCAAACATTTCCCTCTTTAGCACAATATACTCAAATTGAAACAACAGAGCTTGAGATGAAGTACAGGGGCTCTGGGGAACTCTTATTAGAGAGATGCAGGTGTTCTCTTAGAAAGAAGTTTAGCAGTGTCTTCAGCTTTGTTAGGAAATGAAGTGATGCTTGAGACAGCTGGAACAAAAAGCAGAGTAGCTTGCAATACCATGAGCCCATTGCTATAGGACAAGCCCTGGGTGAGCAGCACAGACCTGAGTATTCAATGAACCAAGGTCAGGCAAAGAGGGAAGGAAGGAAATGTATAATAAGCAACTGAAGCCAAGTCAGAGATATGAAGTCCTGTGCCCATCTTTATTCTGCTCCTTGTTCAGGTGGGTTCTTCATCATCCTCTGTGACTCTGCTTGAGGAAGGTATCCCCCAGATGTGCTTCAGAAGTCTTCCCACCGTGGAAAAGCTTACCAAGCATCACTGGCTAAGGAAACACAGATGGTCTTTTGTTCAGAAGTGCAGGGCAATAGGAAATGCATTCAGAACCCACAGATGAAGAATTCCCTCCTCTTGTGTGCAGGGTCCCAGTCATGCTTCAGGTGGCAGGAGAGGAAGACTCCGGTAGTAGGACTTTCCTTTGGGTCACTAGCTCACAAATAATGACAAGGAGACTTATTAATTTTGAAAGCTTGGCCTTAGTTTAGGGCTTTTTCTTAACTAGCTCTTATAACTCAAATTAACCTGCTTCTTTAATCTATGTTCTGCCGTGTGGCCCAGTTACCTCTGCTCTATGCTATATGTCCAACTTCTTCTGTGTCTCCTGGTGTCTCTGCCTCTTTTCTTCCCAGAGTTCCCCTCCTCCTCAGAAGTACTGCCTAACCCCTTCCTCCCTAGCTATTGACTTTTCAGCACTTTATTAAACCAATCAGAAGGCACCATGGCAGAAGCATACCTTCACAGTGTAAACAGCAGACTCCACAGTGTTCTCTCCAAGAGATGAGGTTATGGCTTTGGGAGCTCCTGGGTTCCCTCTCAAAAGAGATGAGGCTTTGTGCTGAAAGATTAGGGAGCAGAACATGTCTGGTGACTCCTAAGTGACTTCAGCCTTCAGATACAAACTTTCATTGGTGTTCAGCATAGATCCTTACAGCCAGGCCTGGACTCCAGGCCTTGGGAGACAATTATCAGGAGTCTATCAGAGCAAATGTGAGTTTTCAGAAGATGCCGTGTAGGTCAGCCAGGAGCCTTAATACCTGAATTCATTGACTCTCTGTGTTTTCTTCGTCCCGGGTTTATGAGATTAAAGGCAACGCTAGAAGAAGCAAAGGGAAATGTGCAGTGTATCACAACTTGGCAGGAACATTTTTACAACATGGGCAAATTTTTAATGAGCAAGTTAGCCCTGCACAGTGGGCTTTCTGATGGCTTCCAGAAAAGGTGACATTTGACATGGCCTTTGCAGGATCCTTCTTTCACTCCACAGAGCCCACGACGGCTAATTTCTACCGGTCTTTCATTAGCTGTTTCTCTTGGAGGTGTTCTTTTTCTTTCCATTGCTGTTGCTTCTGCTCTGTATTAGAGCCATGTCCTGGGGCTGGATGGCCCAGTGGTTGAGATTACTTGCTGCTCTTTCAGAAGACTGGAGTTTGGTTCTCAGAACATATATTGAGAAGCTCACAATTTTCTATAACTCTAAGATCCAGGGGCTGCAACAGCCCCCTCTGACCTCTGTAAACACACACATGCACATACCCCTAAATAAATACTAATCTTTTAAGTAGGAACTGTGCCCGCTCTTATCTGTCTTCAACTATGAGACTAAACTAGGCTATTTTAATACACAAAAATCCCTACAGTGTCTTGAGCTGAGCTTAACCAAGCCAGGCTGGGCAGGCTTAGTGTTGATGCTATATGAATATAAAGTAAAGGAAAGCAATTAACTAAGTCGCCTATGTCCCCTTCATTTCTTAGAAAGTGGTGTCCATGAAATAGTTCAGTCACCACTAGAAAACTTGAATGCCCAGAGTGCTTCTAATTTCCTTCCTCTGAGATGCATGTCTTCTGAACATACTTCAACACATGTCTACTAAACATACTTTATGAACTTTGCCCTGGGTCATATGCTTAGAGAACCCAAAGGAATACAATGAAATACTGTGCCTCAGTAGAAATATGTGATATTTAATGTTATTTAAACAGAAGCAGGTCTTGAGAGCCTGAATCCCAAAAGTGAGGAACACAGGCTACTTTCTCCTTCTACTGAAATGCACAGCTTTCCATCTTTCCTTCTCCCTCCATATTTCATCCTTTTTCATTTATAATGGGAACTGCCTGGATTTGTTGGGCACATATGTCATAAAAGAAAGGGCCAGCCAGGCCCCAGATTCATGCGACTTCTCATCTCTGCCCCTCCTTTTTGTGTAATTTCAAATTCCTGGGCAAGTTCCACCTGATGTAGACCACATGTGCCTCTGGATAGTCAAGGATGACAAACTCGGCCACCCTCTGGCAAGGACTAAGTTTAGGCAGACATCCTAAACTTATGTTAACTAGCACTCACTACTTTTTTTAAAAAACTTTATTGGCTGATAGCAGTCAACCAGCTAGACCATTCAGCCCCTAAAGAGCACTTGCCACATCCATGAGCCCACTGCAAGGGGAGGTGTCTGTTCTAAGCTTTCATATACACTTTCCTTTAGTTTCAAAGAATTTGAAGGAAACACTGACCATGGCTTGTGGGAAAGAAGATGATGTCACTTTGTCATTCATCTTTCTTATGGTCACTTGGAAGACAGAGTCCCCATTTCTAAAGAGAAAAGTTATTGACTTCAGTCTACTTTGGTTTGATTTGCATCATTTGTCATGACCTGAGATAAGAGTTTATCTAGCTAAAGCAACAAAAACAAATATACTGTGGGAATTTGGAAAGTTTTACACCAATACAGTACAAATGAGCCCCATAGGGACGTTTGCATGCTCTCCTCATTCCCTATTTCCGAAGGATTTGAGGACATTTACAAAGACCAAAAGCACACACAAGTTGTTGCATAACATATTGTGGGGGAATGCAAGGTGAACAACTGTCCCTACACTGGGATGGCATCAACAGTCAAAAGTACGATTCATTCAAGTTCAGCTTTATAGGTTAAGTGAATTTATTAGGGGGTTACTTATGGATGATGATAGACAGTTCCATTTTCTAAGAAGTCCATGCACACACCTCATTTTATGCAGCTCTAAGTTTATAGTGGAATTGATGATACAGATCTGGCTTCAGAGTGATACCTCGTGAGGCAGGTATTTGACTGCAGACCCACAGACCAAGCTAGACTCTAGAAAATTTATGGTGATATGTACTCCTATCAAAGATTGCAATGGTTTAGGCAAACACAATCCAATTCCAGTAAGGCTGGATTGTTTTTTTTTTTTCTGTTTGGAATGTAGAATAGATAATGGTAGATTGCTGAAAGATAGAATCACTCTATTTAGAATTAGGAGGACTAGTCTCATTGTAACAGTAAAACCCATGTTTGATATGGGAAAATGTGAGATGTGAGTGAAATAAACTGTATTTCAGAAGCATGTTGAAACATAGTCATTATTTTTTTTTTGAAAAAATAGGGTGAGATTTTTTACCTCACAGTATTCATCTGAATAATTCTACCTATAACAAAAAGCATGTCTGAGGCAAAGCAAAGAGGATCAACTCCAAGTTCAAAGTGTAAGTGTAGCTAGTCTGGGTTACAGAGACCCTATCTCAAAAATAAAATGGAAAAAAACCAAAGCAGCAATGACACATGAAACCCCAAACCCAAACTCAAAAGAGTTAAATGCCATTGCCAACCTATAAAGGAACTAGACAAATACATTTAATATTTATTTGTCCTCAGGGCAGGGTAAGAAAAGAATTTGTAGCCCATTAAAAAGGAAGAAATCTTGAAGAAATGTTAGCAGAGCAGGCTGCATAAACATTCAAGTCTTCTCGACTTCACAGGGCGCCCATAGCAAAATTAAATAGTGAAAAGATTTCTACAACTGACCAAATTTGATGCCTTCACTACAAAAGTAGTAGCATTATTTGCTAAAAATAATACAAAGGCAGAACAGAGGCCATAAAACAAGAAATTTTCAAAGATTTGATCTAAAAAAGCAAATTACAAGACTACCTATGAAGCCTAAATAATACAAAGGAAATATAATTTAAAGCAATGAAATTCCATTATACATGTCTGATTAGAAAATTATAATATCCAAATGGGGAAGAAGGATCCAGAAAGACAACCTGTGTAGGTCATCGAGATGGTGATAGCTTTCTGGTGGACCATTTCATGTTGTCTATAAAATATGGGTACAACTGGACTCAGAAAATTATATTTCCAGGAACAAACCCTCAGGAAATAATCAAGATTTGTATAAATATTTAAGTATAGGAATCTTTGTAGCTTATTCATTTTAATGGAAACTTCCCTCCAAAGTTCTTAGGATGAACATTAACTATCTTCATAACAAGGAGAGTATAAAATAAATACAAAGAGTTTCTGTGAGTGCACATTTGTCTCATCCAGCATCTTGCCTTGGAACTATCTAGAAGTAAGAATGCATATTTAATAGCAGGGCCTCCCCCAAGCCATCAACACTTGTACTTTTTACTGTTAAGTTGAGGGTGCTCTAGGGTGTTGTGTTTTATTTGTTTTTGTCACAGACAGAGTTTTGCACTAGCTTGTGGAAGACAGATGTTTGGTACCAATGAAGAGCAATGGGAGATGAGAGAGAAAGCAGATGCACTAAATGGCAGCAATACAGCCAGCAATCCTCACAAAACACAGAAGTTTGGGCAAGACTACACTCCTTCTTGGGGATTTATAGGCAGTTAACAGTTGCTAGGGGTAGGTGTGGGGATGTCTGGGGGAACACAAAATAAGACATAAAAGTAGAGTGGCGGCTGATTGGGCAAGGGAAGGGGTCAGTAGGAAAAGGACAAGGGAAGGTCATGGTGGTAAATAGAATCAAAATGTATCATTTACATGTATGAAAATATCTTAATAAACCCATTATTGCATATAATTAAAATACTTTAATAAAAAAGCATATAACAGTTTGGGGCTAAAATGGGAGCAAATGGTTCCACGGAAATGGTTCCTGAAGGGCAGGACTAATACTGTTCCTATAAAGACTTTGAATCACCTTGGAAATGCAAAGGCCCTTGGTTCCCCTTGATGCAAAAAAGGATATTGCAATTCATTTGGAAGTTTATCCACGAGATGGCAAAACCAGGGTAAAATTAGCACCTACACATCATATGCCTTAATTATCTGGGAGAACACCTGGATGGGAGAGTGATAGGATTAATAAAATGATCCCGAGTAGGTCAGCATTGCAGAGACTCCGGAGGAATTCAACAATGTAGAGATATAGTTTCAGTTTGTAATCTCAGGGTGTTGTGGGGGCTGGGATAAGGCGCTAAGGTGAGTCTCAGTGGAGGCAGATGGGGTCTGGTTAAGCCTTCCCTTGACCCTGTGGCTGGTTAAAGTGCATGTTCCCAGGGTTCCTTCTGTTTACCTGCAGGACTGCCCAGCAGATTCGGAAGACTTCAGAGCCCAGCAGTGCTCAGCCTACAATGATGTGCAGTACCAGGGCCATTATTATGAATGGATTCCACTATACAATGACCCTGCTGCCCCATGTGCACTCAAGTGTCATGCTCAGGGACAGAGTTTGGTAGTGGAGCTGGCCCCGAAAGTGTTGGATGGAACTCGTTGCAATGCTGACTCACTGGATATGTGCATAAGTGGCATCTGCCAGGTAAGCCACACCTGCCACATGTTTCCTTGATTTGGGGCTGTGCCATGTCCATTCTCAGTAATGAGATTTTGACATTTCAGTGTAAGTGTATTCCCCAGTAGAGAATGTGAGGGCTTGAGGGAAATGATAGACTTCTCCCTCTGTTCTGGTCGCTGAGAAAGGTTTTCAAAACCCTGGATATCTGGCATTCTAATTGTGTTTGCCTTGTTGAATGTAGTATGGCTTTTGTCTGTGCAGAAGCAAAATATAGGACTCCTTACTATTCTCTGGGATCAGGAACTCTCCAACCAGGACATGCAAACAGACCTCCCTTGATGGGGAAGGACTTCTGTGTATGTTTATCTTATTGATTGTTAAATAAAGTTTTGTTTGGCCAATGAAACAACAAGTTAGACAGAACTAGGAGTCAAAGAGGATTCTGGGAAATGTAGTAGAGAAGTGGTGATCCAGGCCGGAAGTGACATAGCGAGGAGACTCATATTTGAGCGAGGAGAAACAGGTGTCCCTCTTTCCCATTCGCCTCCTCCAGCAGCCAGATGTGAGCCACCAGCAAGAAGGGATGCCAATAAGGCATCTGATAAGATAAGTCTTATAAAATATATAGATTTATATAATTAAGACTGAGCTAACAGATGAGGAAGCCTAGTCATTGGCCAAGCAGCATTGAACCTAATACAAATTTCTGTGTATTCATTTGGGCCCTAACTCAGGGTGATGGCTGGTGTAAAGCGCACACGTGGTGGTGGTGGTGCTCGGTGGCTTTTGGTGGAAAGATTTATCGTAACACCCCATGAAGGGTTTGAGGTGGTTTAATGGCTACTCTCTCAAACTCCTTTGCATTTTCCTGAGTTCTCAGAGCCCCTGAAGCTTTGCTGCAGGATCTAGGGCCACACTCTGAGAAGACTGCTTTGGGAGGGCAGAGCTGATCTCTGGGATCAAGGTCAGCCCAGCAGATGGGTCAGGTGACTTTGGAGAGCTGAGATGGGTGTGACTAAGACATCATCTCCAGTGGATTGCAATGAGTACGAATTTAGACAGGTTCCAGAGACAGCATGGGGACTACAGCGACACCATAAAATCCCTTCCCCTTCCTTTGATATCTGAAGGATGTTTTGTGTGTGTGTTTGTGAGTGTGTGTGTGAGCACATGTGCACGTATAGATGTACTAGTTCACGTGAGAATTGGTAGAGGCTTAGAGGTTGATATCAGGCATCTTCCTCACTTTTTCTTCACATTTTTGAGACAGAGTGTCTCGGTGAACCTTGAGTTTGGCTGAACAGAGAGCCCTAGTGATTAGCCTATCTCCACTTGTCCCTACCATGGCCAGGTCTGGTATAATCAGCATGTGTCACAACATCCTAGGGTTCTGAACACATGTTTATACAGTAAACACTTTACCAAGTGAGCCATCTCCCAAGCCCCTGAAGAATGCTTTTTTTTTTATATAAAAAAGGAAAATAATAGTGGCAATACATGAAAGTATGAGGAAGGCTTGGAAGTGGAGGAGAGGGAGCAGTGGGGAGGGGAAGGATTTGGTAATAGGGGATTGAAGATGATCAAAGTGTGTGTGTGTGTGTGTGTGTGAGAGAGAGAGAGAGAGAGAGAGAGAGAGAGAGAGAGAGAGAGAGAGAATGAAACCCATTAATTTATGCATTTAACAAATGCTAATAAAAACAACAAATTTCTAGTATTCTATCTCTTCTAGAAGGCTCAGGGCAATAACAGTAACTAGAGCAATCAGCCCAGCTCTTGTGAGAGAAAACATGATATTTCTTCTTCTTCCCCCACTGCCTTTCATCTCTCTCCTCCCTCTTTCCTTTGTCACCATTCTTTTTCCCAAGTACTTCACCCTTCTACTTCCAGGTCCCTCCCTCCCTCCCTCCCTCCCTCCCTCCCTCCTCCCTCCCTCTCCTTCTCTTCTTTATCAATGCCATCCTTGTGCTTGCTGCCTTCAATGGGCTATCAGAGAATCCAGAATTCCTGCCAAGTTCCCAGGACCTTCCTACACAATTTTCTGCTACCTGACTCCTCAGGTCTGTTTTTAAAATAAATTTTAAGGAGGTACCTAGAAAACTTTAGTGTAAGACAGATATTTTCCACACCCCTTCTTGCTCCCATATATCCCATTCCCCTACTCCCCAAATTTCCCATCCAAACTATACAGATGTTACAACTAATGCACCTAGGTACATTGAGACAACATATTGTTGCTCACATTGGAATTTATTGTCACCATTCCCTCCACTTGTTTTTATTTCTGTTTTAGGCATAGTCTTGCCATATATCATACACTGTTTTCAAAATAACTGTGTAGCTCAGGGTAGCATAAAGCCTATGGTAGTATCTCAGCCTCTTCAGTACTAGGAAATCCAGGTATATATCTATATATATATAATATTCACTCACAAGTGTCATCCAGAGTCATTCTACCAACATAAAATTCTCCATGCTTTGTCTTTTCATTCCTCTGTCCGCCTAACTCCTGGTAACCACTGGAAATTTTCAAAATATTAAGGACAACACATGTCTAAATAACACATAAGCATAAATCTCACAACAAAGGAAAATTATTTTGAATTCAGTGAACATGGAAATTCAACTTGATAAAGTATGCGTAATACAATGAAAGCCATGCCCAAAGGGAAATTTACAAACCTGAAGAAGCCTCCAAGATGAAGCATCTATGCCTTAGAAAACTAGAAATGTGGCACAATTGAATCCAAGTCAAGCAGGAAAAAGTAACTAATAAAAGCAAAAGAAAAAATCCCAATGAAAAAGAATTGGAAATGAAGAAATAATGGTGCCGAAAGTTAGATTTTTTAGAAATATCGATAGCACTGATATTTTATAGCTGTAAGACAGACTAAGAAAATAAGGAGACAGAAACAAAATGGTGTCAGAAGTCAGAGTGGAGCCATCACTCAGATCAGACCCAGTGGATAGTAAAAGGACAGCGAGTGAGTAGCAGCCACCCT
Source organism: Cricetulus griseus (assembly GCF_003668045.3). Classification (NCBI taxonomy): domain Eukaryota; kingdom Metazoa; phylum Chordata; class Mammalia; order Rodentia; family Cricetidae; genus Cricetulus; species Cricetulus griseus. The sequence goes on along the minus strand of NC_048596.1, from coordinate 115,127,129 downwards.
GTGCCCACAGATGGATAGATGAAATGACTCACTCCCAGAAAGGCAAGATCTGCCAAACTTCATAACGTTGAAAATATACAATCAGAATATGCTTTTATAAATTAAAGAATTCAAATCAATGATCACAAACTTTCCAAAGTCTGCCTTAGGGATCTTCTTCTTCCTCTTCTTCTTCCTCTGTCTCATCTTCTTTGTTTCCTTTTTAATAACTTTTATTTTTTGACATTATGTGATTATACCATTCCCCCTTCCTCTCTTTAAACCTTCCTATATACCACTCCTTGCTCTCTTTCAAATTTATGGCCTCTTTTGTCATTAATTGCTGCCTCTCTCACGCACATAAATATATACACATACATACACACAACCTTATCAGTCTGTATAATGTTATTCATATGGATGTTTTCATGGTTGATTGTCTGGTACTGGATAACCAGTTGGTGTACTCCTCCCTGGAGAAGACTATTTCTCCTACTCTAGCACCCCTTAGTTGCCTGTAGCTCTTTGTGTATGGTTGAGGCTTCATGGACTTTCCCTGTCCATGCTAGCACCTCTATTGTTATTGTCCCTGTTCAGCTTGTGTTCAGGTAGTCATTCTGGTGAGACTTCATGGTGTAGTTTCTAACATTGCTAAGACACACAATCTCACAGAAGGTGTCCTGTTTTATAGCAATTCTTTATTATTTCTTTCAGAAAACAGAAACAGAGGGAGATCTTCTAAACTTGTTCTTCCATGAGCTCACATACAAGTATCTCAACAAATATTAGTGAATCAAACCCAACAGTGTTTAGAAACACAACCAAGTGACATTTATTCTGGATATGCAAGGCTCATTCAACATTCAAAAAATCAATTAATATAATTGATTATATCCACACGCTAAAGAAGACCCATCTGTAATTATAGGAACAAATGCAGAAAAAGAATTTAACAAAAATCCAACACATGTTTAAAGGAACCTTCAGAAAACTTCAAGGAGCATTTCCACCACTTGATAATGTATAGTGTGTGTGTGTGTGTGTGTGTGTGTGTGTGTGTGTGTGTGTGTGTGTGCTCACTCGTGCGTGTGCATGCGTGCGTGCATGCGCATATACATTATATGTTTTCAAGACTGTGTAGCCCTGACTGTGTAGTCCTTCATTCACTATGTAGAACAGGCTGGCCTTAAAGTCACAGAGATCCATCTGCTTCTGCCTCCTAGATGCTTGGATTAAAGGTGTGTACCACCACAATTGACTTAATGTCATTCTTAACAGTAAGAAATTAGACAGTTTCTTGCTAAGATCAGGAAAAAGGCAAAGATGTCAGCCAATCCCTGCCACTGCTTTTCAACATACTGGGAATAAAAGACAAGATAAAGTATGCTGTCTGAGATAAACCAAAGTTATCTTTGTTTATACATGATTTGATTGTATATGTTGATTAAAAATTAAAACCTCCTGGAATTAATAACTGCTTACAAGTAATGAAGTATATATAAACAGGTTTTCTATACAAAAGTCAGTGACTTCAATGATATACAGCTAAAGAATGGACTTTGACATTGAAAAATACAGTTCCACTTACATTAGTACCCCACAAAGTATATACAATGACATTGCAGGAGCTGAGCAAAGTTGGGGGACTGACATTATATAGCCTCAAGTCTCAATATAAATTGACAGCATTCAAAGCCATAAGATAGCAGCACCAGAGGAGACAAATGGGCCAGTGGACATAGTAGAAAGCCTAGGAATAAGTCCACAGCAAGCCAAGTGATCTCTGAGAAGGGAGCAATGGAGAGAAGGTAGTCAACAGATTGTGCTAGGAGAACTGGATATTTACATACAAGAATCCTTAACAGAGATTGGCATCCCTCACAAAACATAACTCAAGTGCATTATAAATGCAAACATAAAATGAAGTCTTCTTGAAGTTGACACTGCAGTAGCCTAGCTGCCTGCCAATCTCTCTTTGTCCATTGTCTGCTCTGCTCCATCTTATCTAATGCTTTCTGTTGACAAATCTTCCTATAGTCAAGGCTTACTGTTCTATTCTTCGTGTTATATGCTGTCCAGGATTTCCCTCCGTTACAACTTGTTTTCTTCCAACTTTTTGCCCATGCCATGCATTGCTTTTGTACTCAAAATGAACTTGTTATTATCAAAGGTCACTTAGATGGCCGAGGTTGAGCTCAGTGGTACAGCACTTTCCTAATATATAAGGCTCTGGGTTTGAGCATCAGCAATAAATTGAGGGATTAGTCTGGGCTTCTTCACTCTGAATGAAGTGATATTAGAAACTGAAGGTTTGAAAAAGTTGAGTTAGATAAACAAAAGGAATGGATTTATGGCATACAGAACAAGGATGCAGCATCACCTGTTTGTAAGGATATCTAATTTTCTATAGGGCTGAGATAAGGCATGCTTGTGCAATAGTGTTAGAAGATGGGGGCTTCGAGTGAGTGGAAAAAACCACTTGTTAACTTTTCCTGAGAGTTATGAGAAGAGCCACTGAGGAATATTCCAAGAAATAACTCAGATGGGCTTGTTCATAGAAAGGTCACTTCAGTGGTGGTATGCCAGAATATCTGGATGGGGGCAGGATCTGGGAAAACATGGAAGGCCAAGTTTGGACTCATAAGGAATGCAAAGTCAAACAATGGGAAGGATGAAAGAAAAAGGGGAGGAAACTAGAGATGAACAAGCAGATCTTAGGACTGAATGTTTGAATGGATATGGGGAGTGAAAGGGGTCACTTGTAGTCTCGTGAGGTCATTGGGAAGACAAAACATGAGATGAGAATGAGATGTTGGGTTAAAGATGAGATGGGCTTGGTACACTGTGAGTAGATATGTTAGCACAAATTTTAGACCTTAGGGTGTAATTCTAAGATCCTGACATCTGACCTAATGTCCCTGGGTACTGAGTAAGGAGAGCAGAGTACTGGCCTTGTCACTGAAGGAGAAAGCATGGGAAAGTGCCCTGACCGTGACTGAGTGAAATAGACTTCTGTGTTGTGTAAAGGCCATGAGCAAGGGAGAAAGGGCGGGAGAATATTGCACAAGGAAGGTTAACAGTGCCAATTATTTCAGTGGATTTAAGAGGATTGGGAGATAGATTGATGACAGCTACTTGGTGACCTCTGTTTGAGCTTAGTCTATGGCATGATTAGAAAAGGCACTGGTGGATAACAGACTTTATTGGTTTCCCATCGTACTATAATAAATTGCCATAGTCTAGATAGCTTAAAACAATATAAGTGTATTTTCTCACAGCCTATAAGCCAGAAGTTCCAAACCAAAGCTTCAACAGTGTTTGTTTGTTCTAGAGAGAAAACCATCCCATGCCTCTCTCTTCTGACTTCTTGTGGTTGATAGTCAGCCTCCATGTTCCTTCCCCATGAATCCATCAAGGCAGTCTTGGCCACTGTCTTCACCTTAACTTCCCATCTATCTCTAGGTCTTCCTTTAAAATAAACACAAAACCAAACCAGGACACCTACTGTTATTTCCATGATTTAATCCCAAGATTTTTAATTACAGTTGCATAAACTTTTAGGTCACTCCCTGTGATGCAAGTTGTCTTCTGCACTGAGCTGGCTGATGATCATGCGGCTTCTCCCTTAGTGTCACTGAGATTTGACCTTTTCAGTGGGCAAAAATGCACTTTCCTTGTCAGCCCTTTTAAAAAATTTGCAATTCCCAAAACTTCTAGATGCCCAACAGGATGGCTGCCAGTTAACCCAACTTCACTTTTCCTGGCCTCCTCTGGTCCTCACTGTTCAAAGGCTTCCCCTTTAGTACTCAACTCCATCTTCCTTGTTTGCTCCTGTAACTCCCAGCATGTGAAGAGGTCTACAGGACAATAGCAGACTCTGGTTCTGAATTAGCCCTTTTAAAATGAATGCCTCCCATTGTGCTTTTGTGAATCCAAGCAATCCAGTTCTTTGCTGAAGTAAGGGGTGATGTCTGGTTTTATTATTCAAGGTGAGTCCAGGGCATCTGAGTAAAAAGATGCAGACATTTCCTGGTTGAATTCAGTATCATTCCTTCTACAGGATAGCACTCCCCCTTTTGTACAATGTGGTAGATATCAGCAGTTGTCAGGGAGAGAGAGTGAACTGTGTGACTCACACTGCTGGCCTCAGAATCACTGGAGGGAGCCCCGATGAGTATTTGGCATAGACAAAATAATTTTTGAAAGTGTGTTTACAATTTTCTCATTTAAAGGAACATGTCCCAATGCTCCTGGGAACAACTTCCCATTAGCCCGAGAAAGCAGACAGCAAGAGACAGTCGCAGGTCTCTCACTATGGGTCTATTGAATGAAATTTGCTTCTGCTTCTGATATTTGCCAGGCCAGCTAAGCAGATCAAGTTTGATTATTTCTTCCTCCTCTTCCTCCTTCTCTTTCTCTTTCTCTTTCTTGTTCTTAGGTGTGTGTTCATGTACCCTCAAATGCCAGAAGAGAGCATTGAACCTGGAACTAGTATTGCAGGTGGTTGTGAGCCACCTGACAAGGATGCTGTTTACCAAATTTGGGTCCTCTGCAAAAACAATGCATGCTCTTAACTGCCTGCAGAGGCCCCTCTTTAGCACCATGTTTGTTTCCTTATTTATGTTTATCAAATATCTTGTCAGCTAATTAGATGAAGTCACTTAGAATTTGTGCTAAAATAGTTTATGAGGGGCTGGAGAGATGGCTCAGCAGTTAAAAGCACTCTTCCAAAGGATCTGGGTTTGAGTGCCAGCATCCACATGGTAGCTCACAACTGTCTGTCACACCAGTTCCAGGGGACCTGATACCCTCTTCTAACATCCTCAGGCACTGTACACATGTGGTACACAGACATACATGCAAACAAACCATCCACATAAAATAATCTTTTAAATAAAAGATAATTTGATATAAAAATTTACAATAAAATTTATGATAAGGATAACAAGTGATACTGGGTGTCCTCTGGGGATTGGGCATTACCAAAGCACCTTACTCACTAGCTTAGCATCATCTGTGGAAGCAGGTACAGTAACAATCCTACCCAGATGGAGATATACACTTTGTGTATGAAGAAAATGGGCATTCAGAGGGGGGTAATTTCCCAGAGTGTCTCCGTCTGTGTGAGCTATGACAAAGTGCTCCAGAGTGGATTTAGTAATCAACAGAAATGTGCTTCTCATAGTTCCAAAATCTGGAAGTTCCAGATCTAAGCCCTGGAATCACTATTGTTTAGTGGGATCCTCCTTTCTGGTTTCCAGACAGCTGTGACCTCACTTGTAAGAGATAAGAGAGGTCTTCCAGGTCTGTTTTCCACGGGCACTAACTAATCCGATCTAGTGGGTTCTACTTTCGAGATACAAACACCTTCTAGGACCCCACCCCAAATAGTATCATTGTGGGGATCAAGACTTCAACACATTTTCAATTTTAAGGGCATACAAACACTCAAATGTGCATACCTAGCTAGAAAATGGCAGAGTGTGCTCTGTTTAAGCTGTGCATTTTGAGCATGCTCAGTGTAAGGTTTGTATTTCAAGAAAGAAAGATGACAGACATATTTCTGATCCATCTCAGTTCACGGCACTGAGAGCACATAGGTCCAGAAAAGAAAAAAGGTGGGCAGGAATGTTTTGAGTCATGCTCAACTCAGTATTAGAGTAAGCCAAGTTTACTCTAGGCTGAGTAAAAGAATAAGTTGGAATGTCTAGTTGATCTTGCCTCAGTCTCTGTAAGTTTTTCTGTATTCAGAGATGAAACAAAAAGAAATGACGACTGAGGAAGTACTCGTGTAGACATTTTCTCCTAAAGGTGCCCACCTACCTTGCTCAGCAGCTAATGATATTTTTGTTTGCCTACTTGTAAAGCTAAAGTTTCATTGAAAATGGGATGTGTTTGGATAAGGCTAGTCAGTACAGCTGGTGACTTGTAAATAGATAGCTCAATAGCATGAATTCAAACTCAGAGATATAATGTACACACACACACACACACACACACACACACACACACACACACACAGAAAGAGAGAGAGAGAGAGAAGAGAGAGAAGAGAGAGAGAGAGAGAGAGAGAGAGAGAGAGAGAGAGAGAGAGAGAGAGAGACTTCAGGGAGACTGCTCAGACCTGGTCAGAGTGAAATAGAAAATACACAATCAGGGTGAAAATTCATAGAAGTCATTGGATACTGCTACTCCTGCAATAACTTAATACCGTCTATGGTTTCCCCACCGAATTTTCAAGTGTTTTCATGTTGGACTCAATTATGCTTAGCCTTGTAGCTTCTACCATTTTTTAAAAATTACACTGAGTGGGGGAAAGAAATACAAGCATTTTAAAGATTATATTTGTTTCTTTGTTTTCCTTGGGAAAAAAGTTAGAGATCTGGATTTTTAACATGAAACTTCCTGTTCTTAAAAAAAATCTTCAATCACCAACTTTGTTTTGTGTGTGAATTGCTGGACTACACTCCTGTGTGATAATAGACTAGCTTTTTTCTGCAGAAACCAACAGCCTCCAAGGTCAGTGGCTTTAAGGCAATCAAAAGCTGCTTCTTGCCAATGCCACTTGCTGACATAGGTCATCAGGATTTCTGCTCTTAGAATGTTGCAGGGACCCAGAGATGCGTTATCCTAACCTCACACTTTTAGTGTAGCTATTGTAGACTGAGGGATCTTGAAACTCTCAGGCTGACACGTAAGCCTTCTCAACAGAACTATCATGAGCCAGTTGGGCTCATGTTTCACTGGTCAAAGACAGTAACAACAGTCACTTCTAATGAAACGAGGAGCTATAGTCCTTGCATGGGTTGAGAAGAGAATTGAAATACTTAAGAGTAACTCCAATGACCATCACAATGTGCTTGTTTTTTTTTAATTTTTCACAATCTTTAAAAGTTTTTCATATAATACATTTTGATATTATCCCCTCCATTACTCTTCTCAAACACTTCCCACTTCCCTATCAACCCAGACTTACATTCTCTCTCTCTTTACTCCCAAATGAAAATAAAACAGACAAAAAAAAAAAAACAAACAAAAAACCAAAAACAAAAACCAAGAAGACAGGCAAAAAAGTACTTGTGGTAGAGAGAATGAAACAAAAGGCCTACAAAAAACAGAGTTCATTTTATATTGACCAACTGCTCCTAAGCTTGAGCCTGCCCTGAAGTGTGGTGGATATACCCAGTGATACTCCATTGGAGAAAACTTCTTTCCCATTTCCCAACAGGTAGTAATTGCACAGAGTTTCTTGGTTGGGGTGGGACTTTGTGTCCACTTCCTCTTCTCCATGCTGGGACTTTTGTCTGGTTTGGCCTTGTATAGGACTTAAATTTGCTGCCACAGACTCTGTGAGCTCCTGTGTGCATCAGTCCTGCTTGTATCTCGGTGATGCTGTTTCCTTGGAATCATCCAGCATTCCTGGTCCTTACAGTCTTTCTACCTCTTCTGCATAGATCCCTGAGCCTGGAGGGGAGGGGTTTGGTGAAGATATTCCATTTAGGATTGAGTGTTCTAAAGTCTCTCACTCCTTGCACATTGTCCACATATGGATCTCTGTTAATTTCCATGCAAGAAGCTTCTCTGATGGGGATCAGTGAGACACTGACCTACAAGTATAGCAATATGCCATTAGGAGTCATTTTATGTTCTTTTAGCAGAATAATGTAGTAGGTTTCCCCTAAGGCCAATGACCTATCTAATCTTAGGTTCTTGGCCCCGTTAGCTGTTTCAGATATGGGTTCCATCTCATGGAGCAGGCTTTACATTTACTTTAAAATTTGGTTGATTACTCCCATAACATTTGAGTCACAATTGCACGGATGTATCTTGTAGACACATTGCTGTTGCAGGTCACAGGGTTTGTAGCTGTGTGATAGTGATGATCACCTTTCTTCTCCAGTAGTGCACAGAATACCTTCTAGTTAGGCACCAGCACAATTTCAAATTTTCTCTAAAGTAAAATCCAATATTTAGAGGTATCAGACAAAAAGTTCATTCAAAAAATTGTTAGGTTCTTGAAGGATTAAATTTGATTTATCTGGAAAAATTCACATTTTGCTTAATTTGAATTAATGGCTCTTATTTAAACTCCATCTGCCTGGACTTTGCAATAGTCTTTGCCGAAGTTCTGTTTATAAGTGAATATGTCTTCCAAAATCCACTGCTCATATATTTAAATCTGTGTTTATGTTATTCTGTGTCTTGCAACTTTTAACTTGTCTCATTAACTACAGTACAAGATAAGAATCCTGTCTTTTTGATTTATACTTTTATGTTTGGCATTATAGAAAAGGTTAATGTAATTAATGTTAATATGCTCGATGGGTTTATCAGCTAGTAGCTTATGAATCACTGTAATTAGGTATCTTGGCATTAGGAGATGTCACAGAAGTTGAAAACACTTCAGATAATATTTTGGGAGTTGCTTATGAGCTCTGTGGCGGATCTAGAAAGCCAGATTTCAGACTGCCTCAATTTCAAGGTCAGCTCTGGCTTGCACTTGATGAATCACAGGGCAATCAGACCTTTTCAAATATCATTTTTCTGTGATGTTTTCACATGCTTTGTTTGGCTGTAAGATTTGGATGAATTTTAACTTTTTAAAAAAATTAGGGAGCAAATACAAGTGCTCAGGAGGGATTCGATTGCCCAAGGTTTTGCAAGGCCCCAAACACTCTTCAAAATAAGCCCATCCTAGCTTTTCAGCACACGCCCTTCCTGGATGAGCAGAGAGAGGGTGACTCTCATCCTCATGAAATGCAAAGCACTCGGGGACAGCGACATGTGAGGACAGAGCTTGGCCCAGGAAGACGGTGTCTATAATTTCATGGCGGAATTATTTCCCCTGGGGAAAGTTTCACGAACACAGTTACTCACTGGTCTGATCCCAACCATGCAAGTATGTTTCCAGAATCAATCACCCTTAAGCGGTTCCACATGTGCTTGTAAATATTCATATAAAGTCCTCTGTAACAGGGATCCTCGTTGTCTTTCTGCTGAGAGCAAAGGTGTGTGAGGGTGTGACACACTGTTGGGATTCTGCTTAGGGCAGCAGTTCTAAACCTGTGGGTCCTGACCCTGTTGGGAGTGTTGCATATCAAAACACATCAAATATCTTGCATATCAGATATTTATATCATATTTCATAACAATGACAAAATTGCAGTTATGAAATAGCAACTAAATAATTTTATGGTTGGGGGTCACCACAACGTGAGGAACTGCATTAAAGGGTTACAGCGTTAGGAAGGTTGAGAACTACTGGCTTAGACGATCAGGGGTTTAAAACTATTACTGGCATGGTAAGCTATTTGTGCCCTGGGGACAATTCATTCAGCTTTAGCCATGTGTAGACAGACTCCTTATTTGTAAAATGGAGATAAAAGGTCTCACAGATAAAAGGTCTAAGATTGTTGCAGAGAAGAAATGAAAGAGCAGGGGCAATATTTGTGGCACAATGCCAGACATACAGTGAGCATCCAGTAAAAACCAGCACATTGTTACAGGGCTGGTGGGTGAAGCACTTGCCATGTTAGCGTAAGACCTGAGTTTGTATCCTTAGAACTTCCATAAAACATCTATAATCTCAGCTCTTGGGATGCAGGAATATGAGGACTCCCAGAAGTTTATGGGCTAGCTAAGGAAGACAAGGACCAACACCCAGTGTCATCCTCTGTCACATGTCCCCGATATGTATACTCCTGGACTCATACATTAACATACATGCACACACACACACACACACACACACATGAATCAGCTACTGCCAATATTATCATTAAAGTCATCTTATCAGGATGGAAGGATACAAAGGTTATTGAATCCGGCTGCTCACCCAACAATTTAATACCTGCTGCAGCTTTCCCATCAAGGAGTCTGGCTTTGAGACTTTCTCCCATTGAAGTAAATAATGGCAAAGGCCATAGCTTTCACTGTTCCTGATTACAGAGGACAAGTGTAGACCCTTCCATCCCGACATCCTGGAGTGAGACCAAAAGCATCTCAAAGCACAGCTATTCCCTCATTTCCTTGGAACGTTTCCTGTTTTTCTCCTTCCCTTCAACACCAACATTTTGGAAAGACTCCCCTATAGATGTGGTTTGAACTCCATCCAGTCCCTTTTTTCTCTTCAGCACCTGGAGTACAGAGTGATTTGACAACTCTGCCAACTGCAGCCTACAGGCTCCTGGAGTCCAAAATGAACAACAGAGAAAAACAGTCAAATTGACCCCTTTTCAGGACTTTCTAGAATCGCCCCATCACTGTACTGCTCTTAGCAAAATATTTATCCTTTAACCCTTGCTAGACTGTCCATGAAGCACACATTGGCATCTGTAGCTCTGCTACACTGTTGAGGAAAATGAGCCTCCGAGAGTCTAAATTGCCTAGCATCCTGTGTTTTGAAAGATGTGGTGGGTGAGTCAGGATTTGTCATGGCCGTCTGTCTCCAACATCTCCCCACTTCAGTGCCAGGCTTATGTATAAAGTTGGGTGACTGTGACAAGTAGAGATGAACTATTAGATTGATTAAATCACTAGGCACCCTTTATGCAGAAATCCTATTTGTGAAATTGAAAAGAAATACAAAACACATCCTTCTCCTGTAAAGAGGATTTCAATCTAACACACACCACAGGCATAGTCACACAATAAACTGATAATAGTAAAGCATGTTTCACATGGAACATAATTGCTAGTGTTTCTCTTTAAGATCATTTGTAGACATATGGATATAGTTATATGGAGGTGGAAATATAGGTGTAAGAGCAGCTAGTGATAAAGAAATGTAGACATAACTGTACAAATGAAGGATTTCTCTGGATTTCTCTGTGTTGAAGCAGATGCACAGAGATACTGTGGGCCTGAGGCATGGACACTGGGTGCAAGAAATGAGAGTCAGGGCAAAGGCAGGTTTGGAGAGAAAGAAGTGGGTAGGAAGGGGAACTGGGGAAGTAGCCCAGTTGGTACAGTGCTTTTCCAGTATCACAGCTCATTCCTCAGCACTGCATGGACCAGATGTGCTGAAGCCAGCCTGATTCTCAGCACTTGGGAGGTGGAAATTGAAGGATCGGACACTCAGTGTCATCCCTCAGCTACACAGCTAGTTCAAGGCTATCTACCTTGTCTCAAGGGAAGGAGAGGTGGGGAAAGAAATATCTTCTATAGGCATACAGATATCTGAAATATAACTAATGGGGAGTATGCTGCAGGGAGACAGCTGCAACCCTGTAATTCTGGGTCTTTCCATAAAAGTCACATAAATGATCTTAGACTCTAAGACAACCCACCAGTGACTTTTACAAAATGGTGCTCTCATAAAGACAGCCTGCCTATAAGCTGCAGCAAGACAACATTGTAAGTGAGATGCCTTGCCCCCTCTTGCCTCCACAGGCTGTGGGCTGTGACAGACAACTGGGAAGTAGTGCCAAGGAAGACAACTGTGGCGTCTGTGCAGGGGACGGCTCCACCTGCAGGCTGGTGCGGGGTCAGGCCAAGATACACCTGGCTCCTGAGAAACGTAAGTTTTGAAACCCAGTTCCGTGTTACCAGAGATCAATCTGTGTTTTCCATTCTTACAAGAAGAGCATATCCCTACAGTTCCATGTTACCACAGAACAAGCTGTGTTTTCTGTTCTTACTGGAAAACATATTCCTATTACTGAACTTGTCTGGGCGGAATTAACTTGGCTTCTTTTCAGAAGGTCAAATCTCTTTCTTTTCAAAATTATTATTAATTTTCAATTTTCTATTTTGAAAGAGCACTTAGAATTTGTTTCCTTCAACCCTTTAAAAGTCCCCAATTTTTTTTGAGTTATTGTCATTACAAACCTCATCATTAAAAAAATATTTGGTAGTTATTATTAAATAGCCTAAAACATTTTTCAGGTAAACTGGGGTCATAATTTTATTTTATTTGTCTTCTTTTGATTGTTAACAAGTCAAAAAGTGATCTAATATTTATTTTATCTTTTGTTTTTGTTATTTATTGAAACCATCTATCTGCCTTCTCAGTTCTTAATTTTTATTGTTGTAAACTTTGTGTTACCAGGAATGCTAACCTTCAGCCTGTCACACCTATTTCAAATGTGGTTTTCAGGTTGTTACTTGGCTTTGATTTTTGCTTGTGTTGGGGAAGCAGTGCTTTTGAAGCTGTGTTCATTCAGATGTTTTGTCTTCTCATCTCAGTAGAATCTCCCTTTAATTTTAGGGGTCAACTGTATATGCAATAGTGGCCAGCTAGTAAGTAATTTAACCTTTTCAGGACATAGTGTCTCTGTACCCAACACTCAAAACCATCATTCTATGACAGCACCCACAAACACACACATGTAGTCATATTCCAATGAAACTTAATTTAAAATAAGTAAGCTGCAGGTTGAAGCTGGCCCTCAGGTAGGAGCCTGTTCTGGCTTTGAAGAAGAGAGAATACTCATGCAAGTCGCTAGTCAATACTCCTCTGGTTTTGTTTTCTACCTTTCTAGTTTTGAAATGTTTATTTATATTTTATGCATGTATGTGTCTGAATGTATATACATATAACGCATGTGTGCCAGAGCCATAGAAGTCAGAGGAAACAGGAGATCCTCTGGAACTAGGGTTACAAACATTTGTGAGCTGTCATGTGGACACTGGGAATTGAACACAGGGTCTGCGGCAAGGGCAGTGAGTGGTCTTTACCACTGAGCTATTTCTGTATCCCCATTTCTATTGGTTATTGTTTTCTATCTTTAAATCTTCTATTTGTTTTTGTGCCTGGTTGTTGAATAAAGTTGGGATCTTGGTTAAGGAGACCATTATAGGAATGGAAGAGAAGTGGAAGAGGAGAAAAACGAGGGGAGTACAAGAAGTATAGAGAACAGGAAACAGGGATGATAGGTGGACAAGATCTCCTAAGAAGAGGAAATATATATTTCATGTGTGGTATAACACTAGAGACAAACTTTCCATTTTGTTTGTATTTTGTTGTTGTTGTTTTTAGACAGGGTCTTGCCATGCAGCCCAGGCTGACCCCTTTGAAGCCTCCTGGGTACTAGAGTTCTAGGTATGCTCCATCTCATCAAACAAGCCAGGTTTCATTGAGCTCCTGCTTATCTGCTACTCCAGGCTGAATGTACATTGAGAAGTAGATTAGATAAAGTGTTGTTCAGGAGTCAACCACAAAAGCTGTCATCAGTGTGATTTATATTCTGGGTCAGGTGGAATCATCAAAACAATTTAGACAATGGAGTGACTCAGGAGAACTCACAGATCACCTTCAAGAACAACCAAGAAGCAGGGAGTTCAAATAGGAAACTTCATTTAAACACTCCACTCAAGGGCCTTGGTTTAAGGGAGTGTGACAGGAGATGATGAGGATGGGATGCTTGGAAAGATATTGAGGAGGAGGAGGAATTACAGGATCAGAGTTCAAAGTTTTTTGAGTAAATACTACAGTAAGAGACACAGAACGAAGCAACATCTTTGACTCAGGCAGCTGGTTATGCTCACTTCTCTTCTGGAATTAGGTATCCTCAGGAAGAAGTTGTCTATCAAGGGCAAGAGCCCATCTCCCTGATTTTTCTTCTTTCAAGAATCTTGGCTCTCTGGACAGTCAACCCTGTTGCACCCTTCTGATGCTTTCCAAAAGCTGTTGTGTGTATTCTGTTTGTGGCTGGAGGCTGGTTAGAAATATACCAGCCCATCATGGCTGGTGGGAAGCTGCCCTTACTAGTAGGACTCAGTCATGAATGTAGGTAGGTCCACCCAAAGAGAGCATGTAGAACATGAGAAAGCTAAGGATTGTGCCCTAGGAACTCTAACATTTAATCAAAGAGGAAGAGTGAGTAGGTGAACACAGAACTTAGCAAGAGCAGAGTCACAGAAGCCACAGGGACTGGTCATCTCAAGGAAGTCAGATGCTCTTGTGAAGATGGCTGGAATCCAGGACTGCCCTCCCCCCATTTCTGGCAATTTGAAGATGACCTGTAGTACTCACAAGAGTGGCATTAGTGAATTTCAGATATGCAAGCATGATCACAGTGAGTGGATGAGGGGAGAGAAGGTGAGAATGGGTAGAGAGGTTTTCCAAGGGGAAGGAAAGAATAAATCCAAGGCACAGTTGGAAAACAAGATGGAAAATGACATGTGTTCCATCCTCTTGGCTCTGTTTGGTTCTTCACTAGGTGGAAGAGTTGGTCACTGAGAATAAGGACAGTGAGATGTGCTAACTAGGGGGAATGGAAATGGAACTCACTATTGATAGTAAAAAGATAGAGGGATCATGGTGAGAGCCAGTTAAGGTTGGAAACTGGGGATTCATGGAGGTTCCATTCCATGGACTTCATGAAGTAGGTGACTCTGACAGCTGGTGTGTCAACAGAAATGCATATATTCCAAATCTCATGAAACCCAGTTTATAAACTTCAGAGTGATATGTGTCCTCTAAGAAGAAGTCTGGACTGATGGTCAAGGCTAGAGAAGCTGCTCTCCCCTGCTCTCCGGTGTCTTCCAGAACTCCAGCTCTTTTCTCTCCACACCCTGGGATTGTGAATTTGTCTTCATGGCTACAGAGTTGAATGGTTAGACATCACATCCACCTCCCAGATAAAAAGAGCTGGTAGTAGAGACTCTTTCGATTCTGTGTCATTATTCAGAAAGAAAAGTTGTCCCTTAGGGCTTCTTTGTCACTGACCAGAACTGTAGCCTGTGACAGTATTGCTTTTGAGGGGATAGAAACCAAGTGCTAAGCATCCCACCCATCATTGTCACTGGTTCCAAAACAAGATAATTCTTCATGATTACTCAAGTTCTCTTCAGATGCATGATGTCACTGCATTTTATTAGGTCTCCTGCATTCTAGTTTTGATGTGCTCAAACTCATTCTACAAAGACCAGGGATGTTAAGAAATGTCTCACAAAATTAATCCTAGATAATACCTTAAGAAACATTTTTAAGAGAGCATCTGATGGGTGTTGGGGAAGGATCACACAAGAGTGGACTGGAGGAGAAAGCAAAACTGGAGGAATAACACAGATCAGGCAGTTTGAAGAGACAGGCTGTCCTGTGAAGGGCTGATTCAGCAAGGCTCCTGGTGAGGGCACTAGCACAACAAAGCAGGCAGTTCACTCAGTGTGCTGGGAAGCACCTACAGTGAGGGCTGGCCTTTAAAAGATTGGAGATTCACCAGCGAAGACTTCATTTTTAGCAGAGTCCAAAAGAAATTAGACGCCGAGATCATTCGAATTGAACTAGAACAGAAGCCAGTGGAACTGTGTGGACGAGAGGTGCTGAATGGAAAGGGACACAGGAGGGAGTGTTGTGTTCGCTCAAGATGCTGGCCTAGCAGTGCATCATTCTTTGTATGTGTATGCAGTATGTGTCCATATTCCTGTGAGTGTGTGCATCCAGCTGTGTGCACCTGTGTGTGCAGGCCAGAGGCTGTCACCAAGTGTCTTCCTTGACTGCTTTTAAGTGTTTGAGACAGGGTCTCTCACTGAACCTGGGACTCATCAATTCATCTAGGCTGACTGGCCAAAGAACCCCAGATGTGCCTATCTACATCTCCAAAGTGCTGAGAACACTGGCATGAGCCACTATGCCTGGCTGGGGATCTGAACTAGGGTTCTCATGCTTGTGTGGCAAATCGTTTATTGACCGAGCCATCTCTGAAGTCCCAGTTTCTCACTTTTGATGAGGTCCTTCCTCTCCTGTCCCCCTCTCTCCCTCTAGGTCCAGATCTTCCTGCCTCTCCCCTGTTCTTTCCTCCCTCCATTCTTTCTTCCCTCCTTCTTGCTCTTCTTGCTCTGCTTTCCTCCTTTTCTTTCTTCTTTCTCTCCCATTTCCTCCCATTGACTGTCAGCTTTCAGAGTATAGATCCTTACAAGAATCTGTTGGAAGTTGGGTGGGTATGAGTGGATAGGCCTGGGAGAAGTTGGTAGATGGATGAATATGATCAAAACAAAACATGAAATTCCCAAAGAACTAATGAGAATTCTCTTCAAGTAAAGTGTTTTCTCTCCAGGCAAAATCTGTGTATGTATAAGCCAAATTTGCCATTCCGGTTTTCTTTTCTTCTCTTTTTCCTTTTATTTGTGTATGACATGTACATGTACAGGTACAAACACCCACCTGGGCACATGTATGCTGAGGCCAGGGGAGGAATTCAGAAGTCCTGCTTCATCATTACCTTCCTTGTTCCTTTGTGACAGGGTCTGTCGCTGAGTCTGATGCTTGGCATTTGGCCACTAGACTAGCTGGCCAGCAAGCCCTGGAGATCTTCCTGCCCACTTGGGATGCTGCTAGCTAAGACTCCAAAAGGAGTCTAATGTTTTTGCTTAATTTCTGTACAGAAAGGAGAGCCAGAGTGCTCAGGCAGACCCTTTGTGACAAGGAATGAGTGATGCAGTGGATGCTGGCATTTTCTCCACTTGGAAGCCCATGTGCCAAGGCTAAGGCTAAAGGTAGCATGCTTACATGAAAGCACAGTGCTTCCTGTTCTTGATTCTTTCTCTTGGTGGCCCCATCCTGTCTGCTGTGGCTCTGAAACTGGCCAGCTGAAGCCAGTTTGGCTGGGAGTTCCCTAGGCCATATGGAAGCACTTCCCTTAATCACACTTTGTGTGAAAGAAATGTGGGAAATGAAGCCATGGCTCCTCTGAGTGTGCATCACCGAGGCCTACAGGGTCCACGAAGCTTCTAAGCCCAGGTCTTGCCAAGCAATCATTCCTGCCTTCCCCAGGACTCTCCTTGAGTCAAGACATGGCTAGGAGAGGCTATTGGCACAGCCTCCCCCTGGATAGAGTGCAGAAGGCTGCATACAGGATATCAGTTCCATCGTGCAGCAAGGCAGACACAAGGTATAAGAGCCTGGAGCCAAAGTCTTAGCTATGAGAAAAATCAGAAATGAATCCAGATACAACACACTAATTTCCTGTTCAGAGTCAGGTGGGGACTGAACTAACAACCAGCATAAATAGATTTACATGTTGGAAAAGAAGCTGGAAGCCACTCAAGTTCCAAGGGAGAAAACTCTGGTGGTCTTTAGTATAAAAAAAAATTAAGTAAAATGTTTTAAATGATGAAGCTGGAAAGATTGCTCAGTGGTCAAGAACACTTGCTACTCTTGCAGAGGACCTGAGTTTGATTTCTAGCACCCAATCTAGATGCTCACAACTCCAGATCCAGGGGATCCAAAGCCCTTATCTAACCCCTGAGGTAGACACACACACACACACACACACACACACACACACACACACACACTCTGATATGAAATCAACCTTAAAAATCTAAATGAATGATTTCAATTGACTAATAATTCTGTACATGTGTGGAGTACAATGTAAGTTTTGGGTTTTATTCGCTCATTTTTAAATAATGGCTTATTTTAAGATTTTTTAAAAATATTTTATGTTTATGGGGTGTTTTGACTGCACCACATACATGCAGTTCACACAGAGGTCAGCAAAAGGTGTCAGATGGCTTGGAACTAGAGTTAGAGATGAATGTGAGCTGCCATGTGGGTGCTAGGAATCGAACCTAGGTCTTCAGGAAGAACAGACAGTGCTCTTAACCACTGAGCCATCTCTCCAGTTCAATGTTTTGAATATATATATATATATATATATATATATATATATATATATATATGTCAAGGTAATTACATAAGAACAGCAACTAAGAAGCTAACACAGTTATCCAAGTATTGACACACATTTGGGGTCTTCCATATTTATCCCTTACTTTGGTCACTTGAGGACACACTGAGGCAAGTAAAGAAGCCCAGCTTGCCCGTTCTGTGTTCTTTACCCATTTTGCCAAGTGATAACTAATTTTATTGGTACTATGGCACCTAAGGCCAGACAGGGATGTCAGTTCTTCACTCAAGTTTGGTCATTGTGATGATAACCATGCCTTCGACATCCTGATGCTGACATTCCAGGCTGAGTGGACCACAAGGCTGTTTGACAGTGTAATGCATATGAGTTTTCCTCACCACACACTGCTCATTGCTACTTTGATTGGCACTTCCAAAGGTAACCTACAAACTTAACATGATCCATGGTAGGGAGACTGAATGTGGGATAAAGGATTTGGCAGCAGACAAACTGGTTTTCATTCTTCCCCGTTCTCTTTTCTGTTCTGCCTCCCTATTCACCCTTCTGTGGCAAGATTCTAATGATAATACTCTTGACATTGGATCTTTGGCTGGTGAATGAAAAGTCAAACAAAAGTTGTTACTGCTTTTTAAAAACTGTGTGTGTGTGTGTGTGTGTGTGTGTGTGTGTGTGTGTGTGTGTTGCCTGCCTGCATGTATGTGTGTACCACATGTGTGCCTAGTGCCTGGGGAGGTGGTCAGAAGAGGGTGTTGGATATCCGAGAATTAAAATTGTACATGGTTGTGAGCCACCATGTGGGTGCAAGGAGCTCAGTCCATGCTCTGTGCAAAAGTGTTCTTTAGGATTGAACTCCCTCTCCAGCCCCTCCCCTGACATTGCAACTTTAATAGATGGTTACTTTCTGTGACACAGAACAAATAGCTTGGAACTAGCAATTCAAAGTCAGTTCTTGCCTGGCTCATTTGCATGTTTCTGCATATCATCTAGCTTCCCATGGAGAGAAAGAAAAGTAGCATGTGGACCTTGTTGAGAAGGATTATCATAGATTATGCTTCCACGGCAAAGCAGGTAGACCATGAACTTCCCCCTTCTTTGTGAAATAATGCTGTGCTTCTGGTGAAATGCACAGCCCTTCCCAAAGTCAGTGTCATCTGACCTCCATAAGGTCCTATGCTGCCATTTGCCTCTTACACATTAAAGTACAATCACACTGGGTTTCTGGAAGATTCTAGAATGCCAAGGATCTTTCTACCTTGGTGCATTCTCTTTTGCACCAACCCATCCATGGCCTGGAATACGCTTCTTTAGTTTCTTAGCATGGCTATCAGGTTCTCATTCTTTGGGTCCAGCTGCATCTCAGAGGACATTCAATTGGCCTGAAGGCAGCCCATTTCTTTTGTTTAGTTCCTGCTTAGACTTTGTTGCAGAAAGTGCTTACTTCCCTTTGTGTTTAACTTGCATCTCACAGTAGGAACACTTTACAAAAGTCAGCATCAGGTGTGTTATGATGTCCATTTACTCCTAATGTTGTGCCAGTATCAAGCACAGCCTTGGAGCTCAATTAACATGGAACCAATGAGCGTTTACACTGAGCCAGGCGTGGTTCTGCTTCCTGCTATGATGTCAGTGGTGCTTGACGGCGTTGTGCAATAGGCTTTGCCTAGATGCCAAAGAGCACTGTAATAACTTCAGCTTGGCTGCCAGCAGTTGTGAGCACAGGCAAGATGCTTCACGGGCTGGGGCCTTGACTCTTTCATACTCACAGTGTGTTAGTACAGGGGAGTTCTGAGACCTTTACTAGGGCTGGGATTCTTTAAAATATATCTGCAGCTTATCCTTGTTTTTAAAAATAGACTCTGAGATTGAATAGGGGTTTGAGAAATGAGACTTATAATCTTACATGAAATAGTTTTCTGAAATTTTAATGAAAAGATTTTGTAGAGATGGCTTAAAGAGCCTGGGACATTTCTATGCCCCACCAAAGTGAGTTGGTGTGAAGTTGTTTCTCTGTCCTGAAATCTCCTTGGTTACTTGTGTACTTGTACAGTCCACTGTCAACACCTGTGAGCTAAGATTCTTATTAGTATCCTGAACTCCCTTCTTGGTGTGTTAGCTCTTTCCTTCAGTCCCCTTCACACTTAGGCCAACCCCTGACACCTGGTATGTTCTCAGAGAGAGGGTTAGTATACCACCAGACTTCCCAGGTTATTGCTAGGCACCTCTGGCTAACACTTCTGCTCTTCAGCCTCAGTTTCATTACTCAAGACAACTGACAAATTTAGTCTTGCGAGACACATAACTTCTTAGATGTCACATTCAGGCAGAAAAGAAGAGGTATAGTATTATTTTGTGGAACATCTGAGTAGAGGTTTGTATTGAACCCCAACACACACACTATTTAGGTAATAGAAAATATAGATAAGGGGTGTCTTAGGGTTTCTATTGATGTGAAAAAGCACCATGACCAAGAACAACTTACGGTGGGATGTATCTCAAGTCACACTCCATCACTGAGGAAAGTCAGGCAGGGACTCAAGGTAGGAACCTGGAAGCAGGAGCTGATCAGAGGCCATAGAGGGATGCTTTTCACTTGCTTACTCCCTGATGCTCTCGCTGGCTTTCTGGACCTACTTTCTAATTTGACTCAGAACCACCTGCTGAAGGGTGGCACCACCCACAGAGAGCTGGACCCTCCCACACCAATCATTAATAAAGAAAATGCGCTACAGACTTGCCTACAGGCAATCTTGTAGAGGCATTTTCTCAATTAAGATTCCCTCTTCCCAGACGTCTAGGTCTATGCCAAGTTGGCAAGACCAGTTAGCACAGGGTAAAGAAAAGTAACACGGACATATTTGAATAAAAGAGCATTTAGCAAAAACAGGTCCAACCAAAAGAAAAGATCTCTCTCTCACACACACACACACACTCATACACATACACAGACATGGACACACACACACAGAGCTTGGGCCGGGTCATAGGTACCTCTAATCAGGCTTTCTCCCTACACACTAGGAATAGAAAAGTAGATATATTGCTAACATGAGGGTTCTTGGAATACTTTTTCCTGTGTTATCTTGGAAAATATATATATATATATATATATATATATATATATATATATATATATATTAGTTGGGGTCTATAATTGCTACTTATTGAATCCTTATTTTTCCTGTACAATTTTGTTTTGCAGCAAGGTCTTATGTATCTGAGAATGATTTATACTCCTGATCCTCTTGCCTTCAAAACACTGGGATTATAAATGCATATCACCATACCCCAGTCTGTTTCCTGTGTATCTTGTGACTTAGCAAAGCCATGGTCCACAACAGGAAACTAGAGATTGAAAAAGAAATAAGAGAGAACAGTTGGGTTTGAGAATGATGTGTGTGTGTGTGTGTGTGTGTGTGTGTGTGTGTGTGTGTGTGTGTGTCAGTGGCTGCAAACTAAATCACAAGTCTATGTAGTGACTGTAAAATCAAAGAGTGGTGCCATAAGGAACATCTGTAGTGAACTCTCTGGGGCATAAGGTAAGTTGGGCTCTCAGAAGAAGAGTTAAAGGTGGAGTTTGTAGTTCAAATTCAGCTCCATGATGTTGGGCAAAACACTGAAACTTGAACAAATACAGTCTTCTTCATTGCAGAGATAGATTTCCACTAACACAAACATAGCAGCTTGTCTCAAGTTACTTAGTGTGGTGCCTGGAGGCATAACACATGCTCAGCCTCCCCCCAGCTTCTAGCTTCGATAAACCCTTTACAAATATTGCTTGTTGAATACTGAAGGCAACTTCTTAGAGAAAATATTCTTATGATTTCACGGGTGGACTTGAGGCAGTGAAGATAAGCAACTTTCTCTGGGCCACACACCAATTTTAGGTCAAGCTGCAGCTATTCCAGCCCATGTTGCTGGGCTGCAGAGACTGGGTTTATAACCTCCCAGTTCTATATTGCCTCTCTCTATAGTGTGTAGTATGAAAATGATGCAAATCCCACCCAAAGAATGAGAAGAAAAACCCTCGAAGATGGTGCAGCCATTGGCAGTATCAAGGATATCACAGGACAAATTTCAATGAGAAGGTTTGGGAAGAATTCCAAAATAATCAGCGTCCCGCAGGAACCATTGGCCGCCATCACCACCTCCAAATCTGAGTGTTCCCAGATGTGGGCTTCTTGCCAGCAATATGATGGCTTGGAACACAGGAGAGGCCTTTGCTTGGTGGGACACACTTCAGCCACTGGATTGTGTCACAATGGGATGGGTAGGATTTGATGGTGCCTCAGACTTGCTTGGCACCTCCACCTGTGCACCCATGCTGGGAGATTCCTGAAGGCTTCTCTGAGCCCACACTTGCTTTTCCTATACCAGCCCTTGCTTCAGCCTGATCCCAAACTCTAGGCTAGCACCAGACTCAGGGGGAGTTTACCAGGAGGCCTAGAAGTTGTCCATCCTTACAGGACAAATAAACCACAGCCAACAAGGCTTATACCAGAGTGAACAGCAACAAAAAGCAGAGACAAATGCTTTATATCCATCAATGATCTAAAATTTGTGAATGAAGTACTACTACATCTGTCTGTCCAACTCGGAGTATATCAAACCTCAGTATTATGGTTTGAATTTCAGCTGTCCCCTACCTCCAGAGTACACCAGGCTTGGTCACCAGCCTCTGGCTATAGTCACTGTGAGACAGTGGCATCTTTAGGAGGTGGGGCTTAGCGGAGGAGGTTAGGAGTTATGTCACAAGTCTGCTTTCTTTTTTCCTCCTTTCTTGAGACAGAATCTCACTGTGTAGTCTAGGCTGCCCTCAAATTGTGGCAGTCATGCTGCCTCAGCTTCCCTATTGCTAAGAATACAGGCACATAACACCTTGCCTCATGCATGGTCCTGCTTTGTAAGAGATATCAGGGCCCTGGGATCTTCTCCCTGCTTCCCTCCTGCTAGGAGTTAAGCGGTTTTATTCCACTGTATACACGGCACCATGATGTGCTCACCACAGTTCTAAGGCCACATGCTGGAACCACCAAATCCATGAGCCCAAACACAGCTTTTCTGACTACATTTATTTCCTATAGAGACAGAAAGCTAGCACAGGCAAACCTATATGAAGAAATGTACTTTTTGTATGGTATATGTATAAAAACCTGGTTGCAAAGCTAGACCTGAGAGCATGGTCCTGTGATCGGGAGGCTGATGCAGGAAGATTCCAATTGTTAAGCTAGTCTTGGATAGGCGTGAGTTCAAAGCCAGCCTTGATAACTTAGTGAGAGCTTGTCTTAGAATAAAAAGAGGAAGGCTGGGGAATCTAGCTCAGTGGTAGATGGAAGATTCTCAGTTCAATTTCCAGTACTAAAGATGATATAAGTAAATAAAATAAAGTGATTGTATTCTAGGTTCCAAAGAGTATCTAAAAAAATAAATCCCAATAAAAACCAGAAACCAGCAGAAGAGGCCTCTCCCTGCAGCTGCACCAGTTCCTCCCCTCCTGCTGCAGAGGCGCAAGGCTGCCTTTCTTTCCAAGGCTAATTAATCCCTCCATCTGGGCTCTGGAGTCCAGCCCCTCTGTTTCCTCAGAGACCTCACTCCACCCATCAGGCCCTCCCCTTTATCTTCCCTCCCTTTCCCATCAGGGCTTCATGGGACCAGGGCTTTCCCATCTTAAAAGTATAATTTTTAAAATGTGTCTATGTATACATGCCTATAGGTACATATGTACATGTCAAAATAGATGAGTGTATAACTTTATATTTAAGTGAAACGTGTTTTCATCATTTATTTTTTTATGACTATATCAAGAAAGTTCTTTTAAACACACTGGTCTCTATTCCTGCCCAAATCCTTTACCGACCTCTGCTGCCAAGTGTTTGAGAGATTGTTTACATAGGCTGTCTCTACTTTTTCATCATCGTTCATTCCACAGATCAGAGCCTCCCTACAGCTTGCTCCTCAGCATGGAAAGGCTTGTCTAAAACCCAACAGTCCCCTTATAGCTCCACTTGAAAGCATGTTAAAGCCATCCTTTAGGTCCTCTAGGCACTACCTCAGGCCTCTGCCTCCCACCCCCACCCCAATGCTTCTGCCTCACAGGATTCATACTTGGTCACCCCTCAGAGCTACACCATGACACCCATACAAGTCAGTGAAGATACAGTGTTGAAACACCTTGGTGATCTCATTAGGCCTCCCCTTCTGCCCTAGATGACCTTGAGTTTGCCCTGTTGGCCCTATAGGGTATTATGGTACAGCATCTTCAGCAGCTCTTGGGGCTGCCAGAGGAGCAGGTCCTCTGGTTCCAACCTGCCCTGCTGGGTCCAGATCCCTGAAGGTGAACAGGAATCTGCAGCAGGTTTCCTATGATTCATATATAGGATGAAGTGTGTGTGTGTGTGTGTGTGTGTGTGTGTGTGTGTGTGTGTGTGTGTGATGAAAATAGAATAGAAAGGGGACAGAGAGGGAGGGCATGATCTTAAGGGAAGAGAGATGGGGATGAGAAGGTACATGAGGCCATCCAGTTTTCCCAGAGCCATTTATTGAAGACACTTTCTACCAATGGATATTTTTGTCAAACCAACAACAAACCCAGGCAGTTGTGGCTGTGAGGGTTTAACTCTGGGTTTTCTTTTCTGTCCCCTCAAGCCACGTGTCTGTGTGCTAATTTTTTATTGTTTTGGATTCTGAGACAGACAGATTGGTCACTGAAACAAAGGACTCTGGGCTAGAGAAGCACTTGGATTTCAGGGTGCAATCACTCTCCCTAGAATCTGCAGAAGGGTGCCCTGATAGGATGCCCCCACTCCCCACCCCTGTTCCAAACTTCTGGTGCCTCTGCAGTCCACTCTGAGAGTAGCTCAGTGGGAACCCTAGAACCCCCCCAACCCCCATTAAACTGCCAGGGCCTCTGACCTGCATGGTTTCATATGAAAGTGTGGCAGTGGGGTGACACACTGCTCAAGGATACTACGGACTACATTTGTAGCGACACTGTTCACTCCAACTGATCTGCTCAAATAGGTTTTTTGTTGTTGTTTTTGTATTTTTTTACTCAAAGGAAGCTTTTGTTTTGTCTGTTCAAAAATACATTTTAAAACTGTTTTCCTTATATATAATATGCTACGTGTTTGTCCATAAAGTCCATACTACCCTGGCAAAGGAAACAAAAGTAGTCAACAGGAAATGTGATCCATCATAGTTCCAAGAAACTATACGGTAATCACATTGGTCACATTGGTCACATTGGTCACATTGGTGGTCCTTCTAGGCAGGAGTTGTAAGGGAGGTTGACCCTCCCCCCAGAGTCAGTACAGGACACGCCAAGACTCCGAATTCTCAGCACAAAGGAGAACTATTTCCCCGGAGAGGCAAGGGGGTGGGGAGGCTGCAAAGGCAGCTAGCAAGTAGGTGGTTATTTTTTTTTAATAATTTACATTTTATTTTATATGCATTGGTATCTTGCCTGCATGTATGTCTGTGTGAGGGTGTTGCATCCCCTAGAACTGGAGTTACAGACAGTTGTGAACCACCATGTGGGTGCTCGGAAGTGAACCCAGGTTCTCTGGAAGAGCAGTCTGTGCTCTTAACCACTGAGCCCTTTCTCTAGCCCCCAAACACGTTTTCTGCCAGAGTGGGTTTTTAAGGAAAAAAGGGGGAGTCTGTGCTAGGGGGAGTTGGTAAATCCTGATTACACATGTTAGACAATTAAAGAGTTTTGATTGTTGGACCTTAGTGTTTTGTTTCCAGAATGAATAAGTAGCCAAATAAAGGGAAGGACTTTGGGGATTCGCTTAAGAATATAATCTAGGGGGCTGGAGAGATGGCTCAGTGGTTAAGAGCACTGACTGCTCTTCCAGGGGTCCTGAGTTCAATTCCCAGCAACCACATGGTGGCTCACAACCATCTGTAATGAGATCTGGTGCCCTCTTCTGGCCTGCAGTATACATGCAGACAAAAAACTGTCTATAATATAAATAAATAAATCTTTAAAAGAATGTAATTCAGTTGTTTTTAGCAAGGGAGAGGGAAAAGTGACGGGCAAAACCTATCAGTACCATGTTTGCCATGTTTGGACCTGCTAGAAGCCCTTCAAAGATAAAGTATTTGAGTATGTACAAGATATATCAACAGTTCATGTGATCAAGTTGCCATGTTTTCATACACCAATCCTAATCAAGTCTGCTCTTTAGCAGTGCAAATGCTATCGATAGTTGCCTATATCACAGCTGTTTGCTATGCGTGTGTGTTTAACACATGCATGATGCATTGTGAGCCTTCCATACAAACAAGTGCTTCTGAGAGTCATGTGCACTCAGGTCATATAAAGTTTTTCCTGGGCTGGGGAGATGGTTCATCACTTAAGTGTTTGCTCTGCAAGCAAAAAGACCAGATCTTGGATCCCCAAGCCCCATGTAAGTGTCAGGTTGGTTTGGTCACACACCTATAATTTCATCGTTACAAAGCCAGAAAGGGAATTCTCAAAGTATGCTGGCTAGCAAGCTCCGGGCTTGATTGAGAGTCCCTGCCTCAAAGAAGAAAAGAGCCACCTAGGACGATTCCAGATATCAACCTTGAGTTTCCATGTGCACATGCACACATGAGTGTGTCTCCACACTTACAGAGATGGGTATACACATTCATACTAAACACACACACACACACACACACACACACACACACACACACACACACAACACACACACACACACACACACACACACACACACACACGGATAGAAGAAGAAATACTCTGCTTTTATTCACTGAGTTTTAATCTGTTGATTCACTTAATTTTTCAATATGAATAGAACTTGCTAACTAATAATATAGTTAGCTACTGTAGATCTTGCACCTGGGTTCAGTATTTATGCTGCATTTGCACTGTAAGCCTCATTTATCCATCACCCACCATTCTAGTTGTGTACAGAAAGTAAGCTGTAGGCATCACATTTTGATTCATGGGCCAGTCCTTTTCTTAGCTGTATTTAGTTTTTAAAAAAATCTCTTTGTTCTTTGTTTTTAAAAAGAAAGCATTTTCTTTTTTATGCCAATAGCATGCTTTTATTTATTACTATATCTCCAGAAAAGGAAAGGAGATTTCCAAATTATTTTCATGAAGCCATTATTCCCTGATACAAAAACAAACAAAAAAGAGATAAAGATATCAATAAAAGAACTCTCCCTGAAGAAAACAGAGATACAAATAACAAATGTTTAGCACAGTAGACTTGAAACTGAACTCACAAACACATCTAAAATGCTGCACACCTTGATAAAGTAGACTTCATTCTACAGACACAGGGCTGGTTCAACATATATAAATCAACAAGTGTGATCAACCATAAGAGGAGATCTAAAGACAGAAATCATTAGATGTAGGAAAATCTTTAACAAAACCCAATATCTATTCATTATAAGACTCTCAGAGAGTCTACACACACTGGGAGCCTATTTCAACACTTATCCCAGATCTAATCTCCTTGCAGTTTTAACATGTTCTTTATTGGATACTATCAGCAAATGGCACAAGAATTCTCCAGACCCTAACTGAAAATGTATAGCTATTAACATCTACCCAATACCCCCAGTTTGTGTCTATCTCCATTCTAATCCATGGGTTCCTTAAATATGATGTTTTAGATCTTCCTAACACATGTAGTCAATCAGCTTCTGGTGCCTAAGAAAACATTTTCTATGGTATTGACTTTGTGTTCTTTTTAGTTGTCCCACGGAATGCTCAGATGTGTCCGATTATTTCCTCTATTGTCAAATACTTTGAAATTCTCTCTGTGTCTCTTTCTCTGACTCTGTCTCTCTGTCTCTGTCTCTGTCTCTCTCTCTCTCTCTCTCTCTCTCTCTCTCTCTCTCTCTCTGTGTGTGTGTGTGTGTGTGTTGTGATATGTTTCCAAAAGGCAACCGTGTAATTGACAGCTTTGTTTTACCCTTCACCCTTTGCTTCAGGGTTAACAGATGAGAACTCAAGGTCCTTATGGGCCTTTCTGGGTAAGCATACATCCCTACATACATATGGTATCCCTACATACATGTGACCGCCCTACATACATATGGCCACCCACTCCTAGGAATATAATGGACATGGTTTTCCAGCTCTTCCACTGAGGGCTTCTGATAGTTGCCAGTGACCTCATCTAGCCTTGATTTTAAACAACAACTTCTGATTGTTTTGGTCAGCCTCCCATGGGGGAGGCTATTTGTACTGGGCAAGCTCACAGGTCAGATTCAGGCAGCTTATTGAGTGGGGTCTTCCAGGCAACTACCACACAAGCCAAGTAATGACCCCTGGGAATTGGGCTTCTAAGAAGCTCCAAACCCATTCCAACTCTTGCAGGGTCTGGCAAGCTGCTGGCCCTCACTCAGGTTAAGGGCTTTTTACAAAGGTTACTATGGGGGTAGAAAGCAGAGAAGAGAGAAATAAACAAGTTGATACCCCACAGTCTTTTCTGTTCTTACTCTATGTTTTTCTTGAGTAATTACTGCCCAGACTTTTGCAAGCCTTTGGTTAATTTCCAGGGCTTTGGAAATGCCAGTTACTAGAATGTTTGCTCACTGTCTGCTTTGCAGAAGTTCTTTCTCCATTGTTGGTTTGTTGTTGCTGTTTTCTTATCTCTTCAAATTAGTTGTCAAATAAGGCCAGGAGTTTCCTTGGGTATCTTTGGCATCTTTTTTTCTTTTGTTTTGTTTTTGACACACGGTCTCATTATGTAGCCCTGACTGTCCGGGAACTCTATGTAGACCAGGCTAGGCTTGAACTAGGAGAAATACCCCTGCCTGTGCCTCCGGAGTGAGCTCTGGGTGCAATTAAAAGGCACGCGCCACTATGCCTGGCTGTGCGATCTTTTAATGGACAAGCACTTGCTCTTTTCTTCTTTCCTCTTGACATTTTCTTGTTGAAGCAAATCCTCATTTATCATCTAGTCTCTGTTTTCCATGTTGCATTTCACAATTGGCTCAACACAGCCTTTGCTCTCTTTGTTTTGTATCTATTTGCATGAAATAGGTGGCTCCTGTTGGCGATCTCCCCTGGAAGTGCCATTTCCAAACCCTGCCGTCAGTGCACCAAGAGGTGACCCCTCCCTTGGCGCTGTCCTCTTCTGCCCCTGCCCCTGAGAAAGCCCATCAGCTCCTCCCCCTGAGGTGCTCAAGGCAACACCTACAGTTTAAGACATGGTCCCCCCACACCCCAACATGCCACATGGTTCTCCCTCGTGGTTTCTCCTCTTCCCCGGGATGACCCGGGAATGCTTTGCTCAGATTAAAACCTGGACTTTAATTCAGCCTTATCTGATTTATTTCGTCCTCAGAGAGACTTAATATCGGATACAGAAATTTATCAACTCCACCTGAAGACTTACCTGTGTACAGGTCTGCTGGGGTGAGAGTTCCTAGGAGCTGGTGTCTGTAGTTCCTAATGAATCATGTCAGGAAGCTCACTGCCTCTTCTTTCTTGTGGCTCTGTAGTTGCTGAAGACCTGTCATCTGATCAGGTTCATTTACATTGCTCACACACTCCTATAAGAGAAACGTCCGCCCATCAACTGTCTGGCTCTCCTGCAGTGTGGTTGGGATGGAAAGGCCTGACACATGCATTAGCCTTTTCTCTGCTTACCAACTCTAGAAATGAAAACTGGTTCCTAGCCAACAGTACTGTTCCAGTATTTCTTGAACTCGCTGCTTCCAATGTATTTTGTGTGACTAACTCTTCTGTAATCACTCTTATTAATGTTCAGATTGTCTCATGGTTGGTACCTGAGGAACCTTGACGTTAACTCCAGTCCTTTCAAACTGACTCCAGTTGTCTTCAAGAATATCCCTGAGTTCTCCAAGTTGCTGTGCCATGATGGCATAATGTTTATTTTTTGACTCAAACTGTGATTGGCTGTCTGAAAAGCCCCATTTTTTTTGTAGCACAGCCTGAGGACAAGCATGCTCACTGCTACTGCATTAGCTTGTGTTATGACTGTTTGTGTGCCTACACCAATGCATAATTGTAGCAGTCTTTCTCAGACCACCAGCTCCCAAAATGTAAGTAACATGGAGACTTTACTGCAGTTATGAATGATCAGCCTAGCTTAGGCACGTTTCTGGCTAGCTTTTTAAACTTAAATTAACCTGTTTCTCTTCATGTACATCTTGTCTGGCGCTTTGTACCTTTCATTCCGTGTGTCTTTGTGTCTGTCTGTCTGGTGACTGCCTGGCTGGCTGGCTGGCCCAAGACTTCTCCCTCTCCTCCTTCATTGTCTTCTCTCCCTCTCAAGCCTCGATTCTTCCTCCTCCTTATTCTTTGTGCCCACCAGCCTTCCCCCAACCAATCCATCTACTGCCTACTTATTGGCCATTCAACTTTTTATTAGACCAATCAGGTACCTAAGGCAGGCAAGGTGAAACAGCAACACATGTTTACATAATTAGACAAATTCAGCATAAACAAACAATACATCTTTGCCTAGTTAAACAAATGCAGAATAAACAAATGCAGGACACCTTTACTTAATCAGAGTAACATTCTGCAATACATAATGCTGTGCATTAACATAATATGCACTGTATTTGCATAATATATCACATAGCATTAAATACATAAATATCTTTAAATATATAACTAGATAATGAAATTTTTAAAAGCCATTTGCATAATATTAGATCTCTTGAACTTAATTTTTCTTTTTTATAACTACAGCATTTTAAGATCTTTTTCCCAGAATATATTTGCATATGTTATTATTTTCTAGTTCCATTGACAAGAATCTACAGGAAAAATAATGATGATGATATTTGTTTTTCCCTATGGGAATAATTTTAACTATTCACCATTAAGTCTGCCCATGGCCCCTAATGTTGTTTACCAAATTGAGGGTGTTTCTTCTATCCCTAGTGTTAATAAGACTGTATAGTCAATGCATACAGAATTTTAGAGAATGCTTTTTATCTATAGGGATGATTTTAAGCAAGCCTTTGTTACCCAATACATTGAGACATCTCTCAGTGCTGACCCACCATTCACTTGAGAACATATTTCATTTATTTGTGTGTGTGCTGTTCTTTTGATAGAGCTGAGGAACTATTTCTTTGTATTATTCAGTATTTTTATCTATAACTTTAATCAAATGGGCTCATATGCATCCATTTCTGGGCTGCCTTTTTTCTTATTTATTTGTTGTTTTTTTGTTTTCAGTGAGGGTTTCAGAGTTTCTGGGTTGCCTTTTACTTTGGTGAGGGTTTCAGAGTTATGTTGATCCTGAACTCGCCACTGACTCCTCTTGTTCTTTCTGTCATCTGGGACAGAACTGTTTGCTGAAGAACTGTTTGTTTGTTTGTTTGTTTGTTTGTTTTTAATAAAACTCTCCTAGCAAACTCTTAGGCCCTTGCCCTTTTGCTATTAACAGTTGTTTTTGGTTTGGTCTATCCAATTTAAATTTCGAGTTTAATTAAAAAGTATGTATCAGACTGAATATTATATAAAAAAAGCACATTTATTACAGAAAATTCAGAAAGCATGCGCTCATGTTCTCTTCCCTTTAGTTCTCAGTGTGTCTCAGAGACGATGGCCACCAGCAGCGGGGTGAGAGCTCCCCATCACATTTGGAGCACAGGGGAATTGAAATGTCTTACTGTTACTCACTAATGAGCAACCACACAATCCTCACACTCTTATGTGTACACTGTCATCTTCCCACTCACACACAGTATAGTGTAATATGTGCATATAATCTACTATTGTATGTATTGCTATAACTTACACATACATGAGAATGGACTTTTCTAGTATGAGATTATACTGTATGTGTTTATTATATTATATATGTATGTATACATAACTTATAAGTTTCTGTTTTAACCATTTTGTGTGTGTGTGTGTGCATATGTGTGTGTTAGTGCACTGTGTGTGTCAAGGGAATGTATGTGCTTATGTGTGTGTGGGGGGGATGTGTGAACATGTGTGTGTGTTGGAGGGATGCATGAACATGTGCATGTTCACGCATGTGAAGGCCAGAGATAACTTAAGGTGCCAGCCATCCACCTCTTTTGAGACAGCCTAGAGCTCACTGATTAGGCTATACTACTTAACCACTGAGCCCCAGGCATCCTCCTGTTTCTGCCTCCCTAGTTCCCAGACTATAAGCATATGCCACCAAAACTGGTGTTTTTTATGTGGGCGCTGAGAATTGAACTTAGGTTCCTCATGCTTGCAAGGACCCAATTGAACCATCCCCCAGGTCCACATCACCACCATTTTAGTCATTGTTAAGTTTTGGTTCAGGGAAACCATCATCATCACCTGTCTCTAGCATGTCCTTTATCTTTTAAAACTGAAGTTCCCTGTCCACTAAGCAAAAACTCATTATTCGCCCCCACACCTGAGTAACCCACTTTCAGTTTGTGTGAACTTGATCTGTGTCCTTTTACAATTGTTCTATTTCACTTAGTGTAGTTTCTTCCTGGTTGATCCATGTGAGAGATGTGTCAGAATTTACTTTACCTGCAGGTGAAGCATAGGTGTCATTATGTGGGTGGCCACCTGCCTCTGCCTTCTGGCTACTGTAGACAATGCTGCATGAGTGTGGATATACAAATACTTGTGTGAGTGCTTGCTCTTGGTTCTCACAGACATCTACCACGAGGCAGAACCACTGGTCATATGGTTGTTCAATGTTCTGAGGAACTGCTGGTATTTTAATCCACTTACTCACACTCATGGGTCTTTAGGTCATGAGATTTTACTACATCTGTCTTGTGTTCTTTTCTAGGGGAGGAAAATGTGATTGCAGTTCCTTTGGGAAGTCGAAGTGTGAGAATTACTGTAAAAGGACCTGCCCGTCTCTGTAAGTAGAATCTCACCTTAGCATGATACAAAATTTCCCAAAATCAACATCAGACAAGCAAACAAAAAAAACCACTTCCTCGTTTATGATGGGGATTTCATCCAAGATACTCAAACAGTCTCTGTCTCTAGGAGAAATTTTAAATATTTTTTGAATTGGAATTGAATTATATCTCTCTGCCTCCTCCCAGATAATCTCCTTCAAACCCTTCCTGTGTTCCCTCCCACTCTTTTTACTTTGATTATTAATGGTGTGCGCGCGCGTGTGTGTGTGTGTGTGTGTGTGTGTGTGTGTGTACTATGCTTTAGGTTGGAAAGGATATCAACTTGGGCTTAATCTCCCCATGAGAGAGAAAATCAAATTGCATGTAAAATAGTACAAGAATTCAAGGATCTTCTAGGAGTGTCAGAAGTTTGGGACTAAAAGAAAAAAAAAAAAACAATTAAAGACCTCATCAATGACCTTTGATCTGGAAGGACAAGCTTTGCTGCTGATTTATCATGGTTTCCAGTCCAAGTGTTAGTGAAAACTGGTAAAGGGTTCGTGGGAGCAATATGGAGAGTACCAACAGAAGTGCAAGGGAGGTGTCTCTTTGCCAATATCAGATGGTGTTGCTTACCTTAGGAGTGTTTGGTTTCTTAGGATGTATAGAAGCTAGACGTGCCATGGGTTTCCTTCCTGTCTGCCATGGTATCCTTATAGCCTCAGGCTACCTTAGTTTCATTCAGAAGACAGTAAGTCTCAGGTAGACTGGGCTCTAAGCTTGGAGGAGTGTATTGGGTTTAAAGGCTTATATTTATTATTTTAAATTATGGGCATATTTAGGGGGTATGTGCATATAAGTGCAGGTCCCCGAGGAGGCCAGTGGTGCCCAAACCCCCGGAGCAGGAGTTGCAGGCAGTTGTGAACTGCCCAGCATGCCTTCTGGGAGATCCTGAGCAAGAGCTGCCCATTGTCTTAACCACTGAACCATCTTTCTACCCCCAATTGTTTGAATTTGACTGGCTCTGCACATACAGAACAAGAGACACTACCATGAAGTCACACAGTCAAGGTCACTGAGTTAAAATACTCTTTGGTTGCCTTTTCTTCTAGGCTACCACCATAGATTTTTTTTTTTTTTTGACCATAAAAATTTCTCAGGGCCAGAAGAATCTCACAGTTTTGGTAGTATGTATGCTTCTCCACCTGGAACTAATATTTCGCACACAAATACCCTCAGAGAAACATTTTCAAGAAAATGGTGATGTACAAATATTTCAAGTCATCATCACACTAAAATCTTTTGTACACAGTGTGTGTGTATACAAGTGTGTGTGTGTGTGTGTGTGTGTGTGTGTGTGTGTGTGTGTGTGTGTGTGTGTATGCTCACACAGGGGTGGGAGTGTTGAAGTCAGAGTTTGATGTCAGGGGTCTTCCTGAGTCACTCTTCACCTTATTCTTTGAGACAAGGTCCTTCTCTGAACCTGGAGCTCAACAATTGGCTGACCTGGCTGGCCAGCAAGGCCCACAGATCCAACCATCTGTGTCTCCCATGCTAGGTTTACAGGCACTTGCTGCTGCAGCTATTTGTTTTTTTTTTTTTTTTAATGTGGCTACTGGGGATCCACCTCAGGTCTTTATGCTTGTGCAGCAAGCGATTGAGCAATCTCCACACCATAAGCTCTTAAGGAGAAATTCTCTAGCCCCTTAGGATTGACATTAGTGAAGCAAGACTATCCTTGATGTGAGGCATTGGAACATTGTTTTAGAGACCTGTTTTGTAAATGGCTTGAAACTCTTTAGCACTCTGCGGGGTCAATTCTTCCTCCTTGTAAATTAAAATGTGACACTTAGACACTAGCAAAACTCATCCCAATTGAGTTCTGTGAATCATCCCAGTAATAAAATTGTGAGATGTCATCTGGACTAGAAACTATAAAAAGCACCAGGCATGTGATGCATACCTGTAACCTCAGAATATAGGCGATGGAGTCAGAAGGATTGGGTGTTCAAAGACAGCCTTGGATATGTGAGACTCTGTCTCAAAAGATCCCCCCAATCTATGCATATTTACATAAGTTAATACTGAATAAGTAAAGTACTAAATATCCATAGCAACATTTGTCCTGCTAGTCTTCAAATGAGAACAATACAGATATCTATCAATTGTTGAATTAATAAACTAATCAGGACACATATGGAATATTATTTGTTGATAAAAAGGGAAGGCATTCTGATGAATGCTACAATGTAGGTAGATGATCCTTGAAAATAATGAGTGAAAGAAGCCAATTTCATCTTATGTCACCCAGTTCCATAAGATGAACTATCTAGACAGAGAAAGCTGCAGAGACAAAAAGTAGGTGGATGATTTCCTGGCTAAGGATGACATTTTATTTGGAAGTGACCAAAACCATTGCAATCTTATTCTGTGGTGAAAATGCTGAGCATGAATAAATAAATAAATAAATAAATAAATAAATAAATAAAGTATTTTGTATAGGTGACTAGGGGCTGTGAATTAGCTAAATAGTAGTGTGAGGCCCTGGTTTCAACACCAAGTACTGGAAAGGGAGGCAAACACACCATGAAGAAAGAAAACAACTGAGAGGTCTCTATGGCATGACAGTTAGATATCAACAATAGTTTAAAATGCATTTTTAATGTGTTGCCCTAATGATATTGATGGCATTTCCCTAAGTTCAGTTTCAAGATTATGGTGATGTTTTGAGAGAAGGTCTCACCCTGTCTTCCAGGTGGTCTTGGAACTCCCCGTGTAGCCCAAGCTGGCTTGTAGCCCAGGCTGACTTTGAACTTGGGCTAAGCTTCCTGCCTCGGTCTCCCAAGGCCTGGTTTGCCAGTGTCAGCCACTATGTCCAGCTTTAAGAGATTTTTTAGATATAAAAACAGAGTAAGCAATTCAGTAATCAGAACAAGTATGGACAAATACCCCGGGGCCTCCTTTCCACGAGCAAGCATATGCAGGCGGATGAAGCCTGGCTTTGTACTGGAGACTGGCACTGTTCTGGAGACCAGGTTTCAGAAATGCTCCCACTTCTCCAAGCGACAGATCTATTGCTTGGAGTTTTCCTCTTCTGAAGCCCCACAGGCAGCCCTGGAAGGCTTTCTGAAAGCCACCCTTCTCCACTGGCTGCCTTGCAAAGGACTTAGTTTACATGTCTGAATTTCACAGTACAGAAGGGGTTTTGTTTTCTTGTTTTATATAACCATTTATTTTTTATTTTTTTAAAGCTGTATTTTTAAAATCAAGCTTATTTTGCAGTAATAAATCATTCTTTGAAGGCCTGTAGTAACTACAACCTTCCAAGTGGCTGCAGTTTTGAAAACTGAGAATGCTTGGTACTGTTAATTTCAAGTCCCTTTGTTGTGGAATGGAATTTAATTATAGAATGAAAATCTTAAAAATCTGCCTAGAGCTGTTTAGATTCTGAATTTCTAGCATGTTCTAATCCTAGCCACATTATTGTAGGGAACCCAGAGCCCCTGATTCTCCAGTCATGCGTTCCCTCCCCAAATGCAAGCAATAAGAAAGTTCATGCAAAAGCAATGTGATTATAGCAAAACTTTGGCATTAAATATATTTGACACAGCTGGTAAGATGACTCAGAAGGTAAAGGTTCTTGCTGCCAAGCCTAACTACCTGAGCTCGATCCCCAGGACCCATGTGATAGACAAGAAAGCTACCACACCAGCACCACTCCAAAAAATAAGTAAATGTAATTTTAAAAATATGAAAGGCCTGGAGAGATGTCTTAATGTTTAAGAGTGCTAACTACTTTAAGTTTGGTGCCCAGCATGCACATGGTGGCTCATAAACCTGCCTTTAAGTCCAGCTCCAGGTCATATGTCCAATATCCTCTTCTGGCCACTTTGGGAACTGCACTCATGGTAGATAATCTCTCTCACACACATTTTTAAATTTTTTTTTAAAATTCAAAATAATAATAAATCAAATGTTTCACTAACAATAACCTGAAAGATCAAGATGCCATAGGCCCGAAACCTCCACCAACTGGCAGAATACAATTTCATGCCAGGTCCTGTCTCCGAGCATGAAAAGAACCATGGGCACAATATATAATGGCCAAACGAAAGCAATGCTGAGCAAAACAGGCACACACAACAGATATGCATCTGCTGTAGGCACATGCTTGGTGCTATAGAGCTAACTGTAAGCCCTCATGTATAGCTAGTTAAAGCCACCTAAGTATTTTACTGACCTCCACAGTCTAAACAAATCTCTTGGTCACCTGATTCTGCTTCTTTGCAAAGCTGATGTTTTCAGTGTAAGTCCTTCAGTTAGAAACATTAATTATTTTTAAATCCAAAGCCATTGTTTTTTTTCCTTCCTTTCTTCCTCTCTCCCCCTTTTCCCTTCCTTCCTTTCTTTATTTCCTTTCTTTCTTTCTTCCTTTCCTTTTTTTTCTTTCATTTCTTTCTTCCTAGTATGGGTTAAAATACTTAAAGTTGTCCTTATAGGGGCTGGAGACCCAGATAGACAGTTAAATTACTACTCTTGCAGAAGACCTGGATTCAGTTCACTACCCACACTGCAGCTCACTCTCCTGTAACTCCACCTCTAGGGGATCTGATGTCTCCTTCTGACCTTCGATGGTTCCTGCATGCATGTGGTACATATACTGTCATGTGGGCTCATGTACAGATGCATACATGTAAAATAAGTTTATTAAAATGTGCAATTACAAATGAGCTGCAAAGATCTGGGCACATGAGAAGGCTTCAGTTCCCAATGGCACTTCCTGCTGTGTGAGGCTGCTTGCCGGTCCTACTGGCTCACTCCCCACCCCTCCCTCACTGTGGAGATTGGAGGGGAAGAATTAGCTGGGTCATGGGCTGTAGAACACAGAAGCATATCATCTTCCATAATAGCAGTGGGATGGTTATGGACACCCTGGAGCTTCCACCTTGCCACCTGCTGTAAATGTCACAGAGGGCTCTGTGTGAACTCAGAGCTAGAGTATCACCGTGCAGCTATCCTGGGCATCAAAAACAAAACTAATAGAAAGTCTATGCTGTGGTTCAGGACACGGGTGTCTTCCCTTGCCCCCAGATCACCTTCCTAGATTCCCACACACTCTTGTGGCTGAGTTCCTGGGAAATATGGAAAGTTGTTATTTAGCACTGTGGTGAAACAACAGCTACCCCAACCAACACAGCACACATTTTACCACCTGTTCCTGGTTTGGGTATTGTGCCATAGATTACCATGGACCAGATGGGAGAAGACTACATAGGATGTCTCTGTACAGATTTCCATGAATTTATATTTACTTCAGAAGAAACAATATTTTAAAGCAAAACTGAGATTATGTCTTTTGAATGGGTAGTAAGAGACACGGCTTCACTCAATCTGTGAGTTTAGGTACATCATGAAAAAGTATAAACTAATAAAGGAAATGTTTCCAAGAACTTGAGTAGACCTATGTGGGCCAAAAAAAAAAAAAAAATCCTTGCTAGCCCCTAAAAACTTCACATACCTGTTCTTCCAACATGAGTCAATACCATCAACTGAGTAGATAGTTCTATATTTGTTGATCACACATAATGATACTGCACTTAGTAAAAAAAAGTCATTTGAAATCAATGTCTTTAGGATTGTTCTCATATTTAAATTTTATTTTTAAATTTTCAGTTATTGAGTCAAAAACACTTCAAGGAAACAGAGGAGAACACAGCTTCAACAGTCCTGGGGTTTTTGTTGTAGAAAATACAACGATAGAGTTTCAGAAGGGTGCCGACAGACAAATCTTCAAGATTCCTGGACCCATGATGGCTGATTTCATCTTCAAGGTAGATAAATCATCTCCAGAGCATCCTATTTAAACACAGCAAGGGTGTTCTTCAGGGAGCCAGCAATGATTGTGTTCATACATAGTGTGTGTCTGTGTTTCCATCTGAACAGGTCAATCCCATGAACTGTTCTTCCCTCTCAGGTAGAAACTTTCAGGATTAAGAATCAGTCTTTGTTCTTACAGTGGGAGATAATTTCATATTAATCACCCCCAGGTGCCCCACTCAGTTTAAATCCACAGGGAGTTTGGTGGAGATGGGTAATGGCTAAGTACACCATATGTGCAAGAAAAGGACAGAGCAGGGGTCATCCCTGGGCTTCCTTTGATGGCGCTGCCCCTGCCATCCTCAGCCCTGAGAGTGTGTTGTACTGCAGCATCTGATTCAAGATCAGGTTCAGATTTGATGAAGAGTCCTACTCTAGCACCCTTTCAGACGGTGTCTTCTCTGGATCCCTGAGCCTGCTTCTCTCTCTAGGTAGAGTTGAGGCCATCTTCCCTTATATAAAAGAATTAAGTATAGAGGTCAATCTATTAAAACTAATCTGTTATATAAGAAAATTTCTGAGGAATGAAAGAACAAATGATAATCCAGTGAGTTAAGTTGTCCTTCATTTCCAGAGGTATCATCCAAAATTTAGTAGGATGAAAATTGCCCTGATTGCCCTTATACCTTTATAAGGAGAAATGATATTTGTTGTTTTCTATTTGTTATAATAACAAAATCCTTGACAAAAGCAACTTAGACTGGAAAGAAGGAAGGGTTTGTTTTGGATTATAGTTTGAGGGTAAGCCTATCATGGCAGGGGAAGTCATGGCTGCAGGGTCATGTGGTAGCTGACTGACCACATCTGCAGTCAGGAAGTAGAGAGAGAGAGATTAACACTGGTGCTGAGCAAGCCTTTCCTTTTTTATATAGTCAGGACCCTTATCCAGATGGGTCTTTCTATCTCAACCCAGTCTAGAAACTCCTTCACAGGCATTTGCAGAGGCTTGTCTCCTAGATGAGTTTAGATACTTTTGAAATTAATCATCACACACAGCAAAAATCCTCGAAACCTTAAAAAAAAAAAAAAAAAAAAAACCTATGCTCTTTGTTTTCAACTTTCAAAATACTAATTGGACAAAAAATGTTTTATGGAGGCATTGGTTGTGCTACCAGAGAGATATGTAGAGGGCTGATTAAATCTGTGACCTGATCTGTATCTTTCGGGCTCAACTTCAGCCTTCAGTGTGACCAGCTGAGGGTTAGCCGCCACAGCTTTGCTTTGTGTGGGAGCATTCCTTGGCTGGGGTCCTGGACTGTGCATGGTGAAGGGTGCTGGGCAGCAGTAGCTGCCTCCTTCCTGCTTCCTGACTGTGGATGTGATGTGACCAGCTGCTTCAAGCCGCAACCTACTTGTCTTGCCTATTGTGACAGATCGTACTCTGGAACTGTGAGCAAGGACAAACCCTTTCTCACTGAAGTTCCCTTTGTCCGTGTTTTGTTATGGCAGTAGGAAGGGAAACTAAGATGATGATCAATGCTGGAAAATGAAGACATTTTTTAATATAAAAATACCTGTTGTTAATATTTTTCTGCTCTAAAAGTGGAAGGGATTTGACAAGTAGCTGGCTTACTCTATGCTAGGTTGTGGCTTCACTCTCTTGTTTGCCATAGTCCGAATTTTCCCCAAATGCATCCCTCACATTGCATTAAAGGAACAGGTGTCTGCTGCCATTCAACCCGTTCCAGGCATCTTTATCTTCTGTATGGCTTCCATAGGTATCTGTCACTCCTATGTGAGATCCTGAAAGCATCAACCCCAAATTCTTCTCTCACAGTCACATTGCCCAGAGATTTGGAGGGAGCCGTGATTATCATCTCTTCTCTCTCTGGTTTCTTCCTGTAGCATGGAGTCTATGCTTTCCTTGCAGTGCTCCTGTTTGATTCTCTCTCACCCATAGATGCAATACTTTTTCCTTCTAATTGCTAAGAGAACTGATAGTCTCATTGAGTCAATACAGAGGGCTTTGACTGAATGAGAGAGAGATTGAATAGAGGAGATATCCACAAAGAATAGTATTTCAAGATAGTGGTTATAGTATCAGCATGGATCTATCTTGAAGGGATCATGTTGATTCTTTGTACAAGATCACACATAATTATGAGCAATAGATGGCTTGTGGTGTGGGTGCATGTGTGTGTGTGCTCATACATATAGAAGCCTGAAGTCCACCTGGGCTGTTGTGTGTGTGAGTGTGTGTGTGTGTGTGTGTGTGTGCGCGCGCACAAGAGCACTCATGCAGGTAGAAGCTGCAAGTCCACCTGGGCTGTTGCTCCTTAGGAGTTTTTTTTTTTTTTTTTTTTTTTTTTTTTTTTTTGCCTGTGTTTTAAGACAGTCTCTCATGGAAACCCAGGGTTTACAGATTAGGCTAAACTGTCAGCCCTGTGAACACAGAGATTCTCCTGTTCTGCCTTTGATTGTGGGATTACAAGTGTGTGCCAGTATCCCCAGGTTTTACTTTAAATGCAGGCACTGGATATCAGATTCAGGTCCTTGCATAGCAGGCACTCTACCAACTGAGCTATCTTTCCAGCCAACAAACCATTTCTATGAGACATGTATCTGTGCATGGACAGTCCATGTGTGTGTGTGTGTGCATACATTTGCAATACTGAGGAGCACATCAGAAAGTGAAATCCCAGGGACCATTGCAGAGGGGACATGTGTTCTGAGAAAGCGGCCTTCGGTGCATTTATAGTATATGTCTTAAAATAATTTTTAATACTATGTATTTACATAGCACTTGCACAAATAAAAATTATCTCTGATGTTCTTAACCAAATATGCACTTACCTCTTAACAGAGTGCGACTTGACACCATGCTCTTTGCACCCCGATTTAGCAGTCCCCTTGTCCCCTGTCTCTGAATCCTGGCTCTTTCAGACTGAATAAACAGCTCTGGACCTCAGCTTTGGCGTCTGGAAAGCTTTGGGGCCCTCAAGACTGAAAGGGTTGTTTAAAAGTGTATTTATCAAAGAGGGTGTTACACACAACTAACTGTGTATAAACAGACTGTCATTTCCATGCCTACAGCCATTTTCTTCCACGGCTGTGGTGTGCTTGGTGGGAGAGAACCTGGCAAAGTTGGAGACATTAAAATGAAGTAAGAACGGCTCCAATGTTGTTTTTCTCTGACTTGGGAGCTTGTCCAAATAATGTGGGTTTCTAGGAAATATCCTTTTCCATCAGTCACTCCCCCCCCCCCCCCCCCCGCCGCTCCATTCTGAGCAGTGTAGTGCTGCCCAGCTGTGCTGTGGCTGAGGTAAGGAACTCTTTGCTTACATCCATCTCTTCCTGGACCATCACAGGATCAAGCAACACCTGGATTTTGCTTAGAGGGTGGGGGGAAAAGTCCACCTGGGGTTACTGGTGACTATTCCCTGCATTTCACTGTACCCCTTCCCATCTCACTCAGTGAAAAATATCTGATATAAAGATGGTTTCCACCTAAAAGAGAACTCTGAGGCAGGGGCCTCAGGCTACCTACTTCATGCTACTGCCAGCACAGTTGTCAGTGTTCTGGGCTATGTTTGTCTTCATAGTTTATGTCATGGATTTTATAAACCTGGGGCTTGTAAATG
The DNA here is from genome assembly GCF_003668045.3 of Cricetulus griseus. NCBI lineage: Eukaryota > Metazoa > Chordata > Mammalia > Rodentia > Cricetidae > Cricetulus > Cricetulus griseus. Next base: position 115,085,275 of record NC_048596.1, on the reverse strand, counting down.
AGCTGTTGAAAACTATTGTACATGTGACATGTCCTTCACCATGAGAAAAGAAAAATTCTGTTTTTTTTTTTTTAATTTTAAGATACTATTTTCATAGCTAGATTGTCCCAGGGAACTCTGCCCTTTCTTCTTTCTGTGGGTTTCTCACTGTGTGATCTTGTTTTCCTGAACAACACTTTCTCATGGTGGCTCCAGCTCCATCTCTTTTGCAGTGGGGTGATTTACCCTGGAGCATATGAGGATTTTGTCCTGCAATATGTGTACCTGGCCACCAGTAAGCAGTAGATACTCTTGACCAAGTAATTGCTGTTTGGGTCAGTTGCTGACAGATGAATTATAGGCACTGGTTACCCAGTGGGAAATTACTTAACATAGGCATCTGGGAATAAATGTTTGGGAATATCAAATTGGAGTGTATTTCACTGAGATTGCTTCTGAAATAAAATTGAATGACTCTGATGAAGATACATGCTTCCATGGTAGAAGCTTCTCTGGGAAACCTACACCCATTGTCAGGGGAGAGAAAAAAAGCTTTTGTCTTCTTTTTGGCCTGAAATTTTCCCTTTGCAAGCTGTCATTTGGGAGGAGTCATTTTGTTCAATTCAGATATTTTCTGTTCCTGTAGGTAAACACTTTCTGTTGCTTTTCCATGTGTTTTCAACCATACAGCCTGTCTCCAGTTTCCTCCCAGGCAATTCTGATACCTTGTATACTGTCTCCTCACGTTGTCTCTTGTCTCGCTTGTCTAGAGAATTAGGATGGTTTATCTAACTGCCTGTTTCCTTTCTGTGGTGGCTGCACCATGTGGTGGCAGCAGTAATGAAATCCACATATCCCCAGGTGCTTTAGAACACAGTAGGGGCTCTGTGTGTGTGTTGTTTGTTTTGAGACAGGGTTTCTCTCTGTACCCTTGGCTGTCCTGGAATTTGTTTTGTAGACCAGGCTGGCTTAAAACTCAGAGATCTGCCTGCCTCTGCCTCCCTAGTGCTGGGATTAAAGGAGTGTGCCACCACTGCTGGCTGAGTTTCTCTTGTCTGTGGAGGGAGGTCACAGGTGGGTATATGCATGTGCCATGTTGAGAGTGGAGGGCAGAGGACAATTTGCGCGAGAACTAGAGTTAGTTCTCACCTTCTACTCTGCGGGTCCTGGGAATGGAACTCAGGCTTCCGGGTTTGTTGTCTGGCGGCTGACCCATTGCACTCCCTCTATTTGAGTTTCTTCAGTGAAGCAGCAAGTGGTTTCTAGTGTGCTTGTTTTTCTTTCACACTCAGTTTCCTGTTGGTTTGTTTGCTGTGTGGCTACAAATGACCTTTAATTCCTCAACCTTCTGCAGCCACCTCCCAGCTGCTGCCATTGCCATTTGAGTCACAGCCCCAACAACTCCTCAATCTCACAATCATCTAAGAGACTGGTTAACATAGTCTTCCTGCCATGCTGATATTTTCAGTTTGAAGTACGGTGGAGGTGTCCAGGGGATTGAGTAAGTATAGAAATCCCAGTGAACCATGGCCCCAGGGAGCATTTTTCTTTATTATTACAGTGTTTCTCTTGAAATAGAAAATCCATTTTCTCTGCTAGTTACAACAGCCAAAACAAAACTAACAATGTAACACAAAGCTCATCTCAGGCATTCTTAACCTATTTCTTCTTCAGTACCACTCCTGTTGGCCAGCTCTAACTACTTGGAATGAGGGAGCAGGTGGCTGTAAATAGGGAATGTGGCAGCTTCAAGTGCATTTGCATGTATAGTGCTTGTTAGTTTCAGCCATGGGTTCACATGGCAGTTGGTGATACCCAATGTATTTCTCAGGGCTCTCACTTCTCCCCTGGGTGGGAAGAGTTCCTGAAGCAAGGACCAGAGCAGTTAACAGGAAGCAGATTAATGGAGGCAGATGGAGAGTTGTCACCTCTCCTCCAGTCCTGTTTACGTTTTCTCTGCAATGGAATACAGAGTTATCGGAAGCGAATGACCTTGTAGAATGAGTTGTGAGTCTGAAGACTAGGAAAGAAGCACTAAGTATTTTCTTGAAGAACTGGAGGTAACAGGCTATGGGAAAAATTGCATGGTTCCTTGAAGTCCCTGGTGTCTATTTGAGGTTAGTAGGATTGGGTTTTTTTTAAAGTAAGCTTGTGACTCAGCATCTTGGAACATGCTTGCAATACTATTAATTAACAGGTGGAGGCAGGAGGATTGTAAGTTTGAGGCTAACTTGGACCCTAGTATAAGTCCCAGAGTAGTCTGGGCTATAGAATAAGACCTGTCATAGAACAGAACAGAATAGAATAGAATAGAATAGAATAGAATAGAATAGAATAGAATAGAATAGAATAATTTATTGGTTACTTGTCTAATTTTTTTGTTTTATTCTAATCATCCAGAAAGTATCTCTAGTGTGTCTAGACACTAAATTTTAGTTGTGCTGATCATCTTTTCTTAGTTTTACTTTTCTGTTTATACACATTTTATCCATGTTTATTTCTTCTATGGGCTCATTTTCATGTTGTCTCTTGAGTTTCTAGAGCTGATTTTTTTTTCCCTGAGACAAGGTTTCTCTGCGTAGCCCTGGCTGTCCTGGAACTCACTTTGCAGACCAGGCTGGTCTTGAATTCAGAGATGTTTGCTTGCCTCTGCCTCCTGAGTGCTGGGATTAAAGATGTAGAGCTGAATTCTTAATTCACTTCATGTTCATAGTTTTCTCTACTGTTAGTTTTCCTATAAAGAAGTTCTTAATTTGTTTGCAGTGTGGCATGTCCATTTTTACTGCCTGTTTGTGGTGTGGTATATACATCTTTACTGCCTGTTTGCAATGTGGAATGCCCATCTTTATAGTCCTTGTGGTGTGTCATGCCCGTCTTTCCTGCCTGTTTGCAGTATGGCATATCAATCTTTACCATCTTTTACAGTGCGGCATAGCCCTCTTTGCTGTTTGTTTGAGTGTGGCAGCCCCTTGGTGCTGTTTGTGTCCTGGATAAGAAATTGTTGCCTCTTCCTAGTCATAGAGACATTGTTCTGTGTTGCTTCCTGGGGCTTTGCTGTTTTACCTTTCCCATGGACTTGGTTTTGTATATGCTGTGAAGTTCAGTTAATGTTTCTTCCAGTGTGACAATCTCATTGACACAGGGTCACTGCATGGAGAACCCTCTGTCCTAACCCTAAGTCCACTCTGTATAGGTGTATTGAGGGATTTTGTTTCATGGGGAAAGTTATTCTAATATCAATGTGACTTATCTACATGGTATTCAAATAAGTCTTAATGTCTGTTCTGAAGGCTCTAGCTATGTTTTTGAAGATGACCCTTGATATTCTTGATTCTGAATTTCACTGTCAATTTTGAAGTCAGTTTGTATAAAACTCCTTGGGGGAGGTGGAGGCACAAACTGAGGGGTGGATGTTGTATAGAATTCTCAAAGAATAAATTTTAAGAATTAAATATAAATTAATAAATGCAAATGTTTTTCCAAACAAACAAACAAACAGAATTCTTTGGATCTGTTAATCTCTGTAAATCAGCTTCCAACACTGTCCTTCTAATCCATAAATATGGTGTCTCCACACTTCAGTCTGGTAACTTAAAATTTCCCTCAGTATTTGTGATTCCCAGCATGTGTGTCTCATGGGTCTTGCATTATACTTATCTCCATTGTTTGATGCTTTGATGTGTTTACGAATAGCTCTTCCCTCTTTTTCTATATATCTGTGTCTAGCAGGTGACAATCAAACAGACTTTTATAACGCATTGTGTTCTTACTGTAGTCATGTATCGTTGCTGGTCATTTGTGTGTTCTTTTAAAGTATACCTGTATAGATTGTGACATCTGTATAATGATAATTGTGGCTTTCCTTCCTGTCGTTTTGTGTTTTCCTCTCATCGTGCATTATTTGAGACATGTGATACAATGTTGAGCAGACATGAAGACAGCAGCCTTCTTTCTGATGCCATTTCAGGGCTGAACGCTCTGTGCACAACTTATGCGAAGTTTGCTGTGGAATCTTCTGAGATCTTACCTGATGGAAGGAGTTTGGTTTCATTATACTACACAAGTGTAGATAGAATTTATCAAGGCTTGCGGTGTCTTTTAAGTCAATAGTGGGATTCACCCCCCTTTCTCCTTTTGTTCTGACTCAAATGCTAAACCATCTATGTTTTCTAGTATAAGCACAATTCAGGCATCATTATATTTTAGAATTTATTATTATTTTATTATTCATAAAACTATGTATCTTCTTATATATATCACTGAATGTGGCTTTGTATTATTTTAGATTTTGTATTTGTTTCCAGGACAGGTTTTCGTTTTAACTTTAATTTTATGTGTATGAGTGTTTTATCTGCATGCATGTCTATGTATCAAATGTGTATCTGATGCCTGTGGAAAACAGAAGAGGACATTGGTTCCCCTGGAACTGGAATCATAGACCCTTTGTGATCTGTCACATGGATACTAGACTAGAACCCAGGTCTTCTAAGAGAAGCCAGTGCACTTAACCTTTGAGCTATCTCTCTTGTTTCTCAAGACCAGTTTTGGTTTGTTGGAATGCTCTTTCCAGGTCTTGGCATTCATTTTATAAAATACTTTACAACAGAGACTGTCTGTCCTGAGCCCCCAAATGTTTGGGGACTGCCTTTGTCACAGTGTCTGTCATACTCCAGCCTGGCCTGCGACTGTTCATGTTTCAGTCATTGTAACAGTCACTACTGTTCAGGTGGAAGCCCACACCTTAACGTTGAACAGCTAACGAGATGAACAGCTAACGAGACATCATTGCCTCATTTCCTTGTCAGTTTACTACACTGAAAACACTTGACATCTCCTCTTAGCAGATTCTTGGGAATAAAGTCTTGGGGATCATATGTGTGTTCACATTTTGGGGTCTTCCTCTTTTGAGCTTAACTTTTATTTTCCCTCTTTTTTCTCTTTGAGAAGCTTACTGGGAGCCTTCCTAAATTCATGGGGTTTTTCCATTAGGAAAAAAACTAAAGAAAACATTGGAAGAGAGCTTGATGTCTGAGTAAAATCACCTACAAATGAATGTAGTCCTTTCTATAACGCTGCTTGCCCCCAGCAGTGTCATTCCACTTTAATTAGCTACTAGACATTCACATAACTACAATGTATCTGTTCACTGCAGGTAAGTTAAGTCATTAGAAGAACTTCTAGAAGGGAATACTTGAGATTGTTATTTACAGTGCTAGAATCAAAATACATTATTTGCTTCTATGGAAATATAATGAAGCCCATTGCTTTGTACAATTAATACATACTAATGGAAAATTAAATACCATTTGTGTAATATCAATGCAAAATAAGAATCACTGGAGTAAAGAGTCCAAATTATATGTTATAAGCAAACCCAACACAAATTAAATCTCAGTTTCTGGTGTCATGGAAACTGGAACTAACATTTCAGGAAGGAAAAACACGAAATAAATAAGCAAACAAGTTCATGCACTGTTTTGTGAATCTGTTCAGTGGCATAAAGTTATATGGAAAAAAAATGACTCCAGGGAGACATGTTAGGGATCATCTGAACCTCCATTTGAGGTTAAGTCTGAATGACAGGCTATTCCATCTAAAGCCCTCATAGTCCTCTTGTAGCTTAGCTTATTGTCATACTTGTGGGTGTTGCCTAAGATGGGCAAAGAAGACAAGAAGAGCTTGGACTCACTGTGTGGAATGTACCATGCCATCACCATTCTCTCTGTCTAGACCAGGTACACTGTGGCCAAAGGCAGCGTGGTCCAGTTCTTCTTTTACCAGCCCATCAGCCATCAGTGGAGACAGACTGACTTCTTTCCTTGCACCGTGACATGTGGAGGAGGTGAGACATAGACTTCATTCTGGGATACCCAGAGCTCTGACTCAGGATGCACACATGCCTGGTCGAGGCGGACTTTATGACTGGAATAGGAGGAAGTGTCTCGTGCATACTAAGTTCCAGGGTCTAATACACAGTTAAAGAAGGTTTGGTGTCAAGTGTAATCCAAGTATACATATACAAAATAAAAAGGATGTCAGTAGACATTGTCTGCTTGATGTGGAGACATGATAGTCTGGAGCAGGTGGAGAGGTGGCCACAGCCAACACCATAGTGACTCTTTTTCTGAGATGAGCTTTTTAACAAGAGTACAGGATTCTAAATTGTTACCAGCCCTATATCCCCAAGATTTGGGGGTTCCCAGAGCGCTTGAGGAGTTTCCCTGTGAGTACCAGACAGTGATACTGGGTGCTTGCCACATGATCAACTGTATGCTGAGGGTTCTTTGTCACATTACTGAGAAAGTCAGTTTGGAGTTTATTTTACACATGGCTGAGGTAAAACTTAGTAAGGATCCCCATTCATCAGGTGGCACAGTCAAGCTCTAATCAGGTTGTCCTTTTGTGCCTCCTGAACTGTCTTCTATCCCTGTGTGAAGGACACATCTTGGGCAGGGTTCTGTTTGAAGACTTAGAATACCCCAGCCCCAAATCATTTCTTACCTTGAAGAAGAATAACACCCATTAAGAAATTCAGGAAGGAACAGGGGTTCTGGACTCTTTTATCCTAACTATAGGCATATTGAGGAGGACTCCTTGGGCAGTGCCAGGTTCTCATGAACACGCAGGTCAGATCTTTCTGGACTTAAGCGTCTCCTGAGAGGAGATGCTGGCTCTTTCATGGGGAAGCACAAAGTAGCCCAGATCCCAGTGGGAGCCTGTGTCCTTAGGAATATAAGAGCAATAGCCTAGGATGGGTCAAGGCCCTAGAATGAAAGAAAAAAGTGATTTTTTTTTCTGAGTATCAGCCACTTTGTTTAGACACAGTGTGAAGAACATGAGACTCAATCTCAGGGTTGTGCATTGGTGACCCACATTGGGCACCATTTGAAGACGGAGTTTCTGTTCCACCTGGTCTCACAGCTGTTCAGTCCCAAATAAACATACAGAGGCTTCTTTTAATTATAAACTGTTTGGCTGATTACTCAGGCTTCTTACTGGCTAGCTCTCTCTGAACTTTTAACCCATTTCTATTAAATTATGTATTATCACAAGGCTGTGGCTTACCTGTAATGCTCTGGCTTGTTACTCCTTCAGTGGCTGCATGGCATCTCTCTGGTGACTCTCTTCATTCCTCTTGCCAGGCTCCTCCTAGTCTGGTATCCCCACTTCTACTTCCTACCTGGCTATGTCCTGCCTGTCTGTTGGATGAAATAGCTTTATTCATCAACCAATAAGAGAAACATATATTCACAGCATACAAAAGGACATCCCCCATCAACAGTGTGATGGACACCCAAGTCTGATCCTATAGGCATCTGTCATATGGTTTCTTCACTGTGATGAAATACCATGACTGAAAGCAACTTGGGGAGAAAGGGGTTTGTTCCATATCAGGGTCCATCATGGAAGCAGCCTGAGCAGGAACTCAAAAGGGGCAGGAACCTGGAGGCAGGAGCTGATACAGAGTCTGTGGAGGAGTGCTGCTTACTGGCTTGCTCCTGGTGGCTTGCAAGCTTGCATTCTTATAAAACTGAGGACCAGCAGCCCAGAGATGGCAACAATGTGCTGGGCCCTCCCACATCAATCACTAATTAAGAAAATGCCATATGGGCTTGCCTACATCCTGGTCTCCACATTTTTTTCAACTGAGGCTCCCTCCTCTCAGATTACTCTAGCTAGTGTCAAATTGACATAAAATTAGCCAGGACAGTATCCTTCTAAAACTCCAGCATCAGCAATACCAACATGTAAATTCTCAGACTGCCTCCAGCTCCTTAAGCAGCACCAAGAGTGTTTCTGTTGTATTTCACAGGTGTCCCAGGGTCGCATGTTGCACTCTGCATTTTTGAGGATTACTCTGTAAAGTAGTACCTTTGGCTATTGGCTACAGCCACAGTGATGTTACCATGTATATGTCCCCATATATATGTTGCCTTGTATATGTTACCACCACGCTATTAATGACTCAAGGAGTTTTATTTAAATGTGTTTTTTCTTTCTTTCTTTTTCATTAATTTATTTTTTTACATTCCAATCCCAGTTCCTCTTCCTTTCTCTCCTCCCTCTCCCCCTACCCCCACTCCCATCTGCTCCTCAGAGAGGTTAAGGCCTCCCCTAGGAAGTCTACTAAGTCTGTTAAATGGATGTTTTTAAAATTTAAATATATTTAGAAAAATAGCTTAATCATAACACTCAGCATAGGGAATGACTGGCCACACAGAACACAACCACAAAGATAAATACAGTGAAAATAGAACTGTAGTATAAAAATACTAACTTCCTCCCATCTTGAACCTTCTATGGGCTTATTGTGTATTTCTGATTTTTGTCAAACATGAAACACAGTTCTTGTCTGCTTGTTTGTTTTTTGACACAGGGTTTCCTGTAAAAACCCAGGACTTTGTGTATGCTAACTAAGCATGTTACCAACCAAGCTACATCAGCTATCCCAAGACAAGCAATTCTATAGGAGACAAAAATCTCCTTTAAATAGTCTAGTCAGTGACTCTGTACCAGGCTCCAAGGAAACAGAATCTCTGAGCTCTCCCCAAGTCTACCAAGAAGAAACAATGTTTGGAATGGAAAGTCTGAGCTGGATAAACCTGGGCCTTAGTGAGCCAATCCTGTTCTCTGACATTTGCATGCCAAGTTCACAGCAAGGGGCAGTCAGCTATTGTTGGGGATGGTGATGCAGCTCAGTGGTAGAATATTTGCCTGGTATGTTCAGTCTCTGGTCCTATCTCAGGGAAGCCTGGCCTAGTGTGCTAGGTGGAATGGTGGAGATTGAGGATCAGACTCACTCATCTATCTCTCTTTGAGCTCCATTTCTTGTCTGTTGGTAGGATTTTCTTCTCCTGATGGCACTTGACATAGCACAATGCAATTGTAGGTGCTGAGGGATGTGGTGTGGCAGCTGGCACTTAGTCCTTCAAAGTCATCTGCTGTATCCCAAGCTAAAATGATCCCAGAGACCCCTCCTTTCCCCGAAGTTTTAGGCACACTGGTACTGACTATGCATGACTCAAAGGACACTGAGGAGAGCTCTTGACAGAGTGCAATGGTATAGTATGTTGAGTCCTACATCCTTAGGTAGTAGGTCATAGGTCCAGGGAAGATAACGGTACCTTGTGGGCCCCAACATGATGGATCACAAAGAGATAATGGGGGCTTTTTTATTCTTACTCTGCAGAGAAATGGGTGTCCCTTTCTCACTTATTTCTGGCTTCTCATACATAGCTTTTTAGATAGACACACACTTCATTTGGACTCATAAAACCGAGGAGAAGCCCTTCACTCCAGGGGCTCCAGAAGCCCATTACTCCATTTTACAACAGATTTTAGTATAGTTTCATTGATCAAATTCTTGGGGGAGCTGTTTTTCATACTTTGGTGCCCACAGAAAGGAAGTCCATCCTTCTGGAAGCATGAGTGTACACAGGGGCACCTCCCAGTGAGATCAGCCCCAGTGGGAAGGGAGGCAGAACACAAAGAGGCTGCTGGGGCTACCCACCCTCTCCCACACACTGGCAGGGTTTCAGTGCATTTGTTCACAATATTGAAAGACAATCTGCCTTATTTCTTTACTCTTGGTAGTCTCTAAACTGCAATAAAATTAAAGAGGAAAATGAATTCTCTCCCTCAAATTATAAACACCTGTATGTCCCCCATTGAGTTGCTTTAGAAGAATGTTTCCACTTAGGAAGGACATAGATTTTTTTCTCTGATTCAAGGAACCGTAATCTTATTCCATATTTGTTTTGGGGAAATATAAGTATACCCATCTAACCCATACAGAACACACGGCCAAATTTTAATTATATTAGTAATCAAACCTATGTGATTGTATGAATGGCATGCCAGAGATTTTCAGATAATGAAGAAAATTAGTTGGTCGGTCTCTGAGGCTCCGAGGGTACTGGAAGAGTTGCCTGCTCTTGTCTGTAATTATCCACATGATACACTCGAGATTGTCTGGGAAGGCTCTGAGACTGCCATGGCCATCTGATAGTGTGGTCTTTCTGGCAGACACTGGCACCAGAGTAATGTTTTATTGACGCCGTTTGCATTTTCATTCTTGTGGCTTCAACCTTACTTTTTGTAATGCGTACCAGCCGGTCCTCTGGCCCTCTGAGGTCATCTAACTTCCAAGCCATGTCTTGTAGAAAGCTGCTTGGCGGTTCATAAAGCCAGATTCCTCTGAGCAATCAAGACTTGAAATATATTTTTAGACCTTTAGACCAATTGGCAGACATTGAGAGATTAACTTCAGAGTTTTACCTTTTTATTTTATTTTATAAGGCTCATTCTAGCTTTGAAAATTTACCTTATTTTTTAAAACAACAGTTGATATGACATTTGTGTAATGATAGGAAAGCTGCAGTCAGAACTCTTAGGAAGGAAGGGGTCCTGTCTTGAGTTATTTTCTTAGGTTAACTATGTTCAGTACCTTGGAATGTTCGCTTTCCTCAAAGAAAAAAAATGTTCCAAATTGGATTTACTATAATTGGGAGTGAGTCTTCATTCCGTCCCCTTTGAAAGTTTGTGTGGTAGAGGAGATAGGGAGATGGATTTTGCTCCTGTCTCTCCTGACAATGCTAATTCCCCAGGCAGCAAGGTTATTGGCATTGAAGGTACCCTGGATACCTCAGGAGAGCAGATGAGTAAACAGAACAGAGGCAAATAGTGGACTATTGTGAAAGAAATACTCAAAGTCAGCTCTCAAAACATACTTTACAGTGTAGAGAAAAAACCTTAACAAGTGCAAAATAGACCAAGGCAGAGTTTACTTGGCATGTCCAAAGCCTGGGTTTGATCTCACAGCACACATATATTTTATAACTTAATCAAGTGTATACATTTAATCATACTCATAATATATATATACATATATAATATACATATATAATAGTAAGTTGAATTCAAAACATGCACCCCAAGCAATGTTATACAAGACATTTTCATACTTAAGGATATGGAAACGATAGATCAGTAAGGGTATCTGGGGAGATGAATACAATGGGAATGAGCACTGCTGTAGGAGAACAATGGGTAAAACAAGGGAACAAGAGGGAGGGTGGGAGGGAGGGGCTCCCACAGTGACCAAGGACAGACAGGCAGTAGCCTGACAACCATGAAGAACCAAACTGTACTCAAGGTCTGGACAGTCCCTAAAAGGAGTCAACTGTAATGTGCACAACAGACCACGGTCAGTTCAAGCATTTGTGCGTGGTCACAGGTTTTAGCTGTTTCACAAGAATCTGAGACTGCTCAGCAGAAAATACCCATCTCCTGGGCTTCAGATGAGTCCTGACTTCATCACGATGAAAAGCCCTGGGACTGAGCTTCTGTTTGTCACCGAGCTGAATACCATAGAGACTACAGAGCTAGGTTTCCTAGAGAGGAAGACAAGCATGTGGCCCACACTCTGGCCAAGCAGATGCACAACTGATGACAGCTTGTACTCTTTGCTCTCATACACCTTTAGGTTATCAGCTCAACTCTGCTGAGTGCATGGACATCCGCTTGAAAAGGGTAGTGCCTGACCACTATTGTCATTACTATCCAGAAAATGTGAAGCCCAAACCAAAGCTCAAGGAATGCAGCATGGATCCTTGCCCATCGAGGTTGGTGCAATTCCCCACACTTTTCAAAGAAACAAGTCAACTCCAATTGGGACACACTGGTTCCTTCAGGGTGCTATGCTTCTAGTTATTCACTTTTGAACATGCCCTGGTGTCAGATCACATTTATAATCACAGTTAATGGGAGCTAAGGCATACTTACTGATCTAAGTTCCTTGGGCTAGCTATTGTCGTGGGATTGTGTATCCCTAAGATCTTTGTAATAAAGCCTTTTGGGTAATTCTTGCAAATACATGTATCAAAGACTCTTATGTATATGGATCTGTCAGAATTCCATGCATAGTCCATCTATCAATCACAAATATCTCCCACTCACTATTTTAGGCTTTAAATTGGGTCACCCATTACCACATCTTGGATTTTGAAGTGTTCACATTTAACTCCGTATAAATAATGTATTGTGCAAGGAAGCAAGCAGTTTTCATGCCAAAGCAGAAAAGCTATGCAGAAATTGTTCTACTGCATAATTTAGTACCTGCTGACTTGGATTGTCTAGGCAAGTTTCCTGGCTTTCCTACAGTATCTTAAAATATCAGCCCAATATCAATCCCCTGGATCCTCCAGCTTCCTTCCAGCTGGCCAAGGCCACAGTGTACAAGTGGGAAAAGCAGCCTTGTCTGTGACTTTCATTTCCTGTACTATAATGCCCATTTTCTGTAATCCTGCTTGGACATCACTATTAACAGAGACCTTTCAAAGGACAGAGTCTGGAAGCAGAGTGATTCTCTGAAGACTCGGCCAACATTATAGTATGTTCAGGGCATTAATATATCAGTATAGTGATGTTTAAAAGGAAGTAATAGACTTATCTAGAAGAGAATTTTTCTTTGATTAATATGCCTTTAGTTATTTTTATATAAATGGGAGATGGCCTGAGTACTTCTCTTAAAAACTGAAAAGATGCTGTCTGAATTTTGGTTGAGTAGTTGATGAGCCACTTGGCATTTTTGGTTTTCCATTTGAAAGACTTCTGTCTTGTGGGATATCAAATGCAGGTCAGTCAGTTAGCAAATGTGTTCATTGAGTTGGAAATGATATTTTCACAATGAACCTGTATTAGTGAATGGCCACGTGTGTGAGTGGATTTATAAAGCTGCTTTTCACTATGGTTTCCTTTGCAGTGATGGATTTAAGGAGATTATGCCCTATGACCACTTTCAACCTCTCCCTCGGTGAGTTAAATATTCCCTTCCTTTTAAAATGGATTCTAAGTGTTTTGAAGGAATACTTATTTCCCTTTTATAACGTTAAAAGGCAACAGGCTTAATGATTAAAAAAGATGTATCTAAGAATTAGATGGAATGAGGTGCCTTTGAAAAGTTTGTAGAGTGCTATTGACCATTGGCAGGGACAGCAAGCTTATCTTGAACAACAGGCATCAAAACAAACAAACAAACAAACAAAAAAGAACTAAAGCAGTTGTCCTCAACCTTCCTAATGCTGCAACCCTTTAATATACTTTCCTCATGTTGTAGTGACCCCCCAGCCATAAAATTATTTTCATCCCTACTTCATAACTGTAGTTTTGCTAGTGTTATGAATCATAATGTAAATATTTGATATGTAGGATATCTGAGATATGACTCCTGTGAAAGGGTCATTTAACCACCAAAGGGGTCATGACCCACAGGTTGGGAATCACTGAACTAGAGCCATTGCTCAGAAACTTGGCTCCTCTTTGATAGCAAGATGACCAGTATCCTTTCTCCCTCTCCTGTCCTTGTTTCCTTCCTTTCTTCCTTGCTGTTTTGTTTGAAACAGGATGTCATGTGGTCCCAGCTGGCCTCAGACTACATAGCTGAGGTTGCCTCAAATTCTTGATCTTCCTGCCTTTACCTCTCAAATATTAGAACTACAGGTATGCAACACCATGACCAAATAGTCTAGTTCTTTTTTACTTTGACTATGATTCTCAGGAATATGGTCCATCAGTACTTTATAATTGAGAAACAATTTAAAGGTCCTTTCACACTCTATATTCTAATTAATTCAATCTTCATAATGGCCCTTTGAAGGCTAACTGCAGTGGGTATGTTTTTTTCCATCATATAGAAAACTCATGTTCAGAGAAGGTTAGTTCCTTGTAATCACAGTTAAGATTAAAGTTCTAGGAGATTTAAGTCTTGTGTTCTTTCAATAGAACCATGGCTTGATACTATGAAGTCACCCTTTTTGAAAGCTCTTGCATACTTGAAATGAGCTAGCATACATTAAATAAATAATGTAATTTCCCTTGTTTGCTTTTGAGCTGGGAACATAATCCTTGGACTGCGTGTTCAGTGTCCTGTGGAGGAGGGATTCAGAGACGGAGTTTTGTGTGTGTAGAGGAATCTATGCATGCAGAGATACTACAGGTAGAAGAATGGAAGTGTATGTATGCACCCAAGCCCAAGGTGATGCAAACTTGCAACCTGTTTGATTGCCCCAAGTGGGTTGCCATGGAGTGGTCGCAGGTGAGATTTGAGAACATGATGATTTTATTAATTATGTAAGATTTTAATGACTATTTGCTATGTATCTGAAATTTACTGGATATCATGATTTAGAAAAGTTGTATATAGGGGGCTGAAGAGATGGTCCGGTGGATAAAATACTTGTCATGTGCTTAGTTAGGGTTTCTATTGTTGAGAAGAGACATCATGACCATGGCAACTCTTACAAAGGAAAACATTTAATTGGGTCTGGCTTACAGTTCAGAAATTTAATCCATTATCATCATGGTGGAAAGCATGGAGACATACAGGCAGACATGGTGCTGGAGAGGGAGCTGAGAGTTCTACATCTGTATCTGCAGGCAGCAGGAAGTGACAGTGACACTGGGTGTGGCTTAAGAATCTGAGACCTCAAAGCCTGCCCCCAGTGACCACTTCCTCCAACAAGGACACATTTCCTAATATTGCTACTTCCTATGGGTCTATGAGGAACCATTTACTTTCAAATCACCACATTCTACTCCCTGGCCCCCATTGGCTTGTAGCCATATCATAATACAAAAATGCATTGAGTCCCACTTCAGAATATGCAGAGTATGGAGACCATACTCTACCACAGCCTCAACAATGTTTAAAAGTACAAAATTCAAAGTCTCTTCTGAGACCATTGAAATTTCTTTGCTTTAATCCTCTGTAAAATAAAAAAAAAGCAGATCAATACTTCCAACATATAATGGTACTGGATATGCATTACTGTTCCAAAAGGGAGGAAAGGGAACATAGTGAGGAAATATTGGACCAAAGTAAGACCAAAAAACATTTGGGCAAACTCCAAACTCTGCATCTCCATGTCTGATGTCAAAGCATTCTTTAGATCTCCAACTCTTTTCAGCTTTGTTGACTGCAACACACTTCTCTCTCTTGGACTGGTTTCAGTCCCTATTAACAGTTCTCCTTGGCAGATATCTCATCTCTCTGGCACCTCCAACATTTTGGGGTCTCCAAAACAATCCAGGCTTCACCTTCACAGCTTCACACAATGGTCATTCTAGGCCTCCATTCAGGGACACTTCTGACATATGCAAGGTCTCAGTGACTTTCTTTAGTCATGGATGGAGATTCTATAACCCCTTTCTTCTATCCTTGACTCTTAAGCTAGAAGCAAGGGGCTAGCTACCACGTCCTCTTGCTTTGTGGGGCTGGAACATGCCTCCCTCATTTAATTACTTCTTCACCAGCTTTCTGTTTTTGATGGTTTCCTTTACTGCCTAAGCTTGGTTGTCCTGGAATTCATTCTGCAGACCAAACTGACCTCAAACTCAAGAGATCCTCCAGCCTCTGCCTTCCAAATGCTGGTATTAAAAGTGTGTACTACCACATCCTGCTTTAAGCTTTTCGCTAATTACTTTTCACAATTTGGATATTTAGTTGAATAGGAGCTTTCTGTGATTCTCTATTCCCTTTATTGCATTCAACATCAGGGTTTTGTTTAATCTGTTTATCTCCGTGAACACAGGAGTCAGCTCCATTCTACTTCTGGTGCCCCTTTTCTCTTTGAACTGTACATTTTTAATTTTTCCTTGTTCAGCTTGCTCTTTTTTATTATACATCTTCTTCTTCTTCTTCTTCTTCTTCTTCTTCTTCTTCTTCTTCTTCTTCTTCTTCTTCTTCTTTTTCTTCTTCTTCTTCTTCTTCTTCTTCTTCTTCTTCTTCTTCTTCTTCTTCTTCTTCTTCTTTTTTCTTTTTTTTTTTTGGTTTTTGAGACAGGTTTTCTCTGTGTAGCTTTAGAGACTATCCTGACACTTGCTCTGTAGACCAGGCTGGCCTGGAATTTATAGAGATCCACCTGCCTCTGCCTCCTGAGTGCTGAGATTAAAGGCGTGCTCCACCAATACCTGGTGACCATTATAGATCTTCATAAGAGTAAACACTAATAACCACACAATAGAGTCAATGCTAGACTGTTTTGAGATATCCTCTGCCAATACAACTCATGCATAACTCTTCAATTTAGCCACAGGGGGACTTCTCACACAAGAGGAAGAAAAAGTTCTTGGCCAAAATATCACAAGAATAGTCTCTAGGCCACATGTTAATATTCTTCTCCTCTGAAATCTATTGACCCAGGCACCCACAGTTCAAATCAGCCTCAGCACCACTGTCCTCCATGTTCCTACTAGTAAGGCCCATTAAGCCCCACTTAAAGTATTCGATTGCTTTTCCAGTCCAAAGTCCTGAAGTCCACATTCCTCCCAACAAAAGCATTCTCAGGTTACCATAGCAATGCCCAAATCCCTGGTAATAGCTTCTGTCTTGGGGTTTCTGTTGCTGTGAAGAGACACCATGACCACAACAACTCTTATAAAGGAAAACATTTAATTGGGGCTGGCTTACAGTTCAGAGGTTTAGTCCATCATTGTTATGGTGGAAAGCATGGTGGCATGCAGGCAGACACGGTGCTGGAGAGGTAGTTGAAGAGTCCTACATCTGTATCTACAGGCAGCAGGAAAGGACAGTGACAATGGGCATGTGTTGAGCATCTGAGAATTCAAAAGCCCCCCACCCCCAGTGACCACTTCCTCCAACTAGGCCACACCTCCTAATAGTGCCATTCTCTTGGGTCTATGGGGGTTATTTTCTTTCAAATTACCACACCACACGAGAATAAGGGTCGGAATTCAGATCCCACAAAACATACTTTAAAAAGCTAGGCAGTCCTGATGACTACTTGCTACCCCAGCACTTGGGAAGAGACAGAGGGGATCCTGAAGCAAGCTAGATAGCTAGATTATCCAAAATCAGTGGGCTCTGGGTTCAGTGAGTGAACCTGATTCAGTAAATGAAATGAGAGATGATCCAGGGCAATACTCCATGTCAGCTTCTTGTCTCTAAATGACATGCACATGCATACACACACATGAATCCTCACACATGCAAACATGCATGCACACATACATATCACACACACACACACACACACACACACACACACACACACACACAAGAAACAAACAAACATAAATAACTAATGTGTGTGTGAACATAGTCCCTATATTCAAAGAGCTCTAGAAGATAGGACAATGGGAGAGTGGTCACAGGTATCAATTTAGGTAAAGATTATTACTATTATGGGCTGTAGTACATGTTGAAGGTGCAAATGCCAAAGCTCTCAGGGGTGAAGTCATTGTGGCACTTGCAATGCTTAACTCTCTCTGAAGGTAGTAGATTCCAAGTAAACAAGAGCTTAGAGAGAACACAGCTGGGGCTGATGGCCAAGCTACTGTCAAACAAATACAAGTATGAAATAGAGTACCTAGAAGTTGGAAAAAAGTACAGTTGTGGCTGGAAAATACTGTTTAGTTGTAGTCATCTGCTGTCTCTGGCTCTTAAAGTCTTCCTGCCCCATCTTCCACAATGATCCCTGAGCCTTGTGGGGGAGAGGGTGTGCTATAGACTTCTCTTTCAGGGCTGAACACGCCCTAACCACTTTTTCTCTATTCCTTGACCAGTTGTGGGTATCTGTGTTAATCATAATATACTATACAAAGAAACTTCTCTGATGAGAATAGAGAGATCCACTAATCTATGGCTATAAGAAGACATTAAGACACAAGAGGGCTAGCTGGGTGGTGGTGGCACACACCTTTATTACTGGCACTCAGAAGGCAGAGGTAGACAAATCTCTTAGTTACAGGCTAGCCTGGTCTACAGAGTGAGTTACAGGATAGCTAGGGCTTCAAAGAGAAACCCTGTCTCAAAAATAAAACAAACAAAAAGATACAACAAGGCAGGTGTATATATGAACCCGCAGCCATGTGGCAGCATGGACAAAGACCTCTGTAAGCTCAAACCAGATAAAACCAAGCATGGAGTGGGGAGGTGGTCATGGAGAGTTAGTTTTCTTTAAAGTTGTGGCTACTGGCAGGTCTAACATGCTCCAGAGTATGGTCACACACCCAGGAATATGAGCAGCACTAATTTTACTTGATGGATGTTTAAAAAATAATGATGACATAGAGTTAGGTGGGTAGAGAATGGGGAGGGTGGTTCTGGCAGGAACTGATGGAAGAGAGTGACTATGCTCAAACTATAATGTATAAGATTCCCAAGAACTGACAAAAATAAGCATTTTTAAAAAGAGAAGATGGTTTTGATTTACATAGATTAAAGAGAGAACATGATTCTAGGAATTGGAAGGTGAAGGTGGAAATATTGACATGACATTAAAATTGTGTCCTGATCCAGTAGTTAAGAGACTGGGTACCTTTTTGAGGGAAATCATATTTCAAGTAATTGAAGCCAGCCAGTTAAACACCAGGAAAGGCCTCTAGAGGTAAATGACTTCTTGGAAAACATGAAGGGAACAGGAAAAAGTAGAGAAGGGGGGAAATGTCCCAGAGGTTTGACAAGACCTCACTCACATTAACTGTCTAGAAAGGAGAATTGTCTTCTAGAACAAATAAAATGCAGTTAGATTAGTCCAAGGTAAAAAAATACTTTATTTAATGTTATCTTGACTCTTAATTTTCTAGAAAGGAAGTCATAATGGATTTAAGTTTCTATAGCTCTTTTGCATGGGACTACAATATGATCACATTAGTTAGATATTCATCTATTTAGTGTGTCAACTGATATGCTGGAAATAGAGAAAGCTTGCCTCCATCTCTCAAGAGGGTTTACATTTAGTTGCACAACCATACACTCAGACAGCTGTAATACAGTGGACCTTTGTGGCTGGTCATGAGTGGTATGGCTTTTGCATGTGGTATGGCTTCTACATGGGGTACTTCAGGTACACAAGGTGAAGAGAGTCACCCCACATGGAGGGTCCAGGAAGGCTCCAGGAAGGTGGTTGCACTTGCAGTGGATTTGGGAGCTATAAGAGTTGGCTGAGTTGGTCAGTTTGGGATATCCATGCTAAATGTCAGCCTGGAGAACATCATCTGTACTTTTAGGACAGGGGTATCAACTCAGCTTGCATTCACACTCTCCCTAAAAGAAGTCTGGCAATGACTTACCCCTTCCCCTGTATTTAGGTTGAAATATTCATTTTTATGGTCAGCTTAATAGCAAAGAATATTATTTCCAATGTGTGGTGAATGCTGACTGACATTTTGAAATAAAACTGTTAAAAACTATGATCAGGGAACTCTAAATGTCATGCTCATTTCTGTCCTTTCCATCTTCTATAAACACCAGGAATGAGCTCCTTGACTACTTGATTTATGTAATTCTCTTGAATTCACTTTTAAAGCTACTCTCCTTCAAAGCCCTATCCTAAAATAATGTATTTTTATGCTTTAAAGCCTTATATTGCTCACTCTGTTCTACTATTCTCCAAGAAAATCCACACAGTAAATAAAATAATTTGTTTCCCCTGGCCAGAAGGTTCTAAATGTCAATGTTCTCTTGAATTCAGTTATTATCAAATAAAATAACATAAATCTATTTTAAATTATGGTAAAATATTATATCTAAAAAGTCAGTTTTTGTTTGAAATCAGCCTTTCTGATAAGTGAAATGGGGCTCAAAACGTTGTTTATGATTTCACTGAGGTGTAACTGAGCAGTTTTTATCTCAGATAAATTCTGTGCTCCCAGATTGCCTCTTGGAAGAACCACTACATTGTATGGTCCCTGTCAGTAGGGAAATAAAAGGGAACATTTTTTAAAAAGCTGTGCATGTATTCACTGGTAGGGTGAGATGTGGATTCAGCAATCACTACTGGCTTTATAGTATATGATATGAAGAATTTTTCAACATCATATACATATATATATATATATATATATATATATATATATATTTCAAATTGATAAATTCAAGAGTGAGTGAGTCAATTTTTCAGAAACAGGGTCTAGGTTCTAGGTCTAGTCATGCACTTCACTACAAAGTTTGTTTGGTGATTTCAAGAGTGGCATGATGGGTAGGGATGTAGCTCAGTGGTAGAGGACTTGCACAACATTCATGGATCCTGTGTTGATATTTAATTTTAAAAAAGAGAGTGATATAATGTGGTAAGGGATGGCCCTAAAAACCAGCCTTTGTGGTGATGTGTATGCTGAGGAAGTCCTCCAGAGAGATACTCAGGACTCAGCAGGGCTGGATGGAAAACACACTGAGAAACTCCAAAGGAAATGCCTGTACTCTGGAGCACTGGCTGGGGTTTGATAGCAGGGATTTTGGGGAAGGAATTCTTGGTATCTCTGGGCACTTGAGCAGGGTATCAGGTAGTGGGCTCTAATAAGCCTATCTGTTGAGTGGGAGAGCAATACTTCTACTACAAGGAGTTCAGAAAGGCGGGGATATTATGGATTAGGTGTTCAAGACAGTGCCCATCTCTCAGCAGGTGTTCAGGAACTCTCAGGATAATCCCAGGAGTCAGTTCAGGCTCCAAGGGACCTGAAGTTTGTACAGTTTGGAGGTGACCACATAAGGGGAGAGGCAAGAATACAGAATATTGAATGGATGGGTGTTCATTTAGAGACAGAGAAGAAGAAACAGCAGCTTTAAAAAAGCTGATAAACACCTTCAGCAATGTGGCAGAATACAAGATTAACTAAAAAAAAATCAGTAGCCCTACTATATACAGAAGATAAATGGGCTGAAAAAGAAATCAGAGAAACATCACCCTTTACAATAGTCACAAACAACAAAAAATATCTTGGTGTAACACTAACCAAAGGAGTGAAAGACCTATATATCAAGAACTTTGAGTCTTTACAAAAAGAAATTAAAGAAGATACTAGAAAATGGAAATATCTCCCATGCTCTTGGATAGGTAGGATTAACATAGTAAAAATGGCAATCTTGCCAAAAGCAATCTACAGATTCAATGCAATCCCCATCAAAATACCAGCACAATTCTTCACAGACCTTGAAAGAACAATACTCAACTTTGTATGGAGAAACAAAAGACCAAGGATAGCCAAAAAATCCTGTACAATAAAGGAACTTCCAGAGGCAGTACCATCCCTGACTTCAAGCTCTATTATAGAAAACAACTGAAAACAACTTGGTATTGGCACAAAAATAGACATGTAGACCAATGGAATCAAATTGAAAACCCTGATATTTACTCACACACCTATGAACACCTTATTTTTGACAAATAAGCTAAAATTATACAAGGGAAAAAAGAAAGCATCTTCAACAAATGGTGCTGGCATAACTGGATGCTGGAATGTAGAAGACTGCAAATAGATCCAGAGCTATCACCATACACAAAACTTAAGTCCAAATAGATCAAAGACTTCAACATAAATCCAGCCACACTGAACCTCTTAGAAGAGAAATTGGGAAGTACCCTTTGAAACAGGAGACCGCTTCCTGAACATAACACCAGTAGCACAGACACTGCGATAGACAATTAATAAATGGGACCTCCTGAAACTGAGAAGCTTCTGTAAGGCAAGGGACACAGTCAACAAGACAAAACGGCAGCCCACAGAATGGGAAAAGATATTCACCAACCCCATATCTTACAGAGGGCTGATTTCTAAAATATACAAAAAATTCAAGAAGCTAGTTTCCAAAACACCAAATAATCCAATTAAAAAGTGGAGTACAGAACTAAATAGACAATTCTCAATAGAGGAGTCTAAAATGGCTGAAAGATACTTAAGAAAGTGCTCAACATCCTTAGCCATCAGGGAAATGCAAACCAAAACAACTCTGAGATACCATCTTATACCTGTCAGAATGGCTAAAATGAAAAACACCAATGACAGCTTATGCTGGAGAGGATGTGGAGAAAGGGGAACACTCCTCCACTGCTGGTGGGAGTGCAAATTTGTACATCCACTTTGGAAATTAGTATGGCAACTCCTCAGGAAAATGGGAATCAGTCTACCTCAAGACCCAGAAATTCCACTCTTAGGCATATATCCAAAGGATACACACTCATACAACAAGGACATCTGTTCAACTATGTTCATAGCAGCATTATTTGTAATAGCCAGAATGTGGAAGCAACCTAGATGTCCCTCAACTGAAGACTGGATTTTAAAAAATGTGATACATATACAAAATGGAGTACTACTCAGTGGGGAAAAAAACCAATGGAATCTTGAAATTCGAAGGCAAATGGATAGAACTAGAAGAAACCATCCTGAGTGAGGTAACCCATCACAAAAGGACAAACATGGTATGTAATCACTCATATATGGATTTTAGACATAGAACAAAGGATTACCAGCCTACAGTCCACACCACCAGAGAAGCTAGGAAGCAAGGAGGACCCTAAGAGAGACATACATGGTCCCCCAGAGAAGGGGAAAGGGACAAGATCTCCTGAGCAGATTGGGAGCATGGGGAGAGGGGAGAAGGAATTAAGAGAAAGAGAAGGGGAGAAGAGGAGGGGAGAGAAGGACATGAGGGAGCAGGAAGATTGAGTGGGGCAGGGGAAAGGAGAGCAAGAAAAGAGATACCATAATAGAGGGAGCCATTATAGGTCTAAAGAGAAATCTGGCACTAGGGAAATGTCCAGAGAGCTACATGGATGACCCCAGCTAACAATCTAAGCAATAAGAGGCTACCTTAAACTCCCTTCCCCTAAATGAGATTGATGACTACCTTATATGACATCCTAGAACCTTCATCCAGTAGACGATGTAAGCAAAGTCAGATACCCATAGCTAAACACTGAGCCGAACTCCTGGAATCCAGTTGCAGACAGGGAGGAGTGATGAGCAAAGGGTTCAAGAAGACCAGTCTGGAGAAACCCACAAAAACAGTTGACCTGAACAAGGGGGGAGCTCATGGACCACAGAATGATAGATGGGAAACTAGCATAGGACTGACCCAGACCCCCTGAACATGGGTGTCAGTTAGGAGAACTGGGCAGTGTATGGGTTGGTAATGGAACAGAACACCAGTGAACAAATGGTCTTTGGGAGCCCATTCCACATAAAGGGATACTCTCTCAGCCTAGACACACGGGGAGGGCCTAGGCCCTGCTCCAAATGATGTGACAGACATTTAAGATCCCCCATGGGAGGCCTCACCCTCCCTGGGGAGCAGAAAGGGGATGAGATAGGGGGTCGTTTGGGGGCAGGGGAGGAGGCAAGGGAGAGGGAACTGGGATTGACATGTAAAACAAGATTGTTTCTAATTTAAATAAAAATTGTAAAAAATAAATAAAAAAGCTGAGAGAAACTTGGGGAAGAATTTTGAACTGTGGCCTCCTCATCTGCAGGAGATAGTCAACAAGACCCCAGTGAGTGGCAGAATTGGACAGCACCAAACCCTGTGTGTTTGGAATAAGATTTCACTGTGCACACCTACCCATCATAAAACTTCACTTAAAAGTTAAACACAGAAAGAAATTAACGATAATAACTATAATAAAGTGGAGCGATTTTAGTAGTATACTTTTAAAAAGTCATTCAAAACATGTGAATTGTTTATTTCTGGAAGGTTCCTTTTAATATTTTCAAGCTATGGTAAACTGCAAGTAACTGGAAGCATAGAAAATGAGACCACAAGTAAGGGGCTACTCAGGTACTGGCTTGTCAGAAGCAACAGCCAGACCATGTGGAAGCAAGGTGGGCAAGGGCATGTGGCAGTTCTCTGTGAACCTAAACATTTCTGTGGGACTCACTATATTTAATTGAAGTATTAGACTTATGGAGGGAGAGGGAGAGAGGGGGAAAGAGAGAGAGAGAGGAAAGCTCTAAAAAATTATAGCTTTAGCCCATCAGACAAAGAAGGTCTCTACTCTCATGGTTATCTAGGACCTTGGCCTTTACATACCAGGGAAGCAGGCTTAGTTAACAAGTAGCCAGTTTTATGGGACTTATTTGACTTAGACTGCTACATAAGAATTCCAGAGATGCTAGAAAAAGGAATGGGGCTGGAATAATGGGTGACCACAGTCAAGCTTCCTTGAATCCCAGATGACAGGCCTTGGGGCTTGCTTTCATGCCCTGTCTACCTAGGACCTAAGGGGCCTGGGATCTCTAATGGTAAGCAAGACTCAGAGGGACAAATATGACATGTTTTCTCTCAGATGTGGAACATAGACTATACACACACATATGGTAATGCATGCACACACACATACTCATACATATACCTACACACAAAGAAGGAGGAGGAGGAGGGTTATTTGTAAAAGGAAAGAGACTAGTGGGAGGGAGACAGGAGAGGGTAATGGGAGTGAATATGGTCAAAGTACATAATACATTTGAATGAAAATATCCTTATGAAGTCCACCAGTCTGCCCAATGAGCATGTGTCAGTAAAACATTTTAAAGCCTAACAATTTAAAAAGGTGCATAGCTCACATACATGCTATCAGAACATGCAATATAAACTCAAAAGTCTTACTAGATTTTCACATGATGGCTGTTAATAATGCAGTGAATAAAATGCTAACACCACAAGTCCATGAAAAGTCAGGGAAAAATAAATCATAATGTTTCATGACTTTAACAGCCCATCTATGGCAGTTTATATGTGTGTATGTGTTTGTATGTATGAAGTTTACAGATCAGTCTTAGACGTCATCTTCTTTTACTCTCCATTTTTGTGACACAGGTTCTCTCGATGAACCTGGAGCTCACCTATTCAGCAAGGGGGGCCAGCAAGCCTCAAGGAACTTCCGGTGTCTGCCAGGGATTACAGGCATACCTTGCCATGCCCAACTCTTTACGTGGGTGCTGGGAACTCAAACTCTGGTCCTCATATTTGCCCAAGGATTTTAACTGACTGGGTTGTCTCCCCGTCCTCTATGGTAGTTTTCTCATACTGTGTGGCTGAATAATCCCTGCCAGTCTCTCTATATGACAACTCTGCAAGGCCACTGTAGACAGGACAGATAATTTAGTCCTCCGGAGTAGTTGGTTGAAGTGAGCTTTCTTAGATTCATTGTTTAGAAGAATTCCTTTCACTTTCACAAACTGCTTTGGATAATGTGTTCTGAAGAGTTTAAACTTTAGAAAGCCTGATCAAGTTTCT